>NC_080168.1:73710768-74064518 GCF_950295315.1 Erinaceus europaeus
CAGGGGAGTCACTTCACAGGCGGTGAAGCAGGTCTGCAGGTGTCTGCATCTTTCTCTTCCCCTTTCTGTCCTCCCTCCTTTCTCCATTTCTCTCTGTCCTATCCAATAACAATGACATCAATAACAACAACAATAATAACTACAACAATAAAAATCAAGGGCAACAAAAGGGAAAATAAATACTAATAATAAAAAAGAATTTGGTCTGAAGTTCCTAGTAACAGCCTATTACCACAGCAGAGAAGCAAACTCTGAATTGCACCCACTTGTGGTATCTTTCCCTGTCCCTGTCTTGTTATCTGTGTATAGAGTCAAGAAAATTTAGACACAAGGTCTGACCCAAAGATTTAAACCACTGGAGTCCTTGCTTTTATAGGAATACTCCATAGATGATTTTCAGGTATCAGAATAAGACCTGGAACCTATCCTGAGAACAAACCTATTCTGTGATCTGCATAACTCTTGTCTCTGTGGAGCAATGGGGCTGTGTTTACAGAACTCATTTTTATAGATGCATTTGCTCAATGGCACCCTGTCTGAAATTGTTCTGATCCAACAGTTTATCAGAAGTGGGAGTAATTCCCCTCCAAGTGGAAGATAAGTATAGAAAAAATGGAATCAGGAGATCAGAAAAACATTCTTTGGTTTATCCATCACTCAGCTCTTGGTGTTGGACATGTCTGTTGACTTCTCTGTAAAAGAAGATGGGTACAAACTAAACAAACTAACTTCAGTAATTCTCTGGGTCAGTTTACTCAGTTTGTCAACTGTAACACTGATACTGTTGACCACTTCCTCTGTAAATGTTCATAATCTTGGTTTTGGGGCAACATTTCTATATTAGTTCAACACATTTCTGGCTTAGTCATTGCCACTGGGATTCAGACTATAAACAAACAAAAAAATTATCTATGAGGAGTATGCAAGAAAAGTAAACATAATCTAACAACATTTCCTCCTTTGAATGTTTTTTCTTTTATTTTTTAAAAATTGATTTACTCATATATTTTATTTATTTATTATTGGATATATATAGAGAGAAATTAAGTGGGGGTGGGGGAGATAGAGAGGGAAAAGAGACAGCCTTGTTTCACCACTTGTGAAGCTTTCCCCCTGCAGGTGGGAACCAGGGGCTTGAACCTGGGTTTTTCCACACTGTAATATATGCACTTAGCCAGGCGCACCACCCCCACCCCTGGAATGTTTTTTCTTATTTCTGTTTACTTCTTCAATTTTGTTTTGTCCTATTACCTTCTCACTTCAAAATAATTTCTGTATTCTTTCCTCGGAATACAGTGTTCCTTTCTCTGATTTGAACCACCATTTAAGTGCTATTGATTAAGAACTATCTTCAACCATGCCTACTCCTTCCCCTATACACCTTGAGTTAGAGATTTATGCTCCCATGTGCAGCTTGGTAATCTCTACCTCATACCTGTGGCATAGGGAGTGTTCCCTTGACTACTTCAAACTGAAAAAAAGCTGAAACTAAATTCTCATTTTCTTTTCTTCCTTGCCTAAAATTCATTTCTCTTTAATTTATCATGGTGAAAGACATGCCACCCAATTAGTGACTCAGATGAGAAACTTCAGTCATCTGCCTCTTCCTCTTTCAGCACTGAATTGATTACAGTCTTTGGAATCCACCTGTTAAATTCTGCCACTTCCTTCACTACTCTCCTTGTTGGTGTCTGGTTTGACTTTCTCACTGGGAATTTATTTACTTTAAGGGGAACCTCCCCCCCCCACACACCCTCCCCCACTCCCCACTTTAATTCCTGATTTTCTGATTCAGTAGGTATAGTCTGGGGCTGGAGAATTTGCATTTTCAACAGACTCTCAGGTACCATTGATGCTGCTGGTTCAAGGGCCACCCTGGGAGGGCCACTGTCCTTTAGCTTACAGGCTGGATTCTGTGTATGGCACTGCACGTGGCTCTTCCCTGAGGTGCACTAAAGTCTCAGCTTTATCCTACTTCACTTCTTCCAACCTGCAACACTCCACTCCTGAGAATGGCAGAAGCATTATGATTCTGTGATTTCCCCCCTTTACTCATTGCCTAAGAACTCCCGAAAATTATTTGATTTCAAGATAGAATGCAATGAACAAATTCTTCAGCAGAAAATATTTTTCTTATCTTTATCTTTTTCAAAGAGGTAAATTTCAGGATGTTTATCTATTAAAATCAACTTCTTAAAAAAAAAAAAAACCAGCTAAACTCTGCTCAGGCCTTTCCAGTAATTGCAAAGATATTCTTTTGGGACCAGCAGGTCATGAAGTTTGACGGGGTTTTCCAGTTTTGTAGATTATCAATTTGGCAATCATCCCTCTACAAAATACAGAATTTATGGTGAGTCAGTGGAACTATTTTTGTGATAATTTTAAATATTTATAAGATGTTGTAAATATAGATGGTACTAGAAAAGCAATTTAAATTGTACCAAACCAACAAATATCTTCCTTGTTTCTGTGTATTTGTAGTTCAGGCTCATAAATAATAGAACATAAAAAAAGCTGGGGGAAGTGGGAGCACAGGCAGTGGGAACACTAAATGGAGATTTTAGGGTATTCTGCGAGGCAGAAAAATGAAGAGTATGCTCTACCATGCCTTTCTAGACCAGAGGCCTTTGACAAATGGTTCTACATTTGAAATTAGATAGAGATGTAGAGTATATTTTGGAGGGACCCTGGTCATTTTGCTCAACTACTTAAGTCACTGGCTGCTTTCTGAGTAGAAATTTGACCACATTTATATATTGTCCACATATGTTTATCTCACACACACACACACCCCTAATGTGGTACAGCTTTGGAACCACAGAAATTCCAACTTTCACTTGCTCATTCTTTTCTTCAACTGGTTGATTTGATAATAGTTTTCATAATTATACAATATTATGAGTATAACTTCACTCCTACATATGGGTAAGACTTGTGAGATCTATGGTGGTTACCTTTGGGAGGGTGGGGATATGGGACTTTGGTGGTGGATGTCATATGGAACTATTTATTGTAGTCTTACAGTGTTGTAACATATTATTAATAACAAATCGAAAAAAAAGAGTTTCCACAGTCACCACAAAGTCCCATTGTCACTACACCCAAGAGACCCTTTGATCTATCCCACTGCCCCTTTCCATTCCAGTTCCCTTAGCTATAATAACCTTCAGAGTTTAAGAGTTAGTTTGGTTATTTTATTGTTTGCAAGTTCACTTGCTTTCATTCTTCGTATTCCATGTCTGAGTGAAACTATTTAATAAATTGTCCATTTCTTCATTTATTTCTCTTTGCATTATCACCTCTAGTTCTATTCATATTGTCCTGAATGGCACAATGCCATCTATCCTAGTGACTGAATAGTTTTCTATTGCAGTGTGTTGGCCAGGCAGCAATTGTGACGCCATTTTTTGCCTGTGCACATCTATTCCAACCTGCAGAGTTGGTTGGGCCTGTTGGATATTATCACAGTGATTTGCTGATGGGCATTTAAGTTGATTCCACATTTTGACTATCGTGAATTGTGCAGCTATGAACATATGGGTACATATATTCTTCTTAATTAATGTGTTTGCATTCTTTGGACAAATACCTAGGAGTTATAGTGCAGGATCTTAGAATATTTCCATTTTTATTGTTTAAGGGAATCATCATTCTGTTTTTCATAGGGCAGCAACAAGTTTGCATGCCTATCAATAGTGTATCCGAGTTCCTTTTTCTCCACATTTCACTAGCACTTGTTCCCAATCCTTTGATGTAGGCCACTCTTAGCCTATATACACAATGGAATACTACTCAGCTGTAAAAAATGGTGACTTCACCGTTTTCAGAGTTGCCTTGATTTATTAGAGGTTAACACGTTGTATAACAGGGTAAGTGACTGAGAGGAGAGGTATCAAGAAATATAAGCAAAGTACAAGAGGTTCCAGGACTGGGAGAAATACAGATTTTAAAAAGAATGGGGAATGTTTCTTGTAGTCTTTTTATTTATTTCTTTATTGGGGAACTGATGTTTTACATTCAACAGTAAATACAATAGTTTGTACATGCATAACATTCCCCAGTTTCCCATATAACAATACAAATCTCACTAGGTCCTCTGTCATCCTTCTTGGACCTGGATTCTCCCCACCCACCCACCCTCCACCCCAGAATTTTTTACTTTGGTGCGATACACCAATTCCATTTAAGGTTCTACTTTTTTTTTTTTTCTTCTGATCTTGTTTTTCAACTTCTGCCTGAGAGTGAGATCATCCCATATTCATCCTTCTGTTTCTGACTTATTTCACTTAACATGAATTTTTCAAGGTCCATCCAAGATCAGCTGAAAACGGTGAAGTCACCATTTTTCACAGCAGAGTAGTATTCCATTGTGTAGATATACCACAACTTGCTCGGCCACTCATCTGTTGTTGGACACCTGGGTTGCTTCCAGGTTTTGACTATTACAAATTGTGCTGCTAAGAACATATGTGTACACAGATCTTTTTGGATGGATGTGTTGGCTTCCTTAGGATATATCCCCAGGAGAGGAATTGTAGGATCATAGGGTAGGCCCATTTCTAGCCTTTGGAGAGTTCTCCAGACTGTTCTCTACAGAGGTTGGACTAATTGACATTCCAACCAGAAGTGTTGGAGGGTTCCTTTGACCCCACACCCTCTCCAGCATTTGCTGCTGTTACTTTTTCTGATGTATGACATTCTCACAGGAGTGAAGTCCTTGATCCACTTGGAATCTACTTTTGTATTTGGTGAAATAAAGTTGTTCAGTTTCATTCTTCTGCATGTTTCAACCCAATGTTGTCTTTATTTGCATTTCTTTGACAATCAGACTTGGAGCATTTCTTCATGTGTTTCTTGGCCTTTTGGATCTCTTCTGTGGTGAACATTCTGTCCATGTCCTCGCCCCATTTTTGGATAGGGTTATTGGTTGTCTTGTTGTTGAGTTTGGCAAACTCTTTATATATGTTGGTTATTAAAACTCTTGTCTGGTGTATGGCATGTAAATATCTTCTCCCATTCTGTGAGGGGTCTCTTGGTTTCAGTAGTGGTTTCTTTTGCTGTGAGGAAGCTTTTTAATTCGATGTAGTCCCATAGGTTTATACTTGCCTTAGTCTTCTTTGTAATTGGATTTGTTTCATTGAAGATGTCTTTAAAATGTATGCGGAAAAGAGTTCTGCCAATATTTTCCTCTAAATATCTGATACTCTGGGGTCTAACATCCAAGTCCTTGATCCACATGGAATTTACTTTTGTATTTGGTGAAAAAGAGTGGTTAAGTTTCATTCTTCTGCATGTTTCAACCCATTGTTTCCAACATCATTTGTTGAAGAGACTCTGCTTTCCCCATTTCATAGTCTGGGCCCCTTTGTCAAAGATTAGATGTCCATAGGTGTGGGGGCTCACCTCTGGGCTCTCAATTGTATTCCACTGGTCAGTGTGTCTATTCATGTTCCAGTACCAAGTAGTTTTGATGACAGTGGTCCTATAATACAATTTGAGATCTGGGAGTGTGATGACTATGGTTCTGTTCTTTTTTCTCAAGATTGTGTTGGCAATTCTAGGTCTTTTCTGGTTCCAGATAAACATCTGTAGCATTTGTTCTATTCTCCTAAAAATGTGCTTGGGATCTTCATGGGGATAGCATTAAATTTATATATGGCTCTGGGCAGTATATTCATTTTGATGATGTTAATTTAATTCTTCCAACCCATGAACATGGAATATCTTTCCACTTCTTTTTGTCTTTTTTAATATCCTTGAGTAGTGAGTCATAATTTTCAGTATACAAGTCTTTCACTTCTTTGGTTAGGTTTATTCCTAGATATTTTTTTATTATTTTTGTTGCTATAGTAAAAGGAATTGATTTCTGGATTTCAACTTCTTCTACCTTAGTGTTTGCATGGAGGAATGCCACTGACTTTTGAATGTTAATTTTGTAGCCTGACACCTTACTGTATTGCCTGATGATTTCCAAAAGCTTCTTGCTGGATTCCTTAGGTTTTTCTTTGTATCCTATCATGTCATCTGCAAATAGGGAGAGTTTGACTTCTTCTTTTCCAATCTGTATCCCTTTAATTCCTTGCTCCTGCCTGATTGCTATGGCAAGAACTTCCAACACTATGTTGAATTGTAATGGTGATAGTGGCAGCCCTGTCTAGTACCTGATCTGAGTGGAAATGCTTCCAGTTTTTCACCATTGAGTATGATGTTGGCTGTAGGTTTGCTGTATATAGACTCCACTATCTTCAGGAATTTTCTGTCTATTCCCATTTTTTGTGGTGTTTTGATCATAAAGGGGTGTTGGACTCTGTCAAAGGCTTTCTCTGCATCAATTGATATGACCATGTGCTTTTAGGTCTGGCTTTTGTTGATGTGGTGTATCACATTGATTGATTTATGTATATTAAACCAACCTTGCATCCCTGGGATAAACCCCACTTGGTCATGATGAACAATCTTTTTAATATACTGCTGTATCTGGTTGGCTAGAATTTTGTTCAATATTTTCACATCTAAGTTCATCAGAGATATTGGTCTGTAGTTTTCTTTTTTGGTTGTGTCCCTGTCTGCTTTTGGTATCAGAGTGATGTTGGCTTCGTAGAAGCTGGCAGGGAGTATTCCAGTGTCTTTAATCTTCTGGAAGACTTTTAAAAGTAGAGGTATTAGTTCTTCTTTGAAGGTTTTGTAGAATTCATTTGTAAAACCATCTGGTCCAGGACTTTTATTTTGGGGAAGATTTGATAACTGTTTCAATTTCATTAGCTGTGATGGGCCTGTTCATGTTATCTAGTTCCTGTTTACTTAGTTTTGGAAGTTGTTAGGTATCTAGGAAATTGTCCATTTCTTCCAGGTTCTCTAGCTTGGTGGCATGTAGTTATTCATAGAAGCTTCACATGATATGTTGAATTTCTGCAGTGTCTGTTGTGATATCTCCTCTTTCATTTAGTATCTGCTTTATTTGGGTCTTCTCCCTTTTTTGTTTTATGAGTCTGGCTAAAGGTTTGTCGATTTTGTTCACCCTTTCAAAGAATCAACATTTACTTTCGTTAATCTTTTGTATGGTTTTCTTATTCTCAATGTTATTTATTTCTACCCTAACTTTAGTGATTTCTGTCCTTCTGGTTACTTTAGGGTTCCTTTGTTCTTCTTCTTGTAGGTCTTTAAGATGTGCAATCAGGCTGTTTATTTGTGTTTTTTCTTGTTTCCTAATCTGTGCTTGTATAGCTATGAACATCCCTCTCAGTACTGTCTTAGCTGTGTCCCAAATATTTTGATAGCTTGTGTGTTCATTTTCTTTTAACTCTTGAAACATTTTGATTTCTTCCTTTATTTCCTCTTTGACCCAGAAGTTGTTAAGAAGTGTACTGTTGAGCTTCCACATTTTGGGACTATTACTAGTCTTTTGTTGATTGTTAAGTGTTAGTTTAATTCCACTGTGGTCTTATAAGATGCTTGGGATGATTTCAATGCTCTTGAATTTGCTGATGCTGTCTTTGTGGCCTAACATATGGTCTATCCTTAAGAATGACCCATGTGGATTTGAGTAAAATGTGCATTCCAGTTTCTTGGGATGAATGACTCTGAAAATGTCCAACAATTCTAGTTTATCTACCTCTTCATTTAGCTCCCTTATGTCTTTATTGATTTTCTGCCTGGCTGATCTGTCAAGATGAGAGAGTGGTGTGTTGAAGTCCCCTACTATGACTGTGTTGCTGTTAATATATTGCTGTAGCTCTTTCAGTAGACGTTTGATGTATTTAGATGGCTTCTCATTGGGTGCATAGATGTTAATAATTGTTAAGTCCTTTTGATTGACTGATCCTATGAGCATTAAGTAATGTCCATTCCTATCGTTTTTAATCTTACCTATTTTAAAGTCTATCATGTCAGTTATTAGAATAGCTGTTCCTGCCCATTATTGTGGGCCATTGCCTTGTATGATAGTTTTCCATCCTTTCACTTTAAGTCTGTGTTTGTCTTGTTGAGTTAGGTGGGTTTCCTATAGAAAGCATGTTGTTGGGTTGTATTTTCTGATCCATCTTCCTACTCTGTGTCTTTTAATAGGTCAATTCAGGCCATTGACATTTATTGATATCAAAGATTTAAGATATTTTAACGCCAGTCTTGTAGAGTTTTAGAGTGTTCTGATATATGACCTATTTATGGTGGCCTGACTGTTTATAGAAGACCTTTCAGAACTTCTTTCAGGGCAGGCTTGGTGATAGTTGATTCCTTCAACTGTTGCTTGTCTGAGAAGGTTTTGATGCCTCCATCTAGTCTGAATGACAGTCTAACAGGATATAGTATTCTTGGTTGTAAACCTTTCTCATTGAGCACTCAATAGATATCTTGCCATTCTCTTCTGGCCTGTAGTGTTTGTGTGGAGAAGTCTGCTGCTAATCTTATGGGTTTTCCTCTGTAGGTGACTCTTTGTTTTTCTCTTGCAGCCTTCAGGATCCTTTCTTTCTCCTTATTCCTTTCCATTCTAAGTATGATGTGTCTTGGTGTCTTTAAGTCTGGGTTAATTCTGTTTGGGACCCTCTGGGCTTCTTGAATCTGTATGTCTTTGATGTTGTCTAGACTAGAGAAGTTTTCAGCTATTATGGCCTGAAGAATACTTTCTTCCTCTCCCTCTCTTTCTTCCTCTGGTAAGCCAATAATGCATATATTGTTTCTTTTGAAGTCATCCCATAGGACTCTGTTGTTGTTTTCAGCATCTCTTAATCTCTTTTTGAGATCTCTTACTGCTTTTTTAGTTATCTCTAATTCATCCTCAATCTTGCTAATTCTGTCTTCAGCCTCATTGATTCTATTTTCTCTGTCCTCTACTGTTTTATGGAGTTCATCTATTTTGTTACCCTGTTCTGATACTGTTTTAGCTTGTTCAGCTAGTTGTGTTCTTAGCTCAGCAATTTCAGCTTTCAACTCTCTAATAACCTTGAGATAATTAGTGTTTTCTTCCAGAGTCTCATTTGTTGTTCCTGTATTTCTGATTACAATTCTTTCAAACTCTTTATTCACTCCTGTGATTATTTCCTTAGCTAGTGTTTGGATGTAGAACTTGTTATTTTGTTCTTCACCCTTTGGGGGGCTTTTAGCTGGACTCGTCCTGGTTTGTTTCTCCATTATTCCTTCTTGTTGTTTTAACCATTTTATATATTATGTTATGAGTTCCCTCATAATTTCTGGAACCATCCTTTCCACCCCGGTCCCATGGCTGCCAGTTCTTAGCAACATCGCCCTGCCAGATATTCGTCGGGATGCGGCGTCATCTAAGTTCATTTCCCACGTCTACGCTCGACCGGACCTGCCAATATACGCGGATATCTTCTCCCACCCTGTACAACGCTTGATGTTTCGTCACCCAATCTGGTCCCCTACGCCTACACTGAACTTCTCTGTTCCAGTCTCTTGGAAACAGAGCTGGCAGTCAGCTGAGGTAAAGAACAAACACCTCATCACAGACCCCTGCAAGCGTCAACCCGGCTTTGACCTAGCACGTTATGATTGGGCCCTCCTCAATCACTATCAAACAGGCCATGGCCGGTGCGCTGCTATGTTCCATCGCTGGGGAGCCAGAGACAACCCGAACTGCCCCTGCAGCTACAGACAGACTATGACCCACATAGTCAACGACTGCCACCTCTCCAGATTCAAAGGAGGTCTCGAAAGTTTACATCAGGCTCAACCTGACACTGTTGAGTGGCTATGGAAGAAGGGCAAACACTAGAAGAAGAAGATGAGTTCCCTCTCTCATTACTTTTCAAATTACTAATCACTATTGCTTGGATTGACTTGTGTCTAAGTAAGGTAATTAAAGGGTTCACAGTGATGGAAGTTAACAGTTGTTTCAATAGTATTTTAATCCCTGAGTTGGAGCTCAGTGGTTTAAAAGCCTCTTTTTCTTTTTCTTCCCTGTAGGCTATGGGAATCTGAGGGCTTTTAAACTACAAGTGGGTTTCTTAGCTTAATCACTGACTCCTGATCAAGAGATAAAGCAGGGTGTGGCAGAGATAGTCCAGTGGTTATGCAGAGAGACTTTCACAGCCCCACAGCTATGTCACCGAGGTATAGGTCTTCTCCTGAGTTTCCTGGCTAGATCTCTGTCCCCTGGTGTCCCTCCCTGCCGCTGCTCCAGATTCTGAGGGCAGTTGCAATGGAGACCCAGAGTTGCACTTGGTGAGTCTCCGGGGAATCCTCTCCTCCCCTCAGTTGTCCCCTTGTTGGTGGAACAGACTAGTCGGAGGTGGTGTCTCAACTGAAAAACTGCCGGACTGGGACTGTTACCAGCCACTTAATCTCTCCGTAGGCTCTCTCTGTCACCCCAGCCACACGTGTTTGCACTCACCAGTGACCTGGTGGGTTCCTGTAGTCGTTCCAGTCCTGTCTCATTTTGGTCCCAGGTGGTCTCCTTTGGTATTCCTAGTTGATCCCTCTTGTAGTCTTAGGATTTAAAAAAGGCAATAGATAATACTATTAAAATCAAATTAGTTGGAGTTTATTTTTCTTCAAATATCCCATGGTTGGGATGCCTCAGTGCATTTATATAACTATAATACAAGTACAGTTTCACACCACTCTTACTACACAAGGACTGTTCCCTACCCCAACCCCCATATGGTGAACCTGAAAGCCCTCCTCACCCCATAATCCTTTTCTTGGATACAATACACCAGTACTACATTGTGTTTCCCCTTTATGTTCTTATTTCTTAATTTCTATTAGTGAGATCATCCCATATTCATTTTACTTTTTCTGGCTTATCTCACTTCACATGATTCTTTCAAGATCCATATAAGATGAGGCGAAGAAGGTTAATTCATCATTCTTAATAGTTGAATAGTATTCCATTGTGTATATATACCACAACTGTCCATAGTGAGAGTACAGTCCTAAGGAAGCCCACAAGAGGACTTATGGTGATGTTCCTGATAGAAGTGACCAGTTATGGGGGAGAGAGGGATCTATCCATTGTGCATATATACCACAACTTTCTCAGCTGCTTGTCTGTTACTGGGCACCTAGGTTGCTTCCAGATTTTGGCTATTACAAATTGTGCTGCTATGAACATATGTACACATAGATCTTTTTGGATGGGTATGTTTGACTCCTTAGGTTTTATCTCCAGGAGAGGGATTGCTGGGTTATAGTGTAGATCTACTTCTATCCTTCTGAGAGTTCTTGAGACTGCTTTCCATAGGTGTTGGATCAATTTACATCCCCACCAGTAATGCAACAGGGTTCCTTTGCTCCCACAACCTCTCCAGCATTTGTTATTATTGTTTCTGATGTATGTCATTCTCATTCTCACAGGAGTGAAATGGTGTCTCATTGTTATCTTTATTTGCATTTCTCTAATAATGACTTGGAGCATTTTTTTTCATATGTCTGGTGGCCTTTTGGATCTCTTCTTTGGTGAATATTCTGTTCATATCCTCCTCCTATTTTTAATGGGATCATTTTTTTGTTGTTGAGTTTGGTGAGCTCTTTGTGTAGTTTGGTTATCAGTCTTTTGTCTGATGTATGGCATGTAAAGAGCTTCTCTCATTCTGTAAGGAGTCTCTGTTTGGGTGGTGGTTTCTTTTCCTGTAAAGAAACTTTTCAATTTGATTTAGTCCCATTGGTTTATTTTGGATTTTGTCTTCCTTACAATTGGATTTCTATCATTGAAGATGCCTATAAAATTTAGATAGAAATGAGTGCTGCCAATGTTTTTCTCTAAATTTTTTGATAGTTTCTGTTCTAACATCCAAGTCCTTAATCCATTTGTAATTTACTTTTGTGTTTGATAAAACCCTGCTTAGCTCTGGTTTATGATGGCACTTGGGATTGAACCTGGGACCTCCTTGGCCTCCTTGGAGATTTCTTAGTAGCTTGTGATAACCTGGCTACACTTCTGGAGCAGGTTCCAGCAAACTGAAAACTTCCTCATTCTCTGATCACTAAAAATGATACTTTTTTAAAAAAATAATTTTTATTTATAAAATGGAAGCATCGACAAAACCATAGGATAAGAGGGGTGCAATTCCACACAATTCCCACCACCAGAGCTCCATATCCCAGAGATGACATTTTTCTTAAGTACAATTTCATTCTTCTCTTTTAACTGCCACCAGGGTTATCACTGGGACCTGGGCCAGCACTGTAAGTCCATGGCTCTTGGTGACCTGTCTTCCTCTTCTTCCTTCCTTCTTTCCTACCTTCCACCCTTCCTTTCTTTCTGATTTATTTATTTATTTATTCCCTCTTGTTGCCCTTGTTGTTTTATTGTTGTAGTTATTATTGTTGTCGTTGTTGAATAAGACAGAGAGAAATGGAAAGGGGGGAAGACAGAGAGGAGGAGAGAAAGACAGACACCTGCAGACCTGCTTCACTGCTTGTGTAGCGACTCCCCTTGCAGGTGGGAAGCCAGAGGCTTGAATCGGGATCCTTACGCCGGTCCTAGCGCTTTGCGCCACGTGTGCTTAACCCGCTGTGCTACTGCCTGACTCCTTCCTTCTTTCCTCCTTTCCTTCATTCTTTCCTTCATTCTTTCTTTCTTTCTTTCTTCCTTCCTTTCTTTCTTTCTTTCTTTCTTTCTTTCTTTCTTTCTTTCTTTCTTTCTTTCTTTCTTTCTTTCTTTCTCTCTTTATTTCTTTCTTGCCTTATTTTATCTTATTTGATAGGAAAGAGAGAAACTGAGTGGAAGGGGAGATAGAGAAGAAGAAAGAGAGATACCTGTAGACCTGCTTCAGTGCTCATGAAACTTCCTCCCTGTAGGTAGGTAGCAGGGACTTGAACCTGGGTCCTTAAGCATGGTAACATGCATACTTAATTGAGGGCACTTGGCCCCCTTATAATTTATTTATTTATACAAAAATATTATTCATATTTGGCTTAGGGTGGTGTTGGGGGTTAATGCTGGGTCTTTGGAACCTTGGACATGAAAGTCTTTTTGCATAACCATTATGCTTGCCCGCCTCCCCAACACATGATTTCTGTTACTAACTTTCAGTTTATTTCTGAGGGCTGGAAGTTCTTTAGTAGTGGCAATGGGGAAAACGGGTCTTGTCATGAATGTTAGCAGGGATTTTTCCATTTAGAATTAATTTTGGGACCTCCATCCACATGCCAGAGCATATTCTATCTGTCACAACACACCTATCTGGAAATTTTGACTAACTATAGCATGCACCTTGCAGATACTTCTATTAAATCCTCAAAAGCTCATGGCTAGGATAGATTGTAGCCTAGTTTGTATGACTCAATAACTTTCAAACTTTTTCATATGGACTAGATTATGTCTCTAAAGATACACTCTCCTCCCTAACCTGAAGCCATACTTTTGGCCTCCGGATCCTCTATAAAGCACGGTGATGTCTATGTGGTTGAGAGGATAGTTCTCATTATATATATTTAAATGTCAGTGCTTCAGCTTACCAACTAGGCAACCACATGTGTTTATTGTGCTTCGGCTCTGCATTAGTGAAATAGGAAGATGATGCTGTATGACACTAGCCCTCCAATAAAATGAAGACACAAATGAATTAAAAATTTAAAAGGAAGAGAAGGGAAAATACAAAGAAGAATTTGGACTGGAGTTGGTATATTTCACCAAAGTAAAGGACACATGGTAGAGGAAAACCTAGGAGCATGGTTAAAGTATTATGTGGAAAAATTGAGAAATGTTAGTACATGTGTACTAACTACTATATTTTATTGTTGACTATAAACCACTAATGTCCCCCAATAAAGGAACAAAATGTAAAAGGGAAGAAAAAATAAAGAAAAAGGGAGATGATGGTGTCAATCTCATAAGATCTCTAAGACATTAAATGACCTAATATAAGTGAAGCATTCAGAACACTGCCTAGTGTGTGTGCAGTGATGTCTTGTCATCATATCATCTTCTTGATTTTCCTCATAGCATTTACAGATGCAGTGGAGGTGGGAGTGGAGATGGTGGAGAAATATGGTTCACATACAAATGTCACATGGCGCAAAGTCTAGGAACTCATTTGTTTTGACTGTTGTCCTGGTAGGTAAAGCATTATTGACCTTTCAGGATGAATTCCACAGGTAGCCAGCTCTTGATAGTCCACCACTAAAGGTGGGTAGTATTGTTTCCCTATGAATGTACTCTTTTGTCTGCAAACAGAACAAAGAATGACAAAAACTAGTTTCTGTGTTCTCTGGTTCCTAGATGCCTTACAGTTTTGGAAATCATGTGTTAGTTTTGCATTTCCACAGCACTGAATATCAACAGAGTAACTATATAAAGCTGTGATTGTGCCTTGGTGGGTAAATGCTTGTTGATTATATTCATGAAAACAACAATTATTTGTATCCCTTTCCTCCTGTGTGACCACAAAATAATTGCTGTCTAATCTGTCATTCTCTTATTTGAGAAGAATAAGGAGTGATACAACCTCCATCTATGGAGGTTGACAAGATCGACTGAGTACTCAAGAGTAGTAATCTAGCTTTTGGATTTTATGAAAAAAAAAAAAAAGCTTAAATCTAAACAAACAAGCAAACAAAAATAACCCACTCAGGACTAATATAGAGTTTCCTATTTATTATTCTGACAATAAATTACAAAAGGACCTAAAGTAAACTTACTTGGCTGGTTCACTGCTTTGCTATATGTGCGGCCCAGGTTCAAGTCCAGACCCCAGCTTTACTGAAGGGACCTTTGTGTTGTAGTCTCTTTCACTCTCTTTCTGCCTCTCTGCCTTCTCTGTATCTATTAAAAGGCAAAAGAAAAAAGAAATTCCAAAGTAATCAGCTGTGTAGTAGGCTGAATAATGGTCTTTCCAAAGACATCCATGCCCTAATCTGTGGAACCTATGAATATATTATCTTAACACACTAAAGGGAGTTTTGGAACTATAATTGTGTTAAGAATCTTGAGATGTGAGATTATCTAGGATAATTCCAGAGAAGCTAACATAATCATAAAGATTATTGTAAGCTAACGTATCTCTCCTCCCCTCCTATTTCCTTCTCTTCCTTCCTTTCTCTTCATTTTTTTTTTTAAAAGATAAAGACAGTGAGGGAAAGTTAGAGACAGAGAAAGAAGAGATATTATCACACTGCTCCACTGCCCATGAAGCTACCCATTTTTCAGGAGGTTCCCCTGTGGTAGCTGGGGGTTCAAAGTTGGGTGCTAGTACTGGGTAAAGTATGTGCTATGCTGGGGGGAGCTATCTTCTGGTCCCCAAATTTGTGTCTTATTAAAATTGCCATCAGGGTTATTGCACAGGCTTGGTGCCAGCACTAAGAACCCACCACTCCCAGTGGCCATTTTTCCCTTTTTTTTTTTTGCTTTTCTTTCTGTTTTTATTTGTTAGGACAGAGAGAAACTGAGAGGGGTGGTAGTGCTAGAGAGGGAAAAAGAAAGAGAAATACCTGAAGATCTGCTTCACTACTCATGAAACTTCCCCCCTGTAAGTCAGGAGCAGGGGCTTGAGCCCAGATCCTTGTGCATGGTAACATGTGTGCTCAACCAGGTGTGTTACTGCCTGGCCCTCAGAATTTGTTTTTAAATCACTGCACATATGATCATGTATTTTAACAGCAATGAAAAGCTAATACAACCGCCTATCTTTTGTTATCTGTATTTCATAAAAGTAAAAAAAAAAATCTAATGACAAAAAAGTAGAGAGAATTGAATCCTTCAGAAAACACCCTGGCAGCATTGCATGACACATAGGCAAGTACTTGTATGTAGTGATGATGACAATGGTTCTGTTCTCTATTTTGAAAATAAAGGGAGATAGGGAAATGGTAGTCTGACTCTTTGTAGCTGTGAGGCCTCACCCTTTGCTACTGAGTGAATGTCAAGCCTAGGAAAGAGCCAATCTCTCTCTATGTGTTGAGAATCACAGGAGCAAAAACCACAGACTCACTCTTTCAGTGCATTTTCCACTAGTTTCTGGAAAGCTGCTCCTCTTACTACAAAATGAGATTGGCCTTGTGAAGGTGCAATTGACCTGAATGAAAAGTTGTGCAAGTTTCATTGAAGCTAGAGTGGAATCTACTAAGCTTTAATAGAATTTTTTCCCCTGTTAACATTTGCAATCCATGGCTATAACTAACTTTGTAGGAGTCCACTACTTTCAATCTTTAAATTCTTTCTTTAAATATCTACATTTCTCTCTTGCACGAATCTTTTTTTACGAGCCTGACTTTTTTTTTCTGTATTCACTGTGAAATGTCTCCAGTCTTAACCATATCTTTAAGCTATAGGAGTTTGATCAACTTAATGAGCTCAGTTTTCCATTGGCATCTTCTTGTATTACAAAGGACAGGGAGAAGGAGACTGAACTCTTTTACAGCACTGAGAGGAGGCTCATTTCTGATGAAAAAAAAAAAAGACTTCTTTCACTGAGCACCACACAAGGCAGCACAATATCAGAAACTTGACAGACACAGAGCCATCTCTTGCCTCTCCTGCAGAGTCATAGAGGCAGGGCTATAGTCACAAGCTGAGTTGTGGAGTCAGACAGACCTAGATTCAAGCCTCAATACTGGCTCTTAGGTATTTGTTGTAGAGTAAGATACCTGACCTTTCTAAACTTTACTTTCCTCTTTTGGGTTGGCAAAAATTTCCACCTCCTGGTGGAAATAAAGTGGGTTGATGAATAAAAAGCACAGAGTTGTATCACAGTACCAGATATTCAATAAATGTCATTGACTTATTCTAGCTGTGATTTATACAAAATTCAGTATCTGTTGCATATTAAAATTCTCAATATGTTAACATTTTAAATCTCACTCTCTTTCTCTCTGCCTTGATGTCTAAACTTTCAGTCCATTAGGAGGCAGTTGTAACCCGAAGGAATTACTTCTAGCAGATATTTTATGGTAATTTGTATTTTCTCTCTGGAATTGAATGTTAAATATAAAGGGTGATGGGGTACTAGCTGATTTTTTTTTTCCAGTGAGAATCCTTGTGAACTTTTTGTGGAAATCCCCATTATGCATGCGAAACCTCCACACATCAGCAGTTATTTCCATCTATTAATACTTCTCTCCCCCCCTCCTCGTTCCTTCTACCCTACTGCCCCACTATGGGACCAGAAGTTTGTGATCTCTTTTGTTCAGCTTCACTGGGAAGGGGGAGTGAGCCAAGTACCTGGAGCATCCACAGGCATTTGAAAGTGAAATATAGGTTCATACTGGATTCATTAATTCCTCTTCCTGGCCCATGCATATTTGGAATCTGACTGTCAGATTTCCACTAGTCTTAGAGTTTCTGTTTTGTTTTCTTCAAACAGGCGTCTTTCTGACATGGGGCCCCATATACCTTAGTACCTTTACCACCAGTAGACCCTGCAAACACACTGACCTACTCTTAGATCAACCTTGCTCCATCTAATGAGGGTGTCTAAAATATCTTTTGCAGCATAAACCTGGGTGTAGGAAATCATTTTGGAAATTCCAATGTAATAATAATAATAATAATAATAATAATAGGGGGAAAATGGAAGAAGAAGAGGAAGGTGAAGAAGAAGTAGAAGAAGGAGGAGAGGAAGAGGAAGGAGAAGAGGAAGAGGAAGCGGAAGAAGAAGGAGAAGAAGAAGAAGGTGATGAAGAAGAAGAAGGAGAAGAAGAAGAAGAAGAAGAAGAAGAAGGAGAAGGAGAAGGAGAAGAAGAAGAAGGAGAAGAAGGAGAAGATGATGATGAAGAAGATGATGATGAAGAAGATGATGATGAAGAAGAAGAAGAAGAAAAAGATGCACCAGAATTTATAGATTGAGTAGATGGAGGGGTAAGAGGAAAAGGGAACCAAGGACAATACTGAATTTGAAGGTGCTTTTATTGATCCAAGAAGCAAAAGTACTGGGTGGGAGCAGGGAGAGATTTATGACAGTGATCAGGAAATATTGGAATTTCCAAAATGATAGGACAGAGAAATTGAGAGGGGAGGGGAAGATAGAGAAAGACACCTACATACCTAATTCACCACTTGTGAAGCAACCCTTCCCCGCCCCTGCAGGTGGGAATCTGGGGGTTCAAACTAGATCCTTGTACGAGTCCTTAAGCTTCATGCATTGTGCACTTAACCCATTGTGCCACCACCTGATCGCCTCTTGACTTTTCTTTTCTCTTTCCTTACCCACATTCTCGTCCAGGCCACCTCATCTGCCACCTGATCATTGCAGTGCTTCTGGAGTGGCTCCTCTCCCACTAGGCTTTCCTGCTACCCTGCAAAAAACTTCTATACTCCTCATTGTTAACCCCTCATTATTCAGTGATGCTGTTTTTTTTTTTTTTTCAGTATAGGCATCATTCTCTTTGGTAGAATTTTGGGTTCAAAAGATAAGTACTGCATTTTCCTTGAGAAAGTTGCTTTATACTTCTGGATCTAGATCTTCACTATTTTCTCTGTGAATCAGAGATAATATTGATAAAGTTCATAAAGTTGCTGTGAAAATTAAACATAGAGCACTTTACACAAAGTCCAGGATACAAAGAACTCCAGAAGTGTTGACTATTGAGGTGTTAGAAAAGTCATGGTGCCTTTTTGCAGAGAAAAACATAGAAAAATACATCATGATTTTTTCCAGCAACCCAATATTACAAGTACCACAAAATTACTCACTATGTCAGCAACCAGCTATAGACACTGCTGGGGTTTTGAGAGAGCACTGAGTTGTCTGGAAGTCCAGGACTTTCTTTCCTTCACATAGGCATTGGAAATAGAAAGGGATTCTATTGCATAATTATTTTTGGGTCCCAGTTTAGGAAAACTGCTATGGAGACAAAGCCAGCAACTGTGTTGTGTATTGAAAAGAATGGAAAAGGTGAAGAAGAGACCCAAAGTTTCATTTTAACTAGACATACAAATCATGGAGAAGTTCCTTCCAGAACAAAAACTAAGCATGTAGGACGATTTGAGTGGATTCTGGAAAAATCCAGACAAAGTGGATTATCTCTAATTTCATTTTTTTTTAATTGAAAATTCTGGCTACACAGATACAAATATTTTACACATTCTTAGCCATGATATTGTTGAGTCAGTACATCATTTAAATTTTGTGGCAAACAATGAAATACTATTCAGCTATTATAAATGGTGATTTCACCATTTTCTGCCCATCTTGGATGGAGCTTGAAGAAATCATGTTAAGTAAAATAAGTCAGAAAGAGAAGGATGAATATGGGATGATCTCACTCACAGGCAGAAGTTGAAAAATAAGATCAGAAGAAAAAACACTAAGCAGAACTCGAAATGAAGTTGGTGTATTGCACTAAAGTAAAAGATTCTGGGGTGGGTGTGGGGGGAGGATTCAGGTCCTGGAACATGATGTCAGAGGAGGACCTAGTGGGGGTTGTATTGTTATGTGGAAAACTGGGAAATGTTATCCATGTGCAAACTACTGTATTTACTGTCGACTGTAAAACATCAATCCCCTAATAAAGAAAAATAAACTAAAAAAATTTAAAAATTAAAAAAATTCAGTATGTAAATAGAGTATAGGAATATAGTGATACTCTCTATACCCAGACTGTTTAAAGCCCTGACTTTAGATTCCTAAGGACTTTAGATTCCTAAGGAACTTTGCAAGCTGCACTCATTTCAGGACCAGTCTTCCTCAGATAGCAAGGCAGAATGACCCAGCCTCCTTTTAGAGAGTGGGCCAGTTCCTACCATTACTGCTTTATAATGAGGGCAAGGTCCTGGGAAGGCCCGTAAAGGCTCCATCCAGAGCACTTTTGATAGGATCTAGTCCATAGACTCTAGTGGATCTGGAAGCATGCCCTCTTTAGCTCTTCCTCTACAATCTACAGCACTTGTTCACTGGGGCCTGATTTTTTTTCTTCCAGGGTTATTTCTGGGGCTTGTTGCCTGCACTACAAATCCACTGCTCCTGGAGGCTATTTTTTCCCCTTTTGTTGCCCTTGTTGTTAATCATTGTTGTTATTGTTGTTGTTGTTGTTATTGCTGTCATTGAATTGTACAGAGAGAAATGGAGAGAGGAGGGGAAGACAGAGAGGGGGAGAGAAAGATAGACACCTACAGGCCTGCTTCACTGCCTGTGAAGCGACTCCCCTGTGGGTAGGGAGCCAGGGGAGCCGGGGGCTCGAATGGGGATCCTTACTGCTGGATCCTTGGGCTTAATCCGCTGTGCTACCACCCAGCCCCCTAATTTTTTAATAGTAGTGATATCTTTTATTAATTGAAGTCACTTTATTTTTAATTTAATTTATTTATTATTGGATAGAAACAAAGAGAAATTGAGAAGGAGGTGAGATAGAGAGGGAGACAGAGACACCTACAGCCCTGATTCACCACTCATGAAGCTTCTCGGGGCTTGAAATCAGTCTTTGTGCATTTAACCAGCTGTACCATTGCCTGGCCCCAGGGGCCTAAAATTATTCTATTGGATATCTTTCCACAATTTGAAATAAAACTTAAAAATTATGTGACTGAGCCTAGGAAAGAAAGCAGTTTGACTTCAAATTTCAAAGACTAATGGGGGCATCTCCTTACACCTGCAAGACATATCTTTGCTGCTGAATCACCTCCCTGGCCCAATTTTTATTTTATTTTTATGAGGTGATTTGGGGAGAGATAGAAAGAGAGAGGGACCCTAAATCCAGAGACCATTCCACTATATATGAAATTATACTTGTTTAGATTTTTTTAGATTTGTGTGTATGGGGAGTCAAACCCAGGGTCTCATGTATATAAGACTAGTGCTCTACTGCTGAGGCATCTCACGGGTTCGATAATTTTCTTGTCAAGAAATTTTGAGCGCTTGGCCGGTGACTCACCTGGTAGAGTTCAGAGATGCTACTGTGTGCAAGGATCCTGGCTCAAACAGGCCGCCACATGGAAAACCTGCAGCAAAGAAGCTTCACAAACAGTGGAGTGGTACGAGGTCTCTCTCTTTGCCTCTATCTCTCACTTATTATATAGAGGAAAAAGAAAATGACTTGTTGGTGTGATGGAATAGTGCAGGCATTAAGTCATGGGTATATCCCTGTGGAAGAGCAGTAAGAGAGATTTTAATAAAGTAGAAAGAGCAGAAAGCTCTTGGTTAATTATTTTACCAAATAAAAATGCAGAATGATAGTAAGTTCCAAGTATTGAATAGGACATACTGGGTTTAAAAAGTTATTTGATTTTTATAAAAGCTTCAAAATTAACTGTATAACACACACACACACACACACACACACAAACACACACACACACACACACACACATATTTTGTATACCTTATATTTTATCCGCCAACCTTTTCTCTGGATGATTGAGAATTGAAAGCTAATTATTATTATTATTATTATTATTAATTATTATTATTATTACTAAACTCTGCCAGGGTTATCATTGGAGCTTGGTGCAAGCACTACAAATACTACTCCTGGCAGTCACCCTCCCTTTTTTTTCCTTTTAACTTTTTTTTCTTTGATATTATAGAGAGATTGAGAGGAGAGGGGGAGAGAAAGATATTCACCTGCAGACCTGCTTCACCACTATGATGCATTCCCCCCTATAGGTGGGGAATGTGGGCTTGAACCTAGTTCCTTGCACTTGATAAAGTGTTCGCTCAACCAGTTGTGCCACCATCTAGTCCTTGGAAGTTAATTCTTGAAGGAGAGAGAAAAAGAAAAGCCAGTTTGGGTAGCTCTAAAATATATTGTATCCATGGTAATTTAGTGTCTCTTTCTGAGTTTTTTTTGTATGCAAATGGAAATAATAATACCTTAGCGGTAGGTTATGAGGATGAAAGTAATATAAACATACAATGCTCAAAAATACCTGGTTACACATTCTAATTGTTTTGCTACTTGGAACGCATTATCTATTGGAGAGGCAGGGAGATGCCGAGATGAATTTTTTAAACTTATGGAACCAAGCTGAGTTTGAATCTTTGCTTGATCTCTTCCAGTTGGGTTATTTTGAACGTATCATATAGCCCCCTATATGATACACACACACACACACACACACACACACACACACACACACACACACACGAGACTGCTTTATTACATGTGAATTTCAAAGAAACAAATGAATATATTTATATATAAATATTGTGCACAATATCAAACATTTACAATTTATTTGAAATTCACATGTAACTAGGCAGTTCTTATTTTATCTAACACTTATATTGTCTAGCTGTAATAATGCTACATGTTTCACTAGTTGTGAAGAATAAGCTGTTAGTAGGAGGTAAGAAATAAGCTAGTATACAATAAGTACTCAGTGAGCATTAGTGCAGTTCATATTATTATTATTACTAATAGAGAAAATGAGTCATTATAACCCCCTCTTTCTATAGTAATGACCCCTATTACACTATAACCCCTAGCTAACAACCCCTGTATTAATTTTACTGGCAAGTAGGGAAACCTCTCCCTTATATTACACCCCCTTTGATTCTGCTCCCAACTCCCAAAGGTGACAAACAGCAAAGTGGGGTCTTCTACAGAGAGGACAGTGCCTGAGCTAAGACCTAGGTGTAAGAGGAGACTATGAATTGAATTTTATTCCAAGATCAGCGTTTATACTGGCCAATAAGTTACACCTGTGCAACCACAGTTTGCATTTTAATAACAATGACCTTACTCCTCTTTAAAAAACAAAAACTTGGTACTACTGTCAATTTTAGTTGTTATTACTTTTCTTAGGACATCACTCCAAGGCAACTAGGTGCATCATGGTCTTTAGTTTTATCCTTTGGATTTTTCTGAAATTAATTTTACTTCTATGATTGGAAAGGTAGAAAAAGCAGAGACCAGATACCTTCTTTTCCAAAGCAGCTATACAGCTGCTGTTATTCGGTTACAGTATTGGCTATTGGGCAGCTTTCCAATCTAGAGCACCAATCTTGCATCAAAAAGACAGCATCTGCCTTTCAGCACAGTCTTATATTTAATTTCTGCCAGTTGCCAGTGTGACACAGCACTTGCCTTCCATCATGTCAAATCTCCAAGGTGAACTGCAGTTGCTATGGAAAAGGAATCTACATCAGTGTGAGATAATTTGCGGTGCTGATTCTACACTGGGGGAGAGTGATTAGTACTCCAGATAGAACAATTTTCCTGTGTTTGTATTTCTTCATATATCTAGATGTACATGCATACACGGAATAGCCACACTTGAATGTTGCAAAGAGATCCTATATAGGTTGTCAAAAATCCATTCTGCATAAATTTTTAAAATATTCTATTATCCTTAAAAACACATTGTGAACTCTTTCTTGCCTGATGAATAATGGAATTGTATTTTATCCAGCATGTGAATGAAGTGCCAGGACAAGTAGAACCATGAGAAAAGTTGAAAAGGAAAAGAGGAAGGAGCAGAAAAGATGGAGGAATAGAGGGAGTACTATTATTGAAAACTGGGGGCGAGTTCAGAATAGAAGGGTGTTTTAAATAGTGCCAAATTCTTACAGTTAGAAATCCATAGGATGACTTTTTTTTTTCTCTTCTTCTCCCCAGAGCACTGATCAGCTCTGGATTAAGGTAGAGAGGGTATTAAATGTGGGACTTTAGAGCTTCAGGTATGAAAGGTTAGAAACTAGGGGTCAAGCTGGTCTGCCTTTTCTGGGTAGAGGACATCACCAATGTGTCCAGGAACCTCACCTCCCCAGAGCCCTATCCCACTAGGGAAAGATAGAGATAGGCTGGGGGTATGGATTGACCTATCAACATCCATGTTCGGCAGAGAAGCAATTACAGAAGCCAGACCACCCACTTTCTGCACCCCATAGAGATCTTTGGTCCCTACTCACAGAGGGATAAAGAATAGGGAGCCCTCCAAAGAAGGGATTGGATATGGCATGCTGCTGGTGGGAATTGTATGAATTGTACTCCTTTCATCCCATAATCTTGTCAATCATTATTAAATCACCAGTAATAAATTTTAAAAAATAGTTTAAAAATAAGAAAACACAAAGCAAAACTTGGACTGGGATCGATGTATTGCACCAAAGTAAAGGACTCTGTAGTGGGGGAGGGTTCAGGTCCTAGAACAAGTTGTCAGAGGACCTAGAGGGGGTTGAATTGTTATGTGGAAAACTGAGAAATGTTATATATGTACAAACTACTGTATTTTGGTTTTTTATAATTTTTATTTATAAAATGGAAACACTGACAAAAACCATAGGATAAAAAGGGTACAATTTCACACAGTTCCCACCACCAGAACTACATATTCTATCCCTTCCCCTGATAGCTTTCCTATTCTTTATTCTTCTGGGAATATGGACCAAGGATCATTAATGGGGTGCAGAAGGTGGAAGGTCTGGCTTCTGTAATTGCTTCCCCACTGAACATGGACATTGGCAGGCCGATCCATACTCCCAGCTGTCTCTTTCCCTAGTGGGGCAGAGCTCTGGGGAAGTGGGGCTCCAGAACACATTGGTGGGGTCATCTGCCCTGGGAAGTTTGGTTGGCACCATGGTAGCATCTGGAACCTAGTGGCTGAAAAAGAGTTAAGATATAAAGGTTTACAGTTAACAATATTTATATACTTTTCCCATATTTGGGACCTACTTTCTCCCTGATCCAGCTTTATAGTCCTTTTTTTCCAACTATGACACCATCTACCCAGACAACAACTTAGGTCAACTGCATATTAGATGTCAAGCTCAGACAAAAACTAGTAAAGTCATGGGCCACTTGGAATATACCTAAAATAGACTTATTAGCTTTTTGCAAAATGGAGACCTCAAATCTTCATCTGCAATATTCTTGTCTTTAGGTTCATGATTAATCAACATTTTTTTCTGCCTTATATCTTAACTCTTTTTCAGCCACCAGGTTCCAGATGCAATCATGATGCCTACCTGACTTCCCTGGGCAGATGACCCCGACCAATGTGTCCTGGAGCCCCACCTTCCCAGGTCCCTGCCCCACTAGGGAAAGAGAGAGATAGGCTGGGGGTATGGATCAACCTGCCAATGTCCATGTAAAACAGGGAAGAAATTACAGAAACCAGGCCTCCCACCTTCTGCACCCCATAATGACCCTGGGTTCATAATCCCAGAAGGAGAAAGAATAGGAAAGCTTTCAAGGGAGGGGACTGGATATGGAATTCTGGTGGTGAGAATTGTATGTTGTACTTCTTTTATCCTATGATATTTTCACTACTTCCATTTTATAAATAGATAAATAAATAATAAAAATATATAAAGCATATAAAATTGTTGATTAATCATCAACTTAAAGGCTGGAATATTGCAGATGAAGATTTGGGGGTCTCCATTTTTTAAAAAGTCAGTATGTCTATTTTAGGTATATTCCAAGGGGCCCATGACTTTACTAGTTTTTGCCTGAGCCTGACATCTGATATATAGGTGAACCCAAGTTATTGTCTGGGGAAAAGATGTCATGACTGGAAAAAGGGCTAGAAAGCTGAATCAGGGAAGAGAGTAGCTCCCAAATATGGGAAAAGTGTATAAAGATTGTTGACTGTAATGCATTTTATTCTTGTTACTATATTTTACTGTTGACTATAAACCATTAATCCCCCCCCAATAAAAAAAAAAAAGAAAGAAACTAGGGGTCAGAGCAGTGGTACACCCAGTTAAGCACTCATAGTGCTATGCACAAAGACCTGCTCAAGGACTGGGGTTTGAGCTCCTGCTCCCCATCTGCAGGGAGGATTCCTCATGAGTGGTGAAGCAGGTCTGCAGTTGTCTATTTTTCTCTCTCCCTCTCTATTTCCCCCTCATCTCTCAATTCTATTTTGAGAGTATGAACCAAATTTCTTTATGGGGTCCAGAAGGTAGAAGTTCTGGATTCTGTAATTGCTTCTTCACTGGACATAGACATTAGCAGGTAGTTCTATAATACATAGCCTGTTTCTATATTTCTCTAGTGGGATAGGGATCTGTAGAGGTGGGGTTCCAGGACACATTGGTGAGGTCATCTGCTCAGAGAAGTCAGGATGGAATCATAGTAGCATCTGCAACTTGGTGGCTGAAATGCAGTGAGATATAAAGCAGGATAAAATGTTTAATAAACAGGAATCAAAAAGTAGAAATAGAGCAGGTAAAAATAGGGACCTTAGTGTGGAAAGAAGCTAGGAAGTCTATTTGAAAAAGACACAAAGGAGTGAAAAGATACTCCATGTTCATAGGTTGGAAGAATTAACATCATCAAAATGAATATACTACCCAGAGCCTTATACAAATTTAATGCAATCCTCATCAAGATCCAACCCAATTTTTTAGGAGAAAAGAATAAAAAGCTACAAATGTTTATCTGGAACAAGAAAATATTGCCAAAACAATCTTGAGAAGAAAGAACAAAACTGGAGGCAACACACTTCTGTTTTTTAAATTGTATTATAGGGCATTTTTAAATTTTAATTTCTTTATTGGGGAATTAATGTTTTACAGTTGACAGTAAATACACTAGTTTGTACACGCATAACATTTCTCAGTTTTCCATATAACAATACAACCCCCACTAGGTCCTCTGTCATCCTTCTTGGAACTGTATTCTCCCCCCACACACACACCCAGTCTTTTACTTTGGTGCAATACACAATTCCAGTTCAGGTTCTACTTGTGTTTTCTCTTCTGATCCTGTTTTTCAACTTCTGCCTGAGAGTGAGATCATCCCATATTCATCCTTCTGTTTCTGACTTCTTTCACTTAACATGAATTTTTCAAGGTCCATCCAAGATCGGCTGAAAATGGGGAAGTCATCATTTTTTTTTTTTACAGTTGAGTAGTATTCCATTGTGTATATATACCATGACTTGCTCAGCCACTCATCTGTTGTTGGACACCTGGGTTGCTTCCAGGTTTTGGCTATTACAAATTGTGCTGCTAAGAACATATGTATACCCAGATCTTTTTGGATGGGTGTGTTGGGTTCCTAACGACATATCACTAGGAGAGGAATTGCAGGATCAATGGGTAGGTCCATATCTAGCCTATTGAGAGTTCTCCAGACTGTTCTCCACAGAGGTTGGACCAATTGACATTCCAACCAGCAGTGCAGGAGTGTTCCTTTGACCCCACAACCTCTCCAGCATTTGTTGCTGTTACCTTTTCTGATGTATGACATTCTCACAGGAGTGAAGTGGTATCTCATTGTTGTCTTTATTTGCATATCTCTGACAATCAGAGACTTGGAGCATTTCTTCATGTGTTTCTCAGCCTTTTGGATCTCTTCTGTGGTGAATATTCTGTCCATGTCCTCCCCCCATTTTTGGATGGGGTTATTGGTTTTCTTGTTGTTGAGTTTGGCAAGCTTTTTATATATCCTGGGTATTAGCCTCTTGTCTTATGTGTGGCATGTAAAGATCTTCTCCCATTCTGTGAGGGGTCTCTTGGTTTCGGTAGTGGTTTTCTTTTGTGCAGAAGCTTTTTAATTTGATGTAGTTTCATAGGTTTATGCTTGTTTTAGTCTTCTTTGTAATTGGATTTATTTCATTGAAGATGTCTTTAAAATGTATGCGGAAAAGAGTTCTGCCAATATTTTCCTCTAAGTATCTGATAGTTTTGGGCCTAACATCCAAGTCCTTGATCTACTTGGACTTTACTTTTGTATTTGGTGAAACAGAGTGGTTCAGTTTCATTCTTCTGCATGTTTCAACCCATTTTTTCTAACATCATTTGTTGAAGAGACTCTGCTTTCCCCATTTAATAGTCTGGGCCCCTTTGTCAAAGATTAGATGCCCATAGGTGTGGGGGCTTACCTTTGGGCTCTCAATTCTATTCTACTGGTCAGTGTGTTTTTTCATGTTTTGGTAGCAAGCAGTTTTGATGACAACACCCCTGTAATACAATTTGAGATCTGGGAATGTGATGCCTCCAGTTCTGTTCATTCTTCTCAAGATTGTTTTGGCAATTCAAGGTCTTTTCTGGTTACAGGTAAACATTTGTAGCATTTGTTCTATTCTCCTAAAAATGTGGTTGGGATCTTGATGGGGACAGCATTAAATATGTATATGGCTCTTGGTAGTGTTTGTATGCTTCTAGTTCTACTTCTGAGATCCCTTCTGTTACATTGCTTGACGTTGTGGTCTATTTACATGGTCATTCTGTTACATTGGTTTGGTCTCACTCCCCCTGCCTCCGGGAGATTTTGGTTTAGTCCTTGCTAATTTGCGCTTCTTCCTTCTCCCCGCCCCCTAACCTACTTACTTCCTTGGTTCCTGACTCTTCCGCTGAAGGAGAGAGAGGCAGGACAGAATTGGGTTGTGATTAGATTAGTTTTTTGAACAGTTCACTCGTGAATAAAGAAATACTGTTTCTCCGCTCAGCCATGTGTCCCTGGTCGTCTGTCTCCCACCCGCAAAGCTAGCCTGGCATACTGGCACCCTGAACGTTGACTGACAGGGCAGTATATTCATTTTGATGATTTTAATTCTTCCAACCCATGAACATAGAAAAATCTTTCCACTTCTTTGTGTCTTTTTCAATTTCCTTGAGTAGTGACTCATAATTTTCAGTATACAAGTCTTTCACTTATTTGGTTAGGTTTATTCCTAGATATTTTTATTATTTTTGTTGCTATAGTAAAAGGAATTGATTTCTGGATTTCAACTTCTTCTACCTTAGTGTTTGTATGGAGGAATGCCACTGACTTTTGAATGTTAATTTTGTAGCCTGACACCTTACTGTATTGCCTGATGATTCCCAAAAGCTTCTTGTTGTATTCCTTTTGCTTTTCTATGTATACTATCATGTCATCTGCAAATAGGGAGAGTTTGACTTCTTCTCTTCCAATCTGTATGCCTTTAATTCCTTGCTCCTGTCTGATTGCTATGTCAAGAACTTCCAACACTATGTTGAATAGTAATGGTGATAGTGGGCAGCCCTGTCTAGTACCTGATCTGAGGGGAAATGCTTCCAGTTTTCACCATTGAGTATGATGTTGGATGTAGGTTTGCTAAATATAGACTCTACTATCTTGTGTAATTTTCCATATATTCCCATTTTTGTAGTGTTTTGATCATAAAGGGATGTTGTATTTTGTCAAAGGCTTTTTCTGCATCAATTGATATGACCATGTGGCTTTTGGTCTTGCTTTTATTGATGTGGTGGATGACATTGATTGATTTACATATATTAAACCAACTTTGAATGCCTGGGATAAACCCCACATGATGAACAATCTTTTTAATATGCTGCTGTATCTGGTTGGCTAAAATTTTGTTCATTATTTTAGCATCAGTGTTCATCAGAGATATTGGTCTGTAATTTTCTTTTTTGGTTGTGTTCCTGTCTGCTTTAGGTATCAAAGTGATGTTGGCTTCATAGAAGTTGGAAGGGAGTATTTCAATGTCTTCAATCTTCTGGAAGACTTTTAAAAGTAGAGGTATTAGTTCTTCTTTGAAGGTTTTGTAGAATTCATTTGTAAAACCATCTGTTCCAGGACTTTTATTCTTCGGAAGGTTTTTGATAACTGTTTCAATTTCATTAGCTGTGATGGGCATAGGGCATTTTTTTTTATTGTAATCAAAACTACTTGGTACTGAAACATAAATATACACACTGACCAGTGGAATAGGATTAAGAGCTCAGAAGTAAGCCCTCACATCTATGGACACCTAGTCTTTGACAAAGGTTCCCAGACTAATATTAAATGGGGAAAGGAGAGTCTCTTCAACACATGGTGTTGGACAAATTGAGTTGAAACATGCAGAAGAATGAAACTAAATCACTATATTTCACCAAACACAAAAGTAAATTCCAAGTGGATCAAGGACTTGGATGTTAGACCAGAAACTATCAAATACTTAGAGGGATATATTGACAGAACCCTTTTCCATCTAAATTTTAAAGGCATCTTCAATGAAATGAATCCAGTTACAAAGAAGACTAAGGCAAGAATAAACCAATGGGGATACATCAAATTAAAAATCTTCTGCACAGCTAAAGAAACTGCCACAAACAAAAAGCTTTCCCACTGAATGGGATAAGATCAGAGAAAAGAATAATAACCAAAATATATAAAGAGCTCACCAAACTCAGCAACAAGAAAACAAACGATCCCATCCAAAAAATGGGGAAAGGATATGAACAGAATAATCTCCATAGAAGAGATCCAAAAGGCCAATAAACATATAAAAAATGCTCCAAGATATTGATTGTCAGAGACATGCAAATGAAGACAACAGTGAGATACCACTTCACTCCTGTGAGAATGACATACATCAGAAAAGGTAGTAGCTACAAAGGTTGGAGAGGTTGTGGGGACAAAGTAACCCTCTAGTACTGCTGGTTGGAATGTAAATTGGTCCAACCTCTGTGGAGAGTCTGGAGAACTCTCAGAAGTCTAGAAGTGCATCTATCCTATGACCCTGCAATTCCTCTCCTGGTGATACATCCTAAGGAACCATACATACCCATTCAAAATGATCTTTATATACTGATGTTCATAGCAGCATAATTTGTATTAGCCAAAACCTAGAAGCAACCCAGGTGTACAAAAACAGATGAGTAGTTGAGTAAGTTGTGGTATATATACACATTGGAACACTGCTCAGGTATTAAAAAGGGTGATTTCACTATTTTCAGCCCATCTTGGATGGAGCTTGAAGAAATCATATTAAGTGAAGTAAGTCAAAAAGAGAAGGGTGACTATGGGCTGATCTCACTCACAGGCAGAAGTTGAAAAACAAGGTCAGAAGAGAAAGCACTAAGTAGAACTTGAAGTGGAGTTGATGTGTTGCACCAAAATAAAAGACTCTGGGGTGGGGGGTGGGGGTTTCAGGTCCTGGAACATGTTGGCAGATGAGGACCTAGTGAAGGGTTGTATTGTTATGTGGAAATGGGAAATGTTATGCATGTACAAACTATTGTAGTTACTGTTGACTGTAAAACATTAATTCCCCAATAAATAAATAAGATATGAAGAACTCACCTAGGAAATAGAATAAAAAGAGAGATGAAGAAATATAGCATATATTTAGTAGATTAATGGCCTCAAATATATGTATAGGAATTCTAGAGGAAGAGATTGAGCCAAATGCTTGAGGAACAGTAGTTTAGTTTAGGTGATAATGTATGAAAAAAAAATCCTATAACTGAGGAAGATATGATTCCTTGAAATATATGCTCAACTTTGCATAGATACTTGAGTACAATGTGATTAGAATTAATGAGAATGAATTTACATTGCTGATTATGGCTCTTGGTGAATAAAAGTTGTTTTTTTTTTTAGTTTGATATACATCTGTCTATTTTTGCTTTGGTTACCTATGCTTTTGGTGTTCAGGAAATCATTAATAAAAGCAATGTTATAAAGCTCCTCCCTATCTTTAGAAAGCAAGAAATGTGAGTATTCAACTTCTTTCCTTTTAAAACTGATTTATTATTGATTTTGTTATGCTTTTGCACAAATTTTTTTATTTTGGGTTCCTTGAGATTTTATATGGATTTTAGGGTAATGTCTATCATTCCTAGAATATGTTTTGATAAAGATTGCAGTGAGGGTTTCAGGGAGAAGTTGAAAAACAAGATCAGAAGAGAAAACACAAGTAGAACCTGAACTGGAATTGGTGTATTGCACCAAAGTAAAAGACTCTGGGGTGGGTGGGTGGGAGAATATAGATCCAAGAAGGATGACAGAGGACCTAAGGGAATTGTACTGTTATATGGAAAACTGAGAAATGTTATGCATGTACAAACTATTGTATTTACTGTCAAATGTAAAACATTAATTCCCCAATAAAGAAATTTTAAAAAAAGATTACAGTGAGGCTTTAGAGAACTTGGGGTAATATTGACATTGTAGCAATATGAAACATTTCAGTTCACGAACACTTGTGTGTGTGCTATCTTAATCTCTCTCAATAGTGCTTATTTGTACAGATTTTCTTTTTAAAAAATAAGAGTACGCTTAACTCTAACTTGTGGTGGTACTGGAGATTGAATCTGAAATCTCACAACCTCGGACATGAAAGTCTTTTTGTGTAACCATTATGTTATTACCCAAGCCCATACAGGCCTTTCTCCATGTTACTTGGATCTATACGTACATTTCATTCTTTTTGATGCTATTGAGAATCTAATTATCTTTATAATTCTTTTCTGGTTGATCATTATTATATCATAGAAATGCAACTGTATTTGATTTTATATCCGGAAACTTAACTGGAATTTAAAACCAGTTCTAATGTTTTTTTTTTCTTTTATTTAAGAAAGGATTAATTAACAAAACCATAAGGTAGGAGGGGTACAACTCCACACAATTCCCACCACCAAATCTCCATATCCCACCCCCTCCCCTGATAGCTTTAGCTTTCCCACTCTCTATCCCTCTGGGAGCATGGACACAGGATCATTGTGGGTTGTAAAAGGTGGAAGGTCTGGCTTCTGTAATTGCTTCCCCACTGAACATGGGCGTTGAATGGTCGGTCCTTACTCCCAGTCTGCCTCTCTCTTTCCCTAGTAGGGTGGGTATCTGGGGAAGTGGAGCTCCAGGACACATTGGTGGGGTCTTCAGTCCAGGGAAGCCTGGCCGGCATCCTGATGACATCTGGAATCTGGTGACTGAAAAGAGAATTAACATACAAAGCCAAACAAATTGTTGAGCAATCATGGTCACAAAACTTGGAATAGTGGAGAGGAAGTGTTAGGGGGATACTCACTGCATACTCTAGTGTACTTCTGCTTTCAGGTATATATTTTGCGGTAGTTTTTATGGATACGTGTGAACATATGCTCTCTCTCACAGAACCTAGGTTTTGGGACTTTGTTAGTAAGTGAACCACCTGGGATGGAATTAGAGTATACTATGAAAGGAAAGGTCTCACCCGAGTAATGAAACTGAAGGGTTGTCATTCCACACGTGAAGTCTCTGGACACAGTCTGAAGTGAAGCATGTTGAGGTGGCAATCGTTGTGTTGGTTAGGTTGTGATCGGCAATGCAATATTATTTGAAATGGATTGGGAGAGGCATACAGGAAAGTGGGCCCTATCCAATGGTTCCAGGACTGGGGGAAGTAGAAGCTATATAGTTAGATGAGAGGTTCCTGCTGTATTAGGGTTCAAAAAGACAATCAATAGTTAATGTTATCATCACATTATTTGGTAATTGGGTTAACTTTGAAAAGTCCTTTTGTTAGGGCTTGCTGTACAGTACCCAGTATCTTGTATATAGCTGTGCTACTGGTTTCTTCTGATCTACTTGGTCTAGGCTTTTGAGAGAGTCTGAATATCAATTACACAGCCTATATATTAAAAATCTTCAGTCTGTGTTTTAAAAAACTTCAAGACATACAATTAATTTTCCCCCTCTCATATTAATTAACTAGTGATTTATATGACTACATTTTACTAAGAGTGTACATAAACACCATTCCCACCACCAAAAGACTGTGACCCATCCCTCCTGCCCACTCCCACCCCCCACTGGCCCAGGAAGCTGCATGTCTACACCTCACCATTGGGTTTTTACTTTGGTGCCCTACTTACAATTTGGTCAGGTCCTGCTTTTAGTTTCCCTTTCAGATCTTCTTAGTCAGCTTCTGTTGATGAGTGGGATCATCCCATACTCATCTTTGTCTTTCTGACTTAGTTCACTTAACATAATTCCTTCTAGCTCTGTCCAAGATGGGTCAGAGAAGGTGGGTTCATTGTTCTTGATAGCTGCATAGTATTCCATTGTGTATATATACCACAGCTTTCTCAGCCACTCATCTGTTGTTGGGCACCTGGGTTGCTTCCAGGTTTTAGCTATTATGAATTGTGCTGCTATGAACATAGGAGTACACACCTCTTTTTGGATGGGTGTTATGGAGTCCTTGGGGTATAACCCCAGGAGAGGAATTACTGGATCATATGGAAGGTCCATGTCTAGCCTTGTGAGAGTTTTCCAGACTGCTCTCCACAGAGGCTGTACCAGTTTACATTCCCACCAGCAATGTAAAAGCATTTCTCTCCCCACATCCTCTCCAGCATTTGTTGCTGCTGTCCTTTTTGATGTATGCCATTCTTACAGGAGTGAGGTGGTATCTTAGTGTTGTCTTAATTTGCATTTCTCTGACAATCAGTGACCTAGAGCACTTTTTCATATGTTTGTTAGCCTTTTGGATCTCCTCTGTAGTGAATGTTTTGTTCATATCCTCTGCCCATTTTTGGATGGGGTCATTTGCTTTTTTGTTACTAAGTTTGCTGAGCTCTTTATATATTTTGGTGATTAGTTTCTTGTCTGATGTCTGGCATGTGAAGATCTTCTCCCATTCTGTAAAGGGTCTCTCTGTTTGTTTAATAGTTTCTTTGGATGTGCAGAAGCTTTTCAATTTGATGTAGTCCCATTGATTTGTTTCTGCTTTAGTCATCCTTGTAATTGAGTTTGATTCATCAATGATGTCCTTGAGGTGTAGGTGGGAAAGTGTTTTACCAATGTTTTCCTCTAAGTATTTGATTGTTTCTGGTCTGACATCCAGGTCTTTGATCCATTTGGAGTTGATTTTTGTTTCTGGTGAGATAAAGTGGTTCAGTTTCATTCTTCTGCATGTTACAACCCAGTTTTCCTAGCACCATTTATTGAAGAGAGCCTCCTTTTTCCATTTAGTCCTTTGGGCACCCTTATCAAAGATTAGATGTCCATAGGTGTGGGGATTTATTTCTGGGCTTTCAATTCTGTTCCACTGGTCTGTGTGCCTATTTTTGTTCCAGTACCATGCTGTTTTGATGATGATGGCTTTATAATATAGTTTAAGGTCTGGGAGTGTGATGCCTCCATTTCTGTTTCTTTTCCTCAAGATGGTTTTGGAAATTCTAGGTGTTTTCAGGTTCCAGATAAATGATTGTAGTGTTTGTTCTATTCTCTTAAAGAAGTTTGGTGGAACTTTGATGGGTATTGCATTAAATTTGTATATGGCTCTGAGGAGAATTTTCATTTTGATGATATTTATTCTTCCAATCCATGAGCATGGAATATCTTTCCATTTCTTGGTATCTGTTTCTATTTCCTTGAATAGCAACTCATAGTTTTCAGTATACAAGTCTTTCACTTCTTTGGTCAACTTTATTCCTAGGTATTTGATTGATTTTGCTGAAACAGTAAATGGGAGTGATTTCTGGATGTCTTCTTCTTCAGATTTAGTGTTTGCATAAAGAAATGCCACTGATTTTTGTGCATTGATTTTGTAGCTTGATACCTTACTATATTGGCTAATAAATTCCAGTAGTTTTCTGCTGGATTCTTTAGGGTTTTCTATGTATACTATCATATCATCTGCAGACAGTGAGAGCTTGACTTCTTCCCTTCCAATCTGTATCCCTTTAATTTCTTTCTCTTGCCTGATTGCTATGGCAAGAACTTCCAATACTATGTTGAAGAGTAACGGTGACAGTGGACAGCCCTGTCTAGTCCCCGATCTGAGGGGGAATGCTTTCAGCTTCTATTCATTGAGTATGATGTTGGCTGTACGTTTGCTATATATAGACTCCACTATCTTGAGGAATTTCCCATCTATTCCCATATTTTGTAGAGTTTTGAGCATGAATGTGTGTTGGATTTTGTCAAAGGCTTTCTCAGCATCTATTGAGATAATCATGTGGTTTTTGGCTTTGCATTTATTGATGTGATGAATGACATTGATTGACTTATGGATGTTGAACCAGCCTTGCATTCCTGGGATGAATCACACTTGGTCGTGATGAACAATCTTTTTGATATGCTGCTGTATCCAGTTGGCCAAGATCTTGTTTCGTATTTTGGCATCTATGTTCATCAGAGATATTGGTCTGTAGTTTTCCTTTTTTGTTCTGTCCCTATCAGCTTTTGGTATCAGGGTGATGTTGGCTTCATAGAAGGTTGAAGGGAGTATTCCTGTTTCTTCAATCTTATGGAAAAGCTTAAGAAGTATGGGTACTAACTGTTTCCTGAAAGTTTTATAGAATTCGTTTGTGAAGCCATCTGGTCCAGGACTTTTGTTGTTGGGGAGATTCTTAATAATGGTTTCAATTTCTTTGTCTGTGATTGGTGCATTTAGATTTTGTAGTTCTTCTTGGTTCAGTTTTGGAAGGGCATATGCTTCTATGAATTGTTCCATTTCTTCCAGATTCTCTAGCTTGGTGGCGTATAGTTCTTTATACAAGTTTCGCAGGATTCTCTGGATTTCTGTGGTGTCATTTGTGATATCTCCTGCATCATTTACAATTCTATTAATTTGAGTCTTCTCTCTTTTTTGTTTGATGAGTCTGACTAGGTGTTGGTATGCATGAGACCCCTTCTGTTTCATTTGGTTTAAATCCCTCCTGCTTAACACTATTCTATTTACGTAACCACTTCATTCTATTTACATAACCACTGTTAACAAGTTCCACCCTCCCTCCAGGGCATTTGTGGTTCAGTGATAGGATTCTTGCCTAATCTGCCCCCTCTTTGTCATACTCTGATTTTCACCAGTCACTTTTCTCTCTACCCTCTCTATGTCATATCCTGTTTCCACCTTACTTGGCAAGTATATATAAAGACAGCATTGTGAGTTTTACAGTAATGTACTTTGAGTTTAACTTAGTTCGTCTTAGATTGTGTTGCGTCCTGCATGAATAAAGAGATACTGCCTACAGCTCAACCATGAGTCCCTGGTCGTCTGTTACCCGCCGGTGAAGCTAGCCCGGCGAAAACAACATAACCTGTCAAAAACAACAGCTAGGGGTTTGTCAATTTTGTTTAATCTTTCAAAGAACCAACATTTGGCTTCATTGATCTTTTGTATGGTTCTTTTATTTTCGATGTTGTTTATTTCTGCTCTAACTTTAGTATTTTCTGTCCTTCTGGTTGCTTTAGGGTTCCTTTGTTCCTCTTCCTCTAAGTCCTTGAGGTGTGCAGTAAGGTTGTTCATTTGGGCTTCTTCTTGGTGTTTAATATGTGATTGTATGGTTATAAGTTTCCCTCTCAGTACTGCTTTAGCTGTGTCCCAAATATTTTGATAGGTTGTGTCTTCATTTTCATTTGTTTCCAGGAACATTTGAATTTCCTGTTTGAGTGAGTCTCTGACCCAGTGGTTCTTAAGGAGCATGTTGTTTAGTTTCCAAATTCTATGTCTTTTAATAATTTTCCGTTTGTTGTTAAATGTTAGTTTTACTCCACTGTGGTCTGAGAAGATACTTGGGATGATTTTGATGCTCTTGAATTTATTGATGCTGTCTTTGTGGCCTAACATGTGGTCTATCCTTGAGTATGTGTTATGTGGATTTGAAAAGAAGGTATATTCCAGTTTTTTGGGGTGGAGGAGTCTGAAAATGTCCAAGAGGTCTAGTCTGTCAATCTCTTCATTCAATTCTCTTGTATCTTTGTTGGTTCTCTGCTTTGTTGAGCTGTCTAAGTGTGAGAATGGGGTATTGAAGTCTCCCACTATTATTGTATTAATATTGATGTATTTTTGAAATTCTTTCAGTAGATGCTTAATGTATTTAGATGGTCCCTCATTGGGTGCATAGATGTTAATAATTGTTAAGTCTTCTTTGCTGATTGATCCTCTCTAATCATTATGTAATGTCCTTGCCTATCTTTTATTACTTTATTTAATTTAAAATCTATCATGTCTGAGATGAGAATGACTATTCCTGCCCTTTTTTGTGGACTGTTAGCCTGTATGATAGTTTTCCATCCTTTCACTTTAAGTCTGTGTTTATCTTGTTGTGACAGATGGGATTCTTGCAAGCAGCATATGGTTGGGTTATGTTTTCTGATCCATCCCCCCACCCTGTGCCTTTTGATGGGTGAGTTTAAGCCATTGACATTTATTGATATTATGGATTTAATGTATTGTAGTGCCATTGTTCTAAAAAATTTTGTTTACTCTGATATATTGCAAGTATTATAGTGATGTTCTTGTTTATAAGAGGTCTTTTAGTACCTCTTTCAGGGATGGCTTGGTGACGTTTGCCTCCTTTAACTGTTGTTTGTCTAAGAAGGTTTTGATCCCTCCATCTAGCTTGAATGAAAGTCTAGCAGGATATATTATCTTTGGTTGAAACCCCTTTTCATTCAGGGCTCGATAGATATCTTGCCACTCCCTTCTGGCTTTTAGAGTTTGAGTGGAGAAGTCTGCAGATAATCTTATGGGTTTTCCCTTGTATTAGACTTTTTGTTTCTCTCTTGTAGCCTTTAGGATCCTTTCTTTATCCTTACTTCTTCTCATTGTGACTATGATGTGTCTTGGCGTCTTCAGGTCTGGGTTGATTCTGTTTGGTACTCTCTGGGCCTCTTGAACCTTGATATCCTTTCTGTTATTCAGGTCTGGGAAGTTTTCTTGTATTATTTCCTGTAGAATGTTTGCTTCCCCTTCCTCTCTTTCTTCCTCTGGCAGGCCAATTATACGAATGTTACTTCTTTTGAGATCATCCCATACGTCTCTGTTGTTGTTTTCAGTGTCTCTCAATCTCTTTTTAAGCTCTTTCACCTCTTTCTTAGTTTTCTCTAACTCATCCTCTGTCTGACTAATTCTGTTTTCTGCTTCTGTTAGTCTGCTTTCCCTTGCCTCAGCTTCTTTCTTCATTACAGCTATTTCAGCTTTCAGTTCTCTAATTGCCTCAAGATAATCAGTATTTTCCTTGGGGGTCTCAACTGTTGTTTCCCAATACTGCCATTCCTTTCCTCCAATGTTGTTTTCATTTCTGTGATTAATAAGTTTATTATTGCTTGCATACTTTTCTTATCTATGGTTACTTCTGGCTGATTTGTAGTTTCTTCTGGGTTCTTGTCTTCATTCATTGGAGTAGCAGTTTTATTTGTTTTTGATCTACCCATTTTTTTTATTTATGTGTTTCTCTTTTTTTTATGCTCTGTTGTTCCTCAGTTGTTGTGTCTTGAGTACAAGTAACACTGTACTAAATACCTTTATGACAATTGCACTCACCAACCTCCGGAATTACAGTAGCAACTGAAGTAAGTATTGAAGTAGTTTAATCGTTACCAGTTAGCCAAACAATTTCTCCAGTCCGTGAAAAAATAGTAACCAAATCTCAGTGAAGAAAGAGAAGAGAAAGAGAGGATAGCAAGAATAGGCAATTATGCAAATCTACTATCCACTGTATATTCTAGGGGTAACAAGAGGGGAAAGGGAACTAGAGCAGAGATACACACATAGAGAGTTCACTCTGAGTCAGATTTCTTCCCCAAAGTAATTCACAAATTCAGAAAGGCAAAGAAGAAAGAAGAGGTGTATGACAAGATTAAAAAAAAAAGAGAGAGAGAGACAAGAGAGAGAAAAAGGAGAAGATAAAAAAAAGAGTTGTAATTAAAGAGCAGTGCAAGGAACTTCCCAAATGTGTATCAGTGAATTAAAAAAAAAAAAAACACCCTGTTTGGTGGTATGGGGTATCCTGCTAGGAGCTGGTCCCCAGGGATTGCTTATGGGGGGGGGGCGGGAAGGATGTATGCTTGAAAATTAAAAGGAAGAAAAAAGAATTTTTTCCCCTACTCTAATTCTTAACCCAAATTAAGTTATAGTCACCTCCTTGGTGTCACCACTATGGCCCCTTATTGGCTGGCCTGCTAAATGCAGAAAATCCTATTGTTTCCACGAGATGTGTCCGGAGTTCAGCGGCTAGCAGCTTCTCAGTCCGCCATCTTCCGGGAAACCCCCCCTCCAGACTTTTTTAAAGGATTTCTCGAAAATGAAAATTAGCTCCAAGTCCTTTGATCCAATGAGAGCTATATTCAAGAAGTCTTTGGATCCGCCCTCAGGGTCGCGGTGGTCCCTGGAGACTCCCAAGAGAAAGCCCCCGAGCTAAAGTGCCTCTGCCCGCCACCCAGCAGCGCTCTGCAACTGGCGGAGGAGCCACCTTCCCAGGCAGAGGACAATGCCCGGCACACTTGCCTTGCCCGGCGCCGCCTGGGATGTCTGGAGCCCCGCTAGTCTGTGTCACCTTTACTCTAATTCTTAACCCAAATTAAATTATAATCACCTCTTTTGTGTCACCCCTTATTGACTGTCATGCTAAAGGCAGAAAATCCTACCGTTTCCAGAAGAAGTGATCAGAGAACACGCTGTTAGCAGCTTCTCAGTCCGCCATCTTCCGGTGGTTCTTCTATTCCCTATGTGTTTCTTTTTTTATGCTCTGTTGTTCCTCAGCTGTTGTGTCTTGAGTACAAGCAACATTGTACTAAATACCTTTATGACAATTGCATTCACCAACCTCAGGAATTACAATAGCAACTGAAGCAAGTATTGAAGCCGTTTAATCACTACCAGTTAGCCAAACAATTTCTCCAGTCTGTGAAAAAATAGTAACCAAATCCCAGTGAAGAAGAAAGAGAAAATAAAGAAGGGATAGCAAGAATAGACAGTTATCCAAATCTACTATGCACTGTATATTCTAGGGATAACAAGAGGGGAAAGGGAAGTAGAGCAGAGATACACACATAGAGAGTTCACTCTGAGTCAGATTTCTTCCCCAAAATAATTCACAAATTCAGAAAGGCAAAGAAGAAGGAAGAAGTGTATGACAAGATAAAAAAAAAAGAAAACACAAAAAAAGAAACAAGAGAGAGAAAAGAGAAAAGATAAGAAAAAGAGTTGTAATTAAAGAGCTTTGAAAGGAAAATTTTTTTAATTACTTTATTTTTAGTTTAATTTAATTTTAATTTAATTTTTTTAATTAGCTAGGAGGACGAGGAAGGGGAGAGTCTGTAGGGGAGGTAGGAGTAACGAGAAAAGTTCCTCCCACAATAGATAAGATTCCCACTACCCTAGCAATGAAAGATACCCTAAGAGTTAATTCTGATCAACCTAAAGGGGGGGAAGATATATGCCTTTATATAATATTAATAATAAAATAGAGCAGGGTACAAAAAAAACCCTGTCCCAGATTACCTCAAAACAAACCTTGTGATCAGAGGCAGCTGATTGTTAAGAAAGAAAAAAAAATTAAAAAAATTAAAAAAAAACAACCTCAGGAATAGACAAGGATAGCTGAAATAGACAGTTATGCAAATCTACTATCCACTGTATATTCTAGGGGTAGCTAAAGGAGGAAGGGAAGTTGAGCAGAGATACTCGCAGTGAGAATCCACTCTGAGTCAGAATTCTTTCCCAAAATAATTCCCAAAGGTGTATTATTAGTGATTCAGTGAAAGCACACTGTTTGGTGGTATGGGGGATGGGGCCTGTGGCTTTGGAAGCTGTAGGATTAAGGAAGAAAGGATGACAAGAAGGAGAAAAAGAAATAAAAAAGAAAGAGAGAAAAAAGAAAAAGATAAGAAAAAGAATAGTAATAAAAGAGCGGTGAAAGGAAAGAGTTATTTATTTATTTATTTTTAATTATTTAATTAGCTATGTGGGGGTGGGGGGGTTGGCTACTTAGAAAGAAAAAAGGATAGAGGTTTCAGAAGAGAATAGACTTAGAATGAATGATACTCCCTGGTGGGACAGGAATCTTGGTAAAGAAAGAAGCTCAGCAGGGGAGCCTGCTAGGAACTGGTCCCCAGGGACTGGTTATGGGGGGGGGGAAGGGGAAGGAGGTGCACTTTGGGATTAATAATTTAAAAGAAAAAATTTTTTCCCTTTCTTTCTACTCTATTTTTGAACCCAAATTAAGTTATAGTCATCTCCTTGGTGTCACCACTAGGACCCCTTATTGACTGGCCTACTAAAGGCAGAAAATCCTACCATTTGCAGAAGATGTGGTCAGAGCTCAAGCCACTAGCAGCTTCTCAGTTCGCCATCTTCCGGGAACCCAGTTCTAATGGTTTCTATGTGAATCTCTAGAGTTTCTGTATATGAAATCATGATGGGGCCGGGAGAGAGTTCTCCAGTACAACACATACCTTTCTATTTATTTATTTATTTATTTATTTATTTATTTATTTATTTATTTATTTATTATTTAAGAAAGGAGACATTAACAAAACCATAGAATAAGAGGGGTACAATTCCACACAATTCCCATAACGTGATCTCCATATCCCCTCCCCTCCCCTGATAGCCTTCCCATTCTCTATCTCTCTGGGAGTATGGATCCAGGGTCATTGTGGGTTGCAGAGGGTGGAAGGTCTGGCTTCTGTAATTGCTTCCCTGCTGAACATGGGCAATGACTGGTTGATCCATACTCCCAGTCTTCCTCTCTCTTTCCCTAGTAGGGTGGGGCTCTGAGGAAGTGGCGCTCCAGTACACACTGATGGGGTCGTCTGTCCAGGGAAGTCTGGTCAGCATCTTGCTGGCATCCGGAACCTGGTGGCTGAAAAGAGAGTTAACATACAAAGCCAAACAAATTGTTGAACAATCATGGACCTAAAGACTGGAATAGTGCAGATGAAGTGTTGGGGGGTATTCCCTGCATGCTCTTGTATGCTTCTGCTTTCAGATATATATTTCCCCCCTAGTTTATGGGTACGTGTGAACCTATGCTCTATCTCAGGGGACCTGATCTATACCTAGGTTTGGGGACTTTATTGGGGAGTGGACCACCTGGAATGGAATTAGAGAATACTATGAAAGGAAAGGTCTCACCCGAGTGATGAAGCTGAAGGGTTGTCATTCCACACCTGAAGTCTCTGGTCACAGTTTGAAGTGAAGCATGCTGGGGTGGCACTCGTTGCGTTGTTTGCAATCTGCGGATGCAATATTATTTGATTTGAATTTTTTTTTTTTTTTTTTTTCCTCCAGGGTTATTGCTGGGCTCGGTGCCTGCACCATGAATCCACCGCTCCTGGAGGCCATTTTTCCCCCCTTTTTGTTGCCCTAGTTGTTGCAGCCTCATAGCGGTTATTGCCATTGTTGACGTTGCTTTGTTGTTGGATAGGACAGAGAGAAATGGAGAGAGGAGGGGAAGACAGAGAGAGAGGGGAGAGAAAGATAGACACCTGCAGACCTGCTTCACTGAATTGAGAGCAGCATGCAGAAAAGTGGGTCCCACTCTAAGGTTCCAGGACTGGGTGAAGTATAGGATCTATAGTGGAAATGTGAGGTTCCTGTTGTGTTAGGGTTCAAGAAGACAATGTATAATTATTGTTATTGTCACATTATTTGGATTCTATACATAAAGTCCCGGGTTTGAGTTTTTGCACCCCATGACAGAGATAGAGGAAGAGAAGAAATGATGCCACAGCATCAAAGTTAACTCCATTGATACACAGTGGCTTAAAGTGCACTATTAAGATGAACTATCTTGTTTGTCTAATATTTTTATTTATTTATTTTTATTTATAAAAAGGAAACATTGATAGAACCATAGGATAAGAGGGGTACAACTCCACACAATTCCCACCACCAGCTCTCTGTATTCCACCCTCTCCCCTGATAGTTTTCCTATTATTTATCCCTCTATCTATCTATCTATCTATAAAAGAGGACTAGAGCATCACTTCTCTTATACAATGTTGGGGATTGAACTCACTTCATGCTTGAGCATACAAGGCCTTCTCCACTGCGCCACCTCCTGGCCACACCATATCTTTGTCTGACTATTCTTTGATGAATATTTAGGCTACTTCTGTTGCGAATAGTGTCACTATGAAGGTGATTGTTCCTTTCTAACTCATTCTTTTGCATAGTTACCCGTGGATGGATTTGCTGAATGATACAGTGATTCTATTCTTATCCTTTGAAGTAACTCTATATTTTCTTTCATAGTGGCTGCACTTTTTTCTTTTTTGGTTTTGAGTGTGTTGTTTTCTAAATTTTTATTTATAAAATGGAAATATTGACAAGACCATAGGATAAGAGGGGTACAATTCCACAAAATTCCCACCACCAGAACTCCCTATCCCATCCCCTCTCTTGAAAGATTTCCTATTTATCCCTCTGGGAGTATGGATCCAAGGTCATTATGGGGTGCAGAAGGTGGAAGGTCTGACTTCTGTAATTGCTTCCCCACTGAACATGGGTGTTAGCAGGTTGATCCATATTGCCAATGGCTGCACTATTTTATCATCCCATTAATACTACACACAGGTTCAAATTTTTCCATACTCTATCCAAAATGTTTTCAATATTCTCTCTCTCTCTCTTTTGTCTCCAGGGTTATTGCTAGGACTCAGTGGCTGCACTATAAATCCACTACTCCTGGAGGCCATCTTTTTCCATTGTTGTTGGATAGGACAGAGAGAAATTGAGAGAGGAGGGGAAGACAGAGAGGGGGAGAGAAAAATAGACACCTGAAGATCTGCTACACTGCTTGTGAAGTGATCTCCCTGAAGGTGGGGAGCTGGGGGCTTGAACCAGGATCCTTGCGCAGATCCTTGCACTTCATCCTATGTGCACTTAACCCGGTGCCCCCTATTTTTGTTATTTTATATCCTGATAGATTTAAAGTGTAGAACTTAATTTTTTTTAGTCTTCTACAGATTTTTCTCTTGTGAATGGAATTTAACAAATTTTGCACATTTTAATGCTACGGCTATTTCCCAACTAGGCTGGGACAAAAAAATCTCCAGGAAAACTACTGGGAAAAGTTGACTTAAGAAAAGGAGAGGTTTGTGTGATACCAGGTATCCTGAAAATTCAAAAGGAAGCTGAATTTTTATGAAAATGAACATGCAGTACAAAACGTAAAATCCAAGACAATCCCTTGTTGTGTCAGCCCAGATCATTATTAGATAATGAACATTTCATATATATATATATATATATATATATATATATATATATATATGTGTGTGTGTATGTATTTCACATATATATCCTTTTTATTTCTACTTCTATTTTTTTTGCCTCCAGGGTTATCCCTGGGGCTCAGTGCCAGCACTATGAATCCACTGCTCCTGGAGGCTATTTTTCCCATTTTGCTGCCCTTGTTATGGTTCTTATTGTAATTGTTATTATAGGTGTTGTTGTTGAATAGGACAGAGAGAAGTGGAGAGAGGAGGGGAAGGGAGGGGGGAAGAAAGGCAGACAGCTGCAGACCTACTTCACCACTTGCGAAGCGACCCCTCTGCAGGTAGAGAGCTGGGAGCTCAACCAGGATTCTTATGTTGGTCCTTGTGCTTTGGAGCCATGTGCACTTAATCTGCTGCACTATCGCCCAGCCCCCATAACAAACATTTCTAAATCACATCTATTTCATTTTTGATAAGTTATTGCTACCAGGGTTATTGCTGGTGTCTGCATGGCAAATCCACTGCTCCCAGTGGCCATTTTTTAAGACTTTCCTTTTAGATTGAGTCAGAGAGAAATGAGAAAGGGGGGACAGCGAGATATAGATGGATAGATAGATGATAGATAGGTAGATTGATATACCTGTAGCACTGCTTCACTGCTCAGGAAGCTTCCTCCCTGCAATAGGGGTAAATCACACCATTTAAACAATAAAATAAAGTAAAAATTGATTCATGCAGATGTAAGTATATCATATGTAATTTTAACACAAGAAGTACAAAATAAAAACAAAATGATTTTAAATGGAAATTGATGATAACTAAGATTTATTGAGGACTTACTGAATCTCAGGACACAGGATTTTGTGTATTTGGCTATCACAATACAATCGATAGGAGTTATTCTTATGCTTCCCATATTACAAATGAGTCTCAGAAATGCTAAGTCTGTAATCCAGCAGTATAGCACTCGAGATTCAAATCTAGATGGTCTAGCCCCTGAGTCCCACCACTTCTAAGCACAGAGCAACCCCATTTCCTGTGAGGAAGCATTAAACAAGTAGGTTTCTCCATCAGAAGACAAGATGAAAAGGTAACTGGAAATGACTATATTCATATAATGAATAGCCACAAATATCTTTTTTCTTTATTAATAAATTGGTTTTGAGCTAATACTGATTTACATAATACAAGTTTCAAGAGTCCATCATTATAATTTGACTTTTCTCTCCTAGAGCACTGCTTACCTCTGGTTTATGGTGGTTCTGGGAATTGAACCAGGAACCTTTGGTGTCTCTGGGAAGAATATCCTTTTTTTGTGAATTCAAGCCCCCACTCCCCACTGCATCAGGGAAAGCTTTACAACTAGTGGAGTAGTGCTGCAGTTGTCTCTCTTTTTCTCTCCCTCATTATTTTTCTCTGTCACTATCAAATATAAAGAGGAAGGAGAAATAAAGGGTCATCTGGAAAAGTTAGTTTCTTGTTTATGTACCAGGCCCCAAAGATATCCCTGTTGGCAAAAACAAATGGGAAAAAACCCTTTTAATAATCATTACTCTATCTCCCTATACTTGGCCATATTTTATTATTTATTTATAAAAAAGGAAACACTGACAAAACCATAGGATAAGAGGGGTACAACTCCATACAATTCCCACCACCAGAACTCTGTTTCCCATCCCCTCCCTTGATAGCTTTCCTATTCTTTAGCCCTCTGGAAGTATGGACCCAAGGTCATTGTGGGATGCAGAAGGTGGAAGGTCCAGCTTCTGTAATTGCTTCCCTGCTGAACATGGGCATTGACTGGTTGACCCATACTCCCAGCCTGCCTCTCTCTTTCCCTAGTGTGGCAGGGTTCTGGGGAATCAGAGCTCCAGGACACATTGGTGGGGTTTTCTGTCCAGGGAAGTCTGGTTGGCATCATGCTAGCATCTGGAACCTGGTGGCTGAAAAGAGAGTTAACATATAAAGCCAAACAAGTTGTTGACTAATCATGAACCTGAAGGTTGGAGTAGTGCGGATGAAGAGTTGGGGGGAGGGTCCTCCATTCTGTAGATAGCTAGTAGGCATATTTTAGTTATATTACAAAGGGCCTGTGGCTGTACTAGTTTTTTTTTTCCCCTGAGCCTGACATCTCATATGCAGGTGGATCCTAGTTATTGTCTGGGGAGATGATGCCATGGCTGGAAAAGGAACAGAAAGCTGGATCTGGGAAGAGAGTAGCTCCTTAATATGGGAAAGGTGTATAGACATTGTTGACTGTAAACCCCATTAACCTTATGTGATCTGGGGCCCATATTCTGCTTAGGAGCCTATGTGACCTCTGCATCCCTGTAGATCTGAGCTCACATTCTGAGGTCATCAGTAGGAACCTTCCAAGCTGCCCCAATAACAGAACTCATCTTCCTCAGGTGTAGCATAGAGTATGTTGTCCAGCCTCCCTTCAGAGGATGGAACATTCTCTACCATTATTGATCCAAGTTGAGGGTGAGGTCCACAAAGGGGTCTGTTTTGTTGTTCCTGATATAGATAATGGGTAACAATGGAGAGAGGGATTTATTCGAGGCCTAGGCCCATCATGTATGTTTGGGAATCTCAGGACTCCCCGACTAGGGCCCCAACTAGTGGGGTGGAATTGGCCATTTTTATACTATACATCATGATCACCAGGAAAACTCTAGTTCTCATTCATCATCATACCATTGAGCGAGCCCATTTATTCATGTCACCTTTGACTTCCCCTCTCCCACTCCTCCCCCTCTAGTAACTTCTAATTGTTACCTGTATCTAAGACTTTTTTGTTGTTGTTCCCTTGATATTTTTTTAAAGTTCACATTATGAGTAAACTATACAGTATTGGTTTTTACCCTCCCCCCATATATGTGTGTGCACCTATGTTACTCACTACATCTCCTTTTACCCAGTCATCTGTTTGCTGTACTTAAGTCACTTCCTTATCTTGTCTATTGAGAAGAGTGCTGCGATGAATATGGGGCATGTATATATTTTCAAATGAATGTTTTTGTAGTCTTCAGGTGAGTCCCTGGAATAAAATCACTCTGTGATTTTGGTTTTTCCAAGTGGACATGTTGTTTTGAAGTGGGAAGAAGACTCACCTATAAACCCCTGCTAGCTGATGTTTCTGGAGAAGGGTTCTGTCTGAGCATAATCTGGGACATGGAGTTACCCTTAATGCTCTGCCCTCCACATCTCACCACAGAGATGTCTATGGTCACAGCTGGGGGTGTTCTAGGCTGCACAAATTACAAGATCAGTCATCCTAGAGTGTCAGAGTAGGATGGCCCAGCCTCCCTTCACAGAGGATAGCAATCTCTACTATTGCTGCCCCTCAAATGCCTACCTTATAGCTTTTACCTTATAGCATAGCTTTCTCTGGAGGAGAAAAAACTGCTCTTGTGAGCAGGTAAAAGCCAGCAGTGGGGTGAAAAGCAAACACACAAGTGCACTGCAGTACAGGGACTAGGTTCCCTGGGGAGACTTCTCTACAGCCTGTGCTAACATAAGATAGGTGTTTGAGGGGCCAGACAGTGGTGCACCTGGTTGAATACAGTGTGCAATGACCCAGATAAAAATCCCCAGTCTCCACATGTAGGCGGGAAGCTTCATGAGTGAAGTAGTGCTGTAGGTGTCTATCTGTGTCTTTCCCTCTCTACCTCCCCCTTCCCTTTCTCTTTGTTCTCTTTGTCTCTCTAAAATAAATAAATAAATAAATACCAAGTGTTGTAGTCATTGTGCAGGTACACATCACCCCAATGATAACCCTGGTGGCAGTAAAAAAAAAGAAGCACTGGATAGTAGACACTTTTTAAAATAAATACCAAATGTACATGATAACTAATGTCCCTAGAAGATATTACTGGCTATGGGCAAAGGCAGCAGCAGAAGGGGCCAGAGGCACAGCAAGGGACAAGATAGAAGTAAAAACCATGGGATTCAGGTGGTAGTGCAGCGGGTTAAGCAAGGACCAGCAGAAGAATCCTGGTTCGAGCCCCCGGCTCCCCACCTGCAGGAGTCGCTTCACAGGTGGTGAAGCAGGTCTGCAGGTGTCTATCTTTCTCTCCCTCTCTGTCTTCCCCTCCTCTCTCCATTTCTCTCTGTCCTATTCAACAATGATGACAACAATAATAACAACAACAACAAAAAGGGCAACAAAAGGGAATAAATAAATATTTACCAAAAAAAAAAGAAGTAAAAACCATTTGCAAGACACAGGAATGTAGAATTAACTACTTATGTAATTACTGTTGGTTTAGAACAATTTCCATGATATTTCTCTCCAGCCCGCGCACCAGTAGGATAGGTTTTGGGAAGCAGGCTGACCATTGCACAAGTAGCTTGTGAATTAGCACTTAGTAGCTCATATTCCCAACGAGTTGAATAAGTGTGTGTGTGGTTCATCCCCTCTACACCCCCTAAGAATACTACTTCTGGCTCTTCACAACTGGAAGCAGCACTGGAGTTTAGTAACCTTCTCTAGAAGGGCTCCCTCTGGAAATTGGATGTCCCACTCCTGTGCTCCCATGAGGAGAGAACCCTAAAAACAGACTGGTTGAGTCTTGTGGTCACTTCAGACAGTCCAGGGTACAAACATAATAACCTTCTAGATGACTTCTGAGACTCTGGCAGGAGTGCACTCCCTTGCAAACCAGGCTTTATTGGGGTTTTGTAGATGCCATGTTAAGTAGCATGCTCCAAGGAACCTGAAGCAACTGGGGGCAACTATTAATGCCCCCCCCCAACACACACACATACATACCTTAAATTTTATGAAGATGGAATCTGCCTTGAAAACCAGTTAAGCAAACTCCAGTTCATCCTGTAGTTCCAGCACAGTCACTGCTATTTCAGTCCCTGTAATTTCAAGTAAAAAATAATATCTGCTGTGCCTAAAAAACCAGCCCCTCTATTTTAGATGCAGCAGGAAAACACAAAGTGAGTGTGACAACTGGCCATGAGCTGATGCGACTTCTCTGCTGGGTCCACTATGCAGTCTGTGATTTCTTGTTATAAGTCAGATCAACATGTGTTCCCCATGCCCCCTGAGTCCTGGGGCATAGAATAGAGTCCAAATAACCAAAGTCCCATTCTGTGACTTGAAACCTGGTTATACATTTGGGGCAATCTTACTTCTCCAGCTATCAACTCCTTGTTCAAAAAGAAAAAAAATAAATGAACAAACAAAGTAGAAAACAAGATGGAGTTGAGTTTATTTTTCTTAACAGGCTTCTGGACTTTTCTTGTTTGTTTGATCATTCTATCTACTTTCCATGAACTGTTCCCCCCGCCACCAGGACACCAGGATTATGGTTGGGGCTTGGTGACTGCATGTTTCTGTTTCTAACACTCCTGGTCACCATGTTATTATTTCCTTGTTTTTTTTTTTTTTTTTTTTTTTTAGACAGAAGGTGAGAGACTGAGAGGTAGAGGAGATAAAGAAGAAACAAGATACCACAGCACTGCTCAAGAAGCTTACCCTCCTGTGGGTGCTCTCATGTGGTGGTCAGGGTCTTGAACCTGGATCCTTGTGCATGGTGATGTGTGTCCTTTACTGGGTGTGCCACTTCCCAGGCCTCTCCATGAACTCTGAACTTTTTAAAATGGGTCTAGCAAGAAATATAGCTTCTGCAGGGGCAGATTCAGGTTTTGTGGAGCTTTAAGTTTGGCCAATGTTGAGGATCCTCTCTGTAAGGACAAGAATAGAAAAATAACAACTTTAGCCAATTTTACATAAACACGTGATCCTTTGAACTTACTAAGGACTAGGGAGGGCCCAATACAGGTAAGGGGTCTCATCTCCCAAATGTCATTATCTCCCCCTGAATTTTTTTTTTTAATTTAAGAAAGGATTAATGAACAAAACCATAGGGCAGGAGGGGTACAATTCCACATAATTCCCACCACGCAATCTCCATTTCCCACCCCCTCCCCTGATAGTTTTCCCATTCTGTATCCCTCTGGGAGCATGGACCCAGGGTCATTGTGGGTTGCAGAAGGTAGAAGGTCTGGCTTCTATAATTGCTTCCCCGCTGAACATGGGCATTGACTGGTCGGTCCTTACTCCCAGTCTGCCTCTCTCTTTCCCTAGTAGGGTGGGTCTCTGGGGAAGCGGAGCTCCAGGACACATTGGTGGGGTCTTCAGTCTAGGGAAGCCTGGCCGGCATCCTGATGACATCTGGAACCCGGTGACTGAAAAGAGAGTTAACATACAAAGCCAAACAAATTGTTGAGAAATCATGGACCCAAAGCTTGGAATAGTGGAGAGGAAGTGTTAGGGAGGTAGTCACTGCAAACTCTAGTGTACTTCTGCTTTCAGGTATATATTTTGCAGTAGTTTACGGATACATGTGAACATATGCTCACTCTCACAGAAACTGGTGTATATCTAGGTTTTGGGACTTTGTTAGAAAGTGAACCACCTGAGATGAAATTAGAGTATACTATGAAAGGAAAAGTCTCACCCGAGTAATGAAGTTGAAGGGTTGTCATTCCACATGTGAAGTCTCTGGATACAGTCTGAAGTGAAGCATGTTGATGTGGCAATCGTTGCGTTGGTTAGGTTGTGATCGGCAGATGCAATATTATTTGATATGGATTGGGAGAGGCATACGGGAAAGTGGACCCTATCCAATGGTTCCAGGACTGGGGGAAGTAGAGGCTCTATAGTGGAGATGTGAGGTTCCTGCTGTCTTAGGGTTCAAAAAGACAATCGATAGTTAATGTTATCATCACATTATTTGGTAATTGGGCTCCCCCTGAATTCTGCCTCTAAATCTACAGAAAAATCTTGTTGTTGTTATGAGAAGGTAAAGTGACAGGAGTCACTAGATTAATCCTGGTGGGTTTTTTAAATTTGTGTTTTTATTTATTTATTTATTTATTTTCCCTTTTTGTTGCTCTTGTTGTTTAACATTGTTGTGGTTATTAATGTTGTCGTTTTTGAATAGTACAGAGAGAAATGGAGAGAGGAGGGGAAGACAGAGAGGGGGAGAGAAAGACAGACACCTGCAGACCTGCTTCACCGCTTGTGAAGAAGTGACTCCCCTGCAGGTGGGGAGCCGGGCTCACACCAGGATCCTTACTCTGGTCCTTGAGCTTTGTGCCACATGCACTTAACTCGCTGCGCCACTGCCTGACTCCCAATCCTGGTGTTTTACAGATGGGTTGTGGGGAAACTGAGGCTCATAGAGAAGGAAAGCCATTGTCATGCCTGATCACAGTTAGAACATGCTTCTCTAAACTTGACATTCAGTCGCTATGCTATTGCTCAAGCTAGTTTGTGAAACCAGAGAAACCAATAGGACTGAATGTGATTTAGTTTACTTGACTCTTACACATGAAAAACCAATGAGGAGGGAGCCTGTAGCCAAGTTATTCAAGTTCCCTCAGGGGATTTTTTTTTACATAATTTTATTTCCTCTGCCATATCATGACTGTACCTCCTCTTACCTTTGAATCCAAGGGCAAAAGGACATTTGTGTCCATATAAGTGTTGTTTTACTTGTGCACTTTTATTTTTTAAAGATCTCTCTTTGGGTTGGGAGGTGGTTCAGTGGCAAAGCATAGGCCATCCATGAGTGAGACCTGGAATTCTGTCCTGGCACTGCAATGTCATGGTTGGTCTCTCTCTCTCTCTCCCTCTCTCTCTTCCCCCCCCCTGATAAAAATAAAAAAGAGGAAGAAAAAGAAAGGAGGGTAAGAGAAAGAGAATGGAAGAAACAAAGTCCTTTTGGACTCATCTTTTGCCAGTTTGTGTAATCCAAGGAAGTCAATACTTTGTGGCATTTTTCTTTCATCTTCCTTCCTTCTCTATGTCTGCATATAGATACTGAGGGAAGTAGCAGTTTACAAGACACTTAAATTTCTTGTCTCTCCATGTTAGGTGTCTGTGTGCCATTGCCACCACCAAATGCAACCTTCCTTTCCCAGCTGCTTACTGGGTTGCCTCATCTTACCAACCCCTCCCACCTGTTCCCCCCCCACCCCCGGTTTCTTGGCTCTGTTACAATAAACTACACACAGTGTAAGTTACCTCCTCTCCCCCTCCCCCCTTCTTTCATGAGAGCACTGCTCAGCTCTGGCTAATGATGGTGCAGAGTTTTGAACCTGGGATCTCAGAGCCTGAGGCTTAAGAGTCTTTTTACATAACCATTATTCTATCTCCTCTGCCCCCCTTTTCCCTTTTCTGTTTCTTAACATCTACATGTAAGTGAGGCCATCTGGTATTTGTCCTTCTCCTTTGGTCTTATTTTGCTTTAACATGGTTCCTTCAAGTTCCACCCATGATAAGACAAAGGAGAATTCTAACATTTCTTATTACCGAGTAGTATTCCATTGTGTATATCAACCAGAACATTCTTAATTACTCATCTGTTGTTAGACATTTGTATAGTTTTTAAATTCAAGCTATTATGAGCACTGCTGCTATAAGCACAGGTATGCATAGCTCTCTTGGATGGATGTTGTTGTATTTTTTAGATACTTCATTAATATTCCTAACATTCTTCCTAAGTGGTAACCCTTCAAGTTCTATCCGAGATCTGGAAAATAGGTGGATCTCATCATTTCTGATAGCTGAGTAGTAAGAACAGTAAAATATTGAGCTGTGGGGAGGAGGAGTGGTGAGCTCAGGATTACTAATATGGTGCCTAGGAATTCTGAGCATGGGGATTAGTTCATAGCTGAATTTTAATGTAACAGTAAAGTGAATCAGATAATTACTGATTATTTTGTCCACTTCAGCCAAATGTGCTTAAGATAACACTCTCCAGGTCAACCCACATGGCATGCAGGGTATTGAAGGAGTTCAATACCAGTTTCTTTTTTACCAGTTTCCTTCCTGTAGGTTTAATACAGTCTCTTGGATGAATTACAAGGGAACACACATGATAGGTATGTAGTCTCCAATCTTCTTTTTATTAAGTTCTTTTTATTAAGTCATGCAGAAGTGAAATGAGAGAAAAGAGAAAGCTCAGGGCAGGCTCCTGGGGGCCTTGGAAGGTTTCCAAAAGGCCTCTCCATGTGAAAAAAACTTTACACACATTACACCTGGGCCAGCCTCCCACCAGAGCAGGCATGTAAAAGTGAGACTAATGGCCAGGATTAACAAGCTGTCTCATTATAGAAGATATCCCTAGGATAAAGCAAAGAAGGTGATAGTGGAGTGCGCTGCCCCGTCACGAATGCCAGGGATCCTGACAGGGTCATCTCCTCTGGACCTGCATTCAGACTTCAAGGAAGCTGGGCAGGAGGATGAGAATGGGTCGACGCATTCTCTCCCTGTTATTGCTACAAATAATTATACTGTCATAATTGATTAACAGTGCTTTGGCAGTGCCTGGTGAGAGTCAGAAGCACCCCCTCTCCCTTACACAGGGGCATATTTGAAAGTTACATTATGAAAGTGGGGAAGGTGGATCAACATAGATGGACAAAACAAGTCATGTTATGACCTGCCCCTCAAAGAAAGAATGCAGAGATTGAGGCCTCCCTGGTACAAGTTGACGTATTGAAACAAAGAAAGATTAATAGTTAAACTATACCAGACCTAGATGAGCAGTGGTCCACGACTAGGCAAAGATCTGTATGCGCCCCATAGAAGATTAATGATAGAAATAGCCCTCCGCAAAAGTCAAAAACAATTCTGGGTATGACCTCCCCTGAGAACAGGGCGATACTAAGTATTGTACCATTCTTTACAGTAAAAGGGGAGTAACATATAGCCTGCCAAAGCCACAAGACTATGATGCTTATTCCTACTTCCTTATGAGCTGGTTGTTTAGGCAACCTGAATGTAACCTGAAACAAGTATAAAAGCTAATGCAGTTTCACTACTAAAATGAGTTCAGATTCACCCTCCAATAGAGTGTGGTGTCTATCTGTTCTCCTTGAGCCGACTCCTGACCCACCGGGGAGGTTGCCTTCAAGACCCCTGACCCTCCTGCTGCTCATCCACTGTGGTGGTCCGCGGCAGCAGAGCGCCCATGAGACCTAGGGCTATAGACACTAGTGAAGAGAAGTTGTTTCAGTGTTCATGTAGTTTTAGTCATATCTGATTTAAAAAGAAAATGAAGTCCTTCCAGCAGTTCCACAGTGTATGAAGTTTTCTTGGCAGGAATTTGAACTGAGGCTGTCCCAGCTGATGCCTTGCTAGTGGCTGGTGTGTAGCCCATAGGAGTTAGTTTCACTCTGGAGACATGGATCAAGCTGTTGATTCCCACAATCTTCACTGCAGTGGGGATGGAAAGAAAGGGCCCTACCACCTGGGAGTTAAAGGACTGGATTCTCCTTTAGTCCAGGACTTGATCAAAACCTGTTGGCCAAAATGAGTAGAGAACCAGGACCTTTCCCCTCCTGACTTCCCTTTCCCTATTGGTGCAAGAGGTGCTGGAACTCTTGTTAAATGGATAACATATTTAGTCATTGCTGTCATTTCATAAATCTGAAGTAAAAAATGACCAGCCATAAACCATCTCAAAAGGGCTATAAGGCACCCTCAGGTGATGTAAAGTGGAAACCCTAAAAAGAGCTACAGGTAGTAAACTGAGCCACTTAGCCTGTGTCTCCTGGCATAACTTAGCCAGATGAGTTTTTAAAGTCCTAGTCATTCTTTCTACTTTGCCTGATGACTGTGAATGCCATGCTGTATGTAAATAGTTTTTAATTCCTAATGCTTTGACTACTCCCCTAGTGATCTAGTCTATAAAGGACAGACTGTTGTCACTTTGTAAATTCCTGGAAAGTCCAAAAGGAGGAATAATCTCTTTTAATAAAGATATTGAAAAAAAAAGATATTGGCAACTTTAGTAGTTATTTCTGTCTGGGTTGGGAAGGATTCAACCAATCCCATGAAAGTGTCCACTAAAAACCAGTAAAACCTTGTACCCCCCTCGAGGGAGGCATATGGACAAAGTCCAATTGTCAGTCTTTCCCTGGATATGTTTCTCTTCTCTGAACTGGATTTATTAGGTTAGGATTAAGTCCTCCAGGGTTGTTAAAGGGACAAGTGAGGCATACCTGGCACACACTTGCCAGCTCTTCTTTGCCAGCTGGAAGTACCAGGTCTAGTTATCTTACCCAGACTCCTCCCACAGTGTGCATTATTTTTTTGTGCTCAAGTTTCCAAGTTCCCACTTTCCATGTGCTCATGTAATATCCTTGTGCCCCAATTCTCATGTTTTACGTGTGCACACACAATGCAACAAAGTGTCCCTCTTTCCAGGATCTCATGTACCCCTGTGCTGTCCCCAACATTTCCTTTTCTAGAAGTACAGACCAAATTTCTTTTTGAGGCGCTGAAGGAGGGAATTTCATGCTTCTGTAACTATTTCAAGCTGGGTGGGGATCATTGCCTTGTGGATCCACACTCCTAATTCTGTTCCTAACCTGTCCCCTGGAGCAGGCTGAAGCATGACCTGAGATTTTGGTGGAGTAGAGTTAGGATGGTACTGATGAAGCATCTTTTGGAAATTGAGGAGTGAAGGAACTAGGCTAGGAGATTAAAAAAGCAAGGTCACAAACACAAGAGGAGCAAGATGAACACTATTGGAATGAATATTGGAGCAATCCAAATCCATATGGATAAGAAGAAGGGCCATAGCCATTCAGGCATCTGACACTGTAATGGTGTCTACTCATCACTCATGACATGTACTTGTGACTTCATGTCCTGAAGAAGAGACAATTTAGCTGTAGTGAGGGATATACATTCAACATTCAGTCTTGATGAAAGGGCATGTATCTTCTTGGGCTGCTGTGCAAATATTGAGAGTCCTTCTATTCTGTAAAATTTCCTTTCTCATTGGGGCCATTTCAGAACTCATGAAAGCTAGGCTGCATCTAGTATCATTAAGAGCCCTTTGAGTGAAATAAGCCAGTTCCTCAGCGTGCCACACTACATTTTCTATTCCTACTGCAGGTGCAAAGAAAAAGGTGAGGTTATCATACCACTGGGAGACTGACCTAGTCCAGCAATGGATTACATATCAGAGATTGGTAGGGGGTAGATTGGTATATACAACTCCCCTTGTATATCTGTCTTGGACTTAAAACTGTGCACTGTCCAATCCAGCCAGTTGGTAACCATGGCCATAAGTTATGTTCAAATAGCCTTTGGGTCCCATTGAGTGCTGACCACCTGGTCTGTGAGACCAATCTGTTGCGTTTAGTACAATGACATGCTCACAAGCATGAAGTGGCAACTATGCTAATTCTTTGGTTTCATGGTTTCTTCCTCAGAGGCTTTCCTTTGGGCTGCAGTGTTCTCTCCATACTTGTCTAAAGGGCTTATGCTGGGGCCGGGAAGTGGCACACCCAGTTAAGCACACATTGTTCTAAGCCCAAGAACCTGTGTAAGGATCCAGATTTGAGTCCCTGACTCCCCACCTACACGGGGGACCCTTTGCAAGTGGAGAAGCAGGTTTGCAGGTGGATTATTTTTCTTTTTCATTCCTCTCTCAATTTCTTTCTGACCTATCCAATAAAAATGGAAAAAAAATGGCCACCAGGAGTGGTGGATTCGTATAGTGCCAGCACTGAGCACCAGAGAGAACCCTGGAGGCAAAAAAAAGGACTTATCTTTACTGAATAGGACAAAATATCCCTTTTTAGGAACGTGTGATTTGGGAGGTGGCACAGTGGGTAGAGTGTTGGACTCTCAAGCATAAGGTCCCATGTTTGATCCCTGGCATCACATATGCCAAAATAATACTCTGGCTCTCTCTCCTCACCCTCATAAATAAAAATACATTTTCTTTTTTAAAAAAAAAATTTGAATGGATTTAGCAGGTCCCTGAAGGGTTACTCTATGACTGGCCAGTTTTGTTTGCTTGTTCTTATTGCTATTTATTTATTTTAGAAACTGAGAGCCAAATCAGCACATTATCCAAGTGAGTTATTTCACCAGCCTGAACGTGATCAGTTTTAAGAATGGAAAATAGAATCCTGTGCTATCCTGAGGACCAGGAATAGGCTTAACCAGCTAAGAGTGCTCAGATGTGCCTCTATTTCTCTAGGGACCTCCATTTCTCTGGAACTTCTCCTACCAGAAGGAACAGAACTGCAGTGGATTCAGTTGGCCTTTATGTGGCCCTCAGCAGACAGTGAGATCAACAATGTGCAAACCACTCACCCAGTCTGAGCCTGAAACAGGTGATTAGACTCTGTCATATTGTCTAGGTAAATACAAAGTTTGAGCATACAGTTGAGATGAAGAACTGTGTGAAGTAGGTCACAGAAAGACTTAGGAATGTGTGGTCTGGGAGGTGGCTCAGTGGATAAGAGTGTTGGACTCTCAAGCATAAGGTCCCATGTTTGATCCCTGGCATCATAAATGCCAGAGTAGTACTCTGGCTCTATCACTTCACCCTCACAAATAAAAATAAATATGTTTTATTTTTTTAATAACTAAGAGCATGGTAGAAATGGAAGGGACATCAGATAGGGTCAGGTACTTAAATAACTAATCACCTGTGGAGATGGAATTGGCTTCAGGTAGGATGACTGGTGACAAAAAACACAAAACAGATAGCAGTAGAAGTCCTAGGTGAATGGATAATTTGGATATCTATGGACAGTGTTATAGCAAGCAGATAAGAAGTAGTTTTCTCTCTTTTATTCCTTCTATCATTTTATTGAGAAGTTAATGGTTTAATACAGTTATTAACACAATTGGTACAGCTTCTCGTCTCCCCATGTTAAGTATCTGCAAAACACAAAACACTCTTACTCCCAACTTATGTCTTTTTCCACCATCATGCACCAATATCCCAAAACAACCCTCCCCCCCCGCTCCTGCAACCTTCCCATCTTCCTTCCCCAGAGCCCTTAGCGTTGGTGCAGTGCACCAAACCCAGTCCAAGTTTTATTATGTGTTTTCTCTTTCTGTTATTTGTCAAGTTTCACCTATGTCTGGTATTCATCATTCCCTCTTTCTTTTTTTTTTTTAAATTTTATTTATAAAAAGGAAACACTGGGGCAGGGGTAGATAGCATAAAGGTTATGCAAACAGACTGCCATGCCTGAGGCTCCAAAGTCCCAGGTTCAATTCCTACACCACCATAAACCAGAGCTGAGCAGTGCTCTAGTAAAAAAAAAAAAAGAAAAAGAAACACTGACAAAATACATAGGATAAGAGGGGTACAACTCTACACAATTCTCACCACCAGAACCCCACATCTCTTCCCCTTCCTGGATAGCCCTCCCATTCTTTATCCCTCTGAGAGTATGGACCCAGGGTCATTATGGGGTGCAGAAGGTAGAAGGTCTGGCTCCTGTAATTGCTTCCCCGCTGAACATGGGCATTGGCAGGTAAATCCATACTCCCAGCCTGCCTCTCTTTCCCTAGTGGGGTGGGGCTCTGGGGAGGCAGGGCTCTAGGACAGATTGGTGGGTTCCTCTGCCCAGAGAAGTCTGGTTGGCATCATGCTAGCATCTGAAACCTGGTGGCTGAAAAGAGAGTTAACGTACAAGGCCAGACAAATTGTTGATCAATCATGGACCTAAAGGTTGGAATAGTGCAGATGAAGAGTTAGGGGTTACTGCATTTTGTAGATAGTTAGTAGGCATATTTTAGTTATATTCCAAAAGGCTTCTGTTAATTGCTTCCCCATTGAACATGGGCATTGACAGGTTGATCCATACTCCTGGCCTGTCTCTCTCTTTCCCTAGTGGGTGGGGTTCTGGGGAAGTGGGGCTCCAGGACACATTGGTGGGGTCGTCTGTCTAGGGAAGTCTGGTTGGCATCATGCTGGCATCTGGGACCTGGTGGCTGAAAGAAGAGTTAACATATAAAGTCAAACAAATTGTTGACTAATCATGAACCTAAAGACTGGAATAGTGCAGATGAAGATTTGGGGGCCTCTGTTTTATAGATAGTAGGCCTATTTTAGTTATATTCCAAAGGTCTCATGACTATACTAGTGTTTTGTTTTTTTTTTTCCTGAACCTGACATCTGATATGCAGATAGGTCCAAGTTATTGTCTGGGAAGATGATGTCATGGCTGGAAAAAGAACCAGACAGAAAACTGGATTAGAGAAGAGAGAAGCTCCCAAATATGGGAAAGGTGTATAAATATTGTTGACTATAAACCCCATTGATTTGATGTGATCTGGGGCCAACATTCTGCTTAGGAGCCTATGTAACATCTGCATCCCTGTAGATCTGAGCTCACATTCTGTGGTCATGAGTAGGGAACGTCCCAAGCTGCCCCAATATCAGGACCCATCTTCCTTAGGATGGAACATTCTCTACTATTGTCACTCCAAGTTGAGGGCAAGGTCCTATGGGAGCCCACAAAGGGGTCCATTATGTTGTTCCTGATAGAGATGACTGGTAACAATGGAGGGATCTATTCGAGGTCTAGGCCCATCATGTCTGTTTGGGAATCTCAGGACTCCCCGACTAGGGCCCCAGCTGATGGGGTGACCTGATAGTGATTAAAGAGTCATCATTAAAGTATGCCAGTCTCTTGCCCTTATTCAACTTTTGTAGTCCTTATTTTGATAAGGTAAGCTTTGGAGTGACTGAGGGAAGTGTAATAGGAAGTAGGTGAGGAGGGTATCTATGTCTAAGTAGACAATATTTCATTAGTAACTTTATGGTGTCTTTTTAGGTCTTTCTATTTGCATATATTGACTCACTACAGACTATTGTGTACTTTTGCTTTCAGGTATATATTTTGCCCTAGTTTATAGATACATGTGAACATATGCCCTATCTTATGGGACCTCATCTATATCTAGGTTTTGGGACTTTGTTAGGAAGTGAACCACTCAAATGGAATAGTGAAAGGAAAGGTCTCACCAGAGTAATGAGGCTGAAGGGTTGACATTCCACGCCTGATATCTCTGGACACAGTCTGAAGTGAAGCATGCTGAGATGGTACGCATTGCATTGATTATGTTGGTATCTGGAGATGCAGTGTAAGTTGGTATGAATTGAGAGAAGCATGAAGGAAAGTGAACCCCACCTTAGGTGTTCCAGGACTGGGGGGATATAGATTTTATAGAGGAAGCGGGAGGTTTCTGCTGTCTTAGGGTTTAAGAAGGCAATAGATAGTTATTGCTATGATCAAATTATTTGGCAATTGGCTTAACTTTGAAAATCCCATTGTCTGATTTGTTGTTTCATACCCAACATCACCATAATTTATGTCTTTTGACAGAATTTATATATAGCTGTGTCTTATAAAGTAACACCCCCAGTTGCTTCTGTTCTCTCTGGTCTAAGCTTTTAGAAGAGTCAACATTTCAAAGAACAAGTCATTATTAGAAATGTATTAACAGGGGTTCAGGTGGTAGCACAGTGGGTTAAGTGCACATGGTGCAAAGTGCAAGGACCAGCGTAAGGATCCCAGTTCAAGCCCCTGGCTCCCCACCTGCAGGGGAGTCGCTTCACAGGTGGTGAAGCAGGTCTGCAGGTGTCTATCTTTCTCTCCCCCTCTCTGTTTTCCCCTCCTCTCTCCATTTCTCTCTGTTCTATACAACAACAATGACATCAATAACAATGATAATAACTACAACAACTATATAAAAAAAAAGCAACCAGGGCAACAGAAGGGGAAAAAATGGCCTCCAGGAGCAGTGGATTCGTGGTGCAGGCACCGAGCCCCAGCAGTAACCCTGGAGGCAAAAAATAGAAAAGAAATGTATTAACAATTTGAGACCACTGTTAAAATGCAGTCTGATCCCACATTTGAAGTTTTAAGTGCTTAGATTGAAGGAACATATACTCAGCCTATGGTCTGAGACATTCAATCAGTTTTTCCTCTCTCATATTAATTAAATAGTGATTTTTGAGATTACAAGTTAATAGGAGTGTACATAAACACCATTCCCACCGATCTCCCTTCCCCTCTTTCCCTCCGTCCCTTCCCCCCTCCCCATGAAGCTGAACATCTACCCTCACCCTCTACCTAGAGATTTTTACTTTGGTGCCTTACTCCAAACTCAGATCATGCTTTGAGTTTCCCTTTCCGTTCTTTCTCAACTTCTGTTTATGAATGGGATCATCCCATGCTCATTCTAAGATCCTTCTCTTTTTCACTGAACATGATTCCTTCAAGTTCTATCCAATGAAGTGAAGGAGATGGCTTCATCATTGTGAACAGCTGAGTAATGTATACATCACAACTTTCTTAGCCACTTATCTTTCATCGGACATTTGTGTTGCTTCCAGGTTTGCGCTACTACAAACTGTACTGTTAAGAACATAGGTGTACATTATATCTCCTGTGGGAACAAATGCATTCATCTGAACAGGTTTCTCTTAAGTCTAGAGAAACATTGGGTTTTAGAAACAGCTTATTCTGCAGAGATAGTCCTTTTTATATTTTAACTGTAGTTTCTAAATACTTAGTCACACTATGTTTATAGGTGAGGCCCACATACTATAGTACTTGGTTTTGAAGGTTCTTTATTCACAGAGCTTCATTACTGTTATCTCAATATTTCCCAGGTTGCCATGTCAATCATTTGTAATTCCCAGGTCATGAGTGGGATAGTGAAGGCTCAGCTGGATTATGGCCTGTGTAGCTGGCATTGCTCATATGTCCATAGGTCTGAAATCCAGCTTACTGTTCAGATATGCAGATAACATGAGCATATCATGATAATTAGTGTTCCACCAAAGTGTAGTGGTGGGGCATAAATGGTTGCTTTTCACTTTTAAAATTTTTTTTATATTTATTTTCCCTTTTGTTGTCCTTTTTATTATTGTTGTAGTTATCATTGTTGTTGTTATTGATGTCGTTGTTGTTGAATAGGACAGAGAAATGGAGAGAGGAGGGGAAGACAGAGAGGGGTAGAAAGATAGACACCTGCAGACCTGATTCATTGCCTGTGAAACGACTCCCCTGCAGGTGGGATGCCGGGGGCCACATGTGCTTAACCTGCTGCGCTAATGCCCAACTCCCAAAAGGTTGCTTTTTAACTATAATTAAAGATGCTGGAGGTGATAATATGATTGATGAAAAATGCATGTAACTGCCATCAACAAATTGAAGAAGTAACTACACAGAGCAGAGATTGATTCTTTGCTGCCAAAAAGCTAGGGGCTAGGAGAGAGAGGCTTTGTGACATTTTTTTTTTGTTAGTGTAGTTATTCTTTAGACCCTAGGAAACTTGTGTTTCCAGCATGTGTATGTTAATAGTAACCAGTAACATTTATGAAGCAATTGCTGTGTGTAGTGGATGCTCTGTGTAGCTTATCTCATTATATAATTGAAATTTGTGAAGCAGCAAATAAAAACAGATGTGGTTAGAACCAAGGAAATGATGTGGTTAGAATCAAGGAAGTGGGAAATAAAAATAAACACGGTTAGAATCTAGGAACTCAAGAGTCTGTGCTTTTTTTAAATCACCCTTGAACTAATTGCAGAAATGCTAGAAATTCATTTAAACTTGTCATTGTTCAGTGTGGTTTATAGACCAGTGAAGGGAAACAGGATCAGGAGATGGGAGCAAAAAACAGACCCAGAATTAGGGCTCCCTCCTGGTCACCTCTCTCCATGGGGAAATATTAGGCTAAGAAGAGAGTTGGGGGGCATCTGGCGGTGGCGCAGTAGGTTAAGCGCACGTGGTGCAAAGTGCAAGGACCGGCATAAGGATCCCGGTTCCAGCCCCCGGCTCCCCACCTGCAGGGGAGTCGCTTCACAGGCGGTGAAGCAGGTCTGCAGGTGTCTATCTTTCTCTCCTCCTCTCTTTCTTCCCCTCCTCTCTCCATTTCTCTCTGTCCTATCCAACAATGAACAACATCAACAATGGTAATAATAATACCCACAAGGAGGCTACAACAACAAGGGCAACAAAAGGGGGAAAAATGGCCTCCAGGAGCGGTGGATTCATGGTGCAGGCACCGAGCCCAGCAATAACCCTGGAGAGAAAAAAAAAAAAAAAGAAGAGCGTTGGGGGCAGGTGGGGAGGGCAGGGGGAGACACAGCATAATGGTTATACAAAAAGACTTTTATGCCTGAGGTTCCAAGGTCCCAGGTTCAAACCCACCCTCCTCCATAAACCAACGATGAGTAGTGCTCTGGTCATAGTCTCCTCCTTCAATCTCTTTCTCTCACTAAAATAAAACATACTTAAAAAAAAATAATGTGTTCCATTGTAATTAAATTAAGTGCTCTGCTTGTAGATTGTTTAATGTTAATTCTTAAGTTCATCTGAGAGTAAACTGCACTTAATTCCTGATATTGAGTTGTGTTCTTTCATGATTTCTTGAAAATCCCAACTTCAGTGAACTTTGTGCAATGTCAGCTAGTGAATGCAACTGTGAGAGATTTGAACTCAATGTTGTAGACCACGCTCACTAATTTGGAGGGACAGTTATAATATACTATGAGTGATTTAAGCAGTGTATAAAACACCATCCAATTGTGGATATGTGTCCAATTGTAAAGCCAAACAAATATACAAAAACAAAACTCTGAGCAGTATTGTTTGTTAGTATTGAAAAACTGGAAACCACTAAATGTCTAGCTGTGAGACACTGGTTATATAAATCCATTCATGTGCAGCCTTGACAACGTATTGCTTTTGTTCTAAAACAAATATTATAATAAAATTGGAGCCTGGAAGTGGCTCGACCAGTAGAGAGCATACATTACCATGTGTGAGGACCTGGGCTCAAGCCCCACCCCCACCTCCAGCCCACCCCTTCCCCATCTAGAGGGGGAAACTTAATGAGTGGTGGAGTAGTGCCACAGGTGTATTTCTCTCTGTCTGCCTCCCCAATTTCTCCATGTCCTATCAAATATAAAAGAGAAAAAGGAAAAAATGATCACTGAGAGTTATATATATATAATCTCCAGGGTTATTGCTGGGACTCAGTGACAGAATAAATCCACCACTCCTGCTGGCCAATTTTTCCTCCCCCCCCCCCAATTTATATGATAGGACAAAGAGAAACTGAGAGGAAGGGGGAGATGGGGAGAGAGAAAGATACCTGCAGACCTGCTTTGCCACTTGTGAAGCATTCCTGCTATAAGTGGGGAGCAGGGGCTCAAACCTGGATTCTTGAGCAGGTCCATGCACATCATATTAATTGTGCTTAACTGATCACCCCCTATATAATATATATATTATATATGTAATATATATATTTTTAAATATTTATTTTATTTATTTATTCCTTTTTGTTGCCCTTGTTGTTTTATTGCTGTTCTTGTTGTTGGATAGGTCAGAGAGAAATTGAGAGAGGAGGGGAGACAGAGAGGGGGAGAGAAAGATAGACACCTGCAGACCTCCTTCACCGCCTGTGAAGCAACTCCCCTGCAGGTGGGGAGCGGGGGCTCGAACTGGGATCCTTGCGCCTGTCCTTGTGCTTTGTGCCACGTGCACTTAACCTGCTGCGCTACCGCCCGACTCCAGTAATATTTTTTAAAGAAGAGAAAAATGGCCTCTGAGATCTGTTGAGCTGTCATGCAGACACTTAAGCCCCCATGATAAACCTGGTGAGAAAACAATTAAGTATATATACATCTGCTGTTACCAGTGATCAGATTCAGGGTTACCTGCCGAGTCAGAATGAAGTGAACTTGTCGTTGCTCAAATGTCTTCTCAGCATATTTCAGTTTCTCTATTCAGTACGCTCACAACCTCTTCTATCACACTATTTCAGTGATTCAGGTAATTGGCAAAGGTTGAAAATTCAGGGTGTTTTTTTTTGGGGGGGAGAGAACTTGTCTTTTTCTTTTTTTTTTAAATTGTTATTTATAACATGGAAATATTGACAAGACCATAGGATAAGAGGGGTAGAATTCCACACAATTCCCACCACCATATCCCACCCCCTCAATTGGAAGCTTTCCTATTCTTTATCCTTCTGGGAGTGAACCCAGGGTCATAAATGGGGTGCAGAAGCTGGAAGGTCTGGCTTCTGTAATTGCTTCTCCGCTGAACATGGGCATTGTCAGGTTGATTCATACTCCCAGCCTGTCTCTCTCTTTCCCTAGTGGGGCAGGGCTCTGGGGAAGCTGAGCTCCAGGACACATTGGTGGGGTCATCTGCCCAGGGAAGTCAGGTTGGTTTGTCTTTTACTAGAAAATTCTTAAAATCTAAAATATTTTCAGGACCCGGAAGAATTTAAACTTTAACGATGAAATTGCTGGGACCTGGTGAGCATGTTTGAGGTAAAGAGAGGAAGGAGTATTGTCCTATCTCTGTCTTATCATCCTAAGTCAAATGTTACTTTCACTAGAGAGACAAAAAACATCTTTCATGACAACATGTACACTTACTGGACTCTTTTCCTTTCCTCTACCCCAAATATGAACTCCTTGAAGGCCAGGACGGTGCAGTACTGTCCACTACTTCGCCTGCACTATTTAGCACCAAGTCTTGAACACAGGTGATGGTAAGTGAGTACATGGTTGAATGATCAATTCCAGATGGTTTGAATATTTAGCCCTAAGAAGTTCTCAAACATGCTCTGCAATGTGTACTTACAGCCCTGCAGCCCTATGATAGGGGGGGGAAAATCACACAAATGGTTATTAGGCCTTACTTACTATTGTTATTTTTTAAATTAGTAGTATTGATTAGCACTGGTTTACAAAAATATAGAATTTCAAGGTAATAGTTTCACACTTACATATGTAAATATGCAACTCACCACACCCCCACCAGAGTTCCTGTGACCCCTCAAGGGCCTTCAATCTGATAACAGCTGCAGTATTCACAAAGTCTAAGAGACAGACTGGTTACTATGTATTCTACATGTATTTTTTTTGCAAATTTATTTGCTTCAGTTATTTATTCTACACATATGAGTGAAGCCATCCAGTAGTTGTATCTCACATCTTATTTCATTGTGAGAAATCACCTCCAGTTCCATCCATTTTTGTCCCAAATGATACAGATGCAACGTCATCTGCTTTTAGTTGCAGAGCAGTATTCCACTAAATATGTATGTATCCATAACTTCCTGATCTAGTCATCTGTCAGTGGGGATTTGAATCATTCCACATTTTTGCTATTATGAGTAATATATCTATGAACATTGGAGGTATATGTTCTTTTGAATTAGTGTTTCTGTGTCCTTTGAATATAAGAATATATACTGTCAAGTTGTGTGATTTCTTTATCTATTTCAGTTATCAATTTCTTGTTAGATGTGTGATGTGCAAAAATCTCCCTGTTTTGTTGTTGCCTTTTTTAAAATCTTTGTTGTAGTTCCTTTTGATATATAAAAGCTTTTAAATTTGATATAGTGCTATTTGTTTATTTTTTTTTTTCCTTACTTGCCCTTGCCAGTGGGACAGTGTCTCCAAATACATCTCTGATATTAAGGTTCAGAGTGTATCAGTAACACTTTCCTCTAAGTATTTTTTGGTTTGAGGTACTATTTAAGTGCTTAATTTAGAGTTAGTTTTGTTTGTGGTGTTAAGTGATAGTCTAGTTTCATATTTTACAAATAGTCTGATTTTTCCAACATTATTTTCACTTTTGTGGCTTTAGCTCCTTCATCACATATTACATATCTATCTATATAAGTGTGGGTTTATGTCTGGGTTCTGTATTCTGTTCCATTAGTCTGAAAGCCTATTTTGTTCTGTTTTTTCAAATGTTTAATTACCTTGTAGTGTATATAGTGCAGATCGGTGAGTGTGATACCCCGCCCCTTCCACATACACCTTTTTTCCTTTTATCTCAGAATTGCTCTGGCTATATATAGTCTTTTGTGGTTTAGTATTGCTTGTTTTATTACCTTGAAAAATGTGGAGGCTTTTTTTTTGCCTCCAGGGATATCACTGGGTCTCAGTGCTGGCACTTCAAATCCATTGCTCCTGGCGGGCATTCTTTTTCCATAGTTGTTGTTGCTATTACTGTTGTTAATGCTGATGTTGGGTAAGACATAGAGAAATCAAGAGAGGGGGGAAAGACAGGGAGTGGGAGAGAAAGATAGAGAGACCTGCAGACCTGCTTCACTGTGTGTGAAGCAACTCCCTTGCAGGTGGGGATCCAGGGGCTCGAACTGGGATCCTTGTACTGTCATTGTGCTTAACCCAGTGTGCTACCACCTGGGCCCTTTGTAGAGATTTTGATAGGGATTTCATTGAATCTGCAAATAGCTTTAGACAAGATGGCCCACTTAACAATATTTGCTCTTCAATATATTAACGTTGGATATACTTCCATTTCTTTTTATTTCTTTTGACAGTGTCCTATAGTCTTCATTGCAAAGGTCTTTGTCTTTCACCTCCTTGGTTAGATTTATTCCAAGGTATTTTATCTTTTTGGTTGAAGTTGTAAATTAAATTGTTTTGTTGATTCCCCTCTCCTCAGATTCATTGTTTGTAAACATATTTTTGTTTATTTATTTTGTATCTGTCCACTTTAATGAATTTAATGTTTGTTTCTAATAGTTTTTGGTGGAGTCATTTAGGATTTGCTATGCAGATTGTCATATCAGTAGCAAATAATAATAGCTTAACTTCTCTTCCAGTTTACATTCCTTTCTTTTTCTATGCTGAATTGCACTGGGTAGGACATCCTACTATGTTGAGAATTCATGCTGAGAGGAATCTTTTTTTATTCCAGATTTGGGAAAAGAACTTTAATTTTTCTCCATTGAACATAATGCTAACTAGTCTTGGGTTGCCATTTATGTCCTTTATTATGTTTAGGCATGTTCCTTCTACTCCAGCAATAACTCTGGAGGCAAAAACAAACAAATAAACAAAAAACCCTTTTTCTCTCTATTCCTTCAATTTGGGGGGAAGAATTTGAGTAGAGCAAATGCTAGTTCTTCTATGAAGTTTTGTAGAACTCATTAGTGAACTCATATAGATCTGGGATTTTGTTTGTAGGGGGAGATTTTTCACTGTTGATTCAATTTCTGCACCAGTGATTGTGCTGTTAGAACTATTCTGCTTACCTTTTAGTTCAGCTTTAGGATAATGCATGACTTTAAAAAAATTTTCTTTATTGCGGATTAATGGTTTATAGTCAACAGTAAAATACAATAGTTTGTACATGCATAACATTTCCACATAACAATACTACAACCCCCACTAGGTCCTCCTCTACTATTATGTTTCAGGACCCAAAACCCCCTCCCCCCACCCCAGAGTCTTCTACTTTGGTGCAATACACCAACTCCAGTTCAAATTCTGCTTAGAGTTTTCCCTTCTGATCTTGTTTTTCAACTTCTGTCTATGAGTGAGATCAACCCATATTCATCCTTGTGTTTCTGACTTATCTCACTTAACACAATATCTTCGAGCTCCATCCAAGAGGGGGTAAAGACGGTGAATTTACCATGACCCTGAAGCTTTGGAGCGTAAGGAAAAGAGTCTCTGCATAACATTATGCCATATACCCCTGTTCACATTTCTCAATTTTCCACTTAACAATTAACCCCCCATCTAGATCCTCCTCTGCCATCTTGTTCCAGGATCTGAACCACCCCCACACCCTAGAGTCCTTTACTTTGCTGCAATACATCAGACCCAGTCCGAGTTCTGCTTTCTGTTTATTGTTCAACTTTATTATTATTTTTTGTGATTGGATTAGTTTCATTGAAGATGCCCTTAAAATTTAGATGGAAAAGAGTTCTGCCAATATTTTCCTCTAAGTATTTGATAGTTTCTAGTCTAACATCTAAAGGGTGTTGAAATCCCCTACTATTACTGTGTTGCTGATAATACATTGATGTAACTCTTTCAGTAGATGTTTGACATATTTAGATGGCTTCTCATTGGCTGATAATATATGATTTTATGACTGTGTATGCTAGCAGTCATTCAGACCTGTCTGTCTGGACTGTCTTATTTTCTTTCTTTCTCCCTTTCTTCCTTTTTTTTTTCTTTTGCCACTGAGGTTATTACTGGTCTCAGTGGCTGCCCTATGAATGCACTGCTCCTGGTGCCCTTTTTTTTTTTTTCCATTTTATTGTATAAGACAGAGAGAAATTGAGAGGGGAGGGGGAGATAGAAAAGAGGAAAATAGACACCTATAGACCTGATTCACCACTTGTGAAGCATCCCTGCTAAAGGTAGGGAGCTGGGGGCTCAAACATGGATTCTTACATAGGGCCTTTTTGCTTAGTATGACATGAGCTTAACCAGGTGCACCACCACCCAGCCTCCTATCTGGAATGTTTTCATGCAAATGGTTCTCCATTGGAGTAAAGAAACTTAGTTAGACTAACTCTATGGGGCTCAGCTACCAGCTTTCTTTGCAGCCTCAGAAATGAATCCTTATGTCAATTCAGTACTTTTGCCTCCTTTGGAGGTTTTGTGAAGCTAGTGCTCAATAGTCCTCAGTATAAACTCTCTTCTGAACCTGGTCTTGCTAATGGCAACAATGGTGACTGGTGAATGCCACACTAATACAGTTGGACCAGTTTATCCAGTCACTCATCATTCTGCACATTCTCACACCTTCAGAGTGTGTCTTCCATGTCAACCAGGTGCTCTGGTGAAAATTTTCCATGTTGCATTGTTCTCCTTGTTTTGGGGGGAGCAAAGATTACTCGGAACTGTTCTGTTGTGACATTGCTAGGGAAGTGGTGTTGTGTTTTTGGAAGATCCTTGACTCAAGAAAGCACTGTTTCAAGACCTTATTTCCCTAAAATAATTAACTGTCTTTTGGCCTAAGTGTTGCCTTTGTTACCCTTTACTTATAATAATTAAAAAATACCCCCAGCTCCCCACCTTCAGGGGAGTTTCTTCACAAGTGGTGAAACAGGTCTGCAGGTGTCTATCTTTCTCTCCCCCTCTCTGTCTTCCCCTCCTCTCTCCATTTCTCTCTGTCCTAACAATGATGACATCATCATCAACAACAACAACAACAACAACAACAAAAAGACAATAAGGGCAACAAAAGGGAAAATAAATAAATAAAATTTAAAAAATAATAATTAAAAAATAAAAGACTTGTATGTGGTTGGGCTGGGGCTTAACAAACAGAAGGTTTATTACATGCAGGGTGTTTAGGTATATAAAAACCATGGCAGCAAAACAGGTAAAGGGGTAAAGATCAGCTAGTCATGCTGGCAGGGAGCCATGAGTCTTTAAGCTAGTTGCTGTTGTCAGGTCCTGGGGAAAGCAGTATAGCAGGTACCAGGGAGAAAGAGAGCAGGCAAGGACAGTAGGAACAGAAAATGATTTCCACCAGACAGTCACTTAATTAATTACCTATACACCCACAATCCCTTGTGCGTTTGTGTCAATTCATTGTATGCTCATCAGGCTGACGTCAGACATATGTTAATTACGTCCATGTTGCAACACTTACTGGTCAACACTATTTATTGCCACACTCTTCTTCCTTGTTTCTTATCTGGATAATAAGAGATAGCCTCTTTAAAAATGTAGTCATACTGATTATTTAGTTTCCTATAACCTCTCAGTTTACCTCCTGGATGAGGTAATGAAATTCAGGACACATTAAACTCTCAAACACATTGAGAAGCATGTCTTTGTTTAGGATGTGATAACAACTCTGTGACTTTAAAAAAAGGTCTCACTTCATTTTAACATGACTGCTAACCCCTGGGGGGGGGGAGGGGCAGGAGACCTCTTTCTAGCTCCAGTAATTTCTTAAATGTCAGGAAGCTCTTTTGGTCAGTTACCATGGAAGCAGTACCAGCTCAACTTTCTCAATTTAAAGGTGCCACTGTCCAATTAGCTACTGTTTTCTTCTCTATCAGATTGCAATCTCTGGGCCAAAATGAAAGAAATTAAATAGTACATGATTTTCTTTGCGTCAGAAGAAATGTGAGGGTCATAAATGTGTGACCAGCAGGTCATACACAGCAAGGGTTGAATGTTTGGACATTTCACAACTACTTAAAACTAGGTATTCACATAGTTTTACTCTTGGACAGTGAAGAACTTATTAAAGTAATGATTCAGTTTCATTATCTGAGAAGCAAATGTCAATAGATTAACAACCTAATACAATATAATATGTGAGAGAATAGTATATAAAATAAGAAGTTAAAAGAGGTGTGAGGTTAGAAGATCTGGTAGTAATGTGTCCAGAAGTCTCACCTTCTCAGAGTCCTACCACACGAGTAAAGATAGAAACAGGCCATGGTATGGGTCAACCTGCCAATGTCCATGTCCAGCAAAGAAGCAATTACAGAAGCCAGACCTTCCACCTTCTTCACCCCATAAAGAATTTTGGTCCGGGGGCTGGCAGTGGCATACCAGTTAAGTTCACATAATATGATGTGCAAGGACCCACACAAGGATCTGGGTTCAAGCCTCTGGCTCCCCACTTGTAGGGAGAATGCTTCACAAGTGTGAAACAGATCTGCAGGTGTCTTTCTCTCTCCCTCTCTGTCTCCTTCTCCTCTCTCAATTTCTCTGTTCTACCCAATAAAATGGAGGGGATGGGATACAGAACTCTGGTGGTGGGAACTGTATGAAATTATACCCCTGTCATCTTACAGTTTGTTAGTCACTATTAAATTACTAATTAATAAAATAAAGTGGATGTTTAAAATTAAAAAATAAAAGATCTGGTAGTTCTTTAAGCACATAGTGGTACAGAAAGCACACAGTGTAGGAGATTACTTATTTTGTTGTAACTGCATATGAAATTTACTGTATGCTTAAAGCAAATACTTTTGAAACCTGAGATTAAAAGCATCTCAGAGTGGGAGACATTAAGTATCAAATACTTGGTTTTTTTTTTTGAGAACAATATGTGTAAATGCAATAAAGATGTAATTTGGGCAAGTTATCACTGTATTGCTTGTTCTGGAACTGTGACTTGAGGTGTTTAATAGAATCAAACCACAAAAGAGTTGTTATAAAAGTTGACTCTCAAAAGAATTGTTATAAAAGTTGACCTGCTGCCATTTCTGTTAAAATGATTTATTGAACACTCTTGAAGTGTTGCATAGCTGTTTGCCTATTAATTTTTTCTATTTTACTGGATAAAACTAAAATACATACTAGAAACACTAGTTTACTTTATAAATCTGCACTAGAGAATCACTTCCAATATAAGTGCTATCTTGAGACTTATGAATGCAGGACACCGGAAATCTAATCAGCATTGGAACTTGGGTAGTGTTTCTTGTATTTTATTCTGAAAAGACAACAAACGATTTCAGGATAATTCTGATCTCTCTTTACAAATATTTTCTTTAGTTGTAATCGTCCATGATCAGGGTGTATAAGAATTCAAATATCAAATTATATGGACTCTTAAAGATTTCTTCGAGCTTGGTGATAGGCTGATAACAAAAAGGGAACTTGGCATCCAAACTATGAAGCTGTTGCTTCATAGTTTGCTCTTGATTCACTATTTTTAAGAGATATGTGGACTGGAAAGATATTATAGTGATAGTGCAAAAATCCTTTCATGCCTGAGGTGCCAAAATTCTCAGGTTCAGTCCCCAGATCCACAATAAGCTAGAGATGAACAGTGCTCTGGGAAGGGGGTATGTGAGGGTACTAATACTTTGGGATGGATGCTTTTTTGTGGTCCATTAGTTGCAAAAGAGGTAAGAAGCTAATACCCCTTGTATGGTGTGGCCATAATTATTTTATAGACTATTGAACTCACTGCCTAAATTACCAAATGATAGTCTTCAAGTCAGAACACTAAACAGAGAGGATAGTATTTACAAGTAATGCTTCTCATACAGCTGGATAGAATTTAGGGTCATTCACTTATGTTCAGCATTTCTAAAGGTTAACAATGTGAATCATGCAATTGGAGTTAGCATCACATGGATTCAGAATATCACCACATCAAAGTCCAGCTGGCGTCAGAGAAGGAAGGCTGATGTCATTGTATGCTTAGTCTATATGTTTTCTTAACACAACAGCTAGCTTCCTATGAAACCCTTAGATCTGAGTAGGACATCCCCATAGCCTACATGTAGACTTTCCAGCATACTTTCACCATTTTAGCTATGCATGTAGGTATTACCCAGCCAAAAAAACACTCATTACAAAAATATATCCTGATGCTATAGAAAATGATGGTGCCAAGTTAAATGGAGTTATATTTTCCAGTCAAACCTACCAATGTTCTTCTACTAGTTCCTCAGAGTTTTATACTTCCACAAAGCAGTAGACATAATTTATTAATAAAAGTGCCATATACAAAATTCCGAGTTATGGACCAACAACTATATTTACTGTTGAATGTGAAATATTAATCCCCAATAAAAAGAATTTTTAAAAATGTGAATTATGATGACACTATAGGGCAGCATTATCCCCAAATCATTTGTTGTCCTTTAAGAGTAAAATGAGAAACACCACTCTAGTTTCATTAATGAAATCTCAAGCAACTTATGGTCAGACATGATATCGCTGACTTTGAGCATCATTCCCTGATGAATGTTCATAAATGAAAACACTGTTGATAGTATTTTTAAACAAGAGAAAAAAGATTTGCTAAGTATTATGGAGCTCATACAGAGGACACTGAACTGGAAAGCACTCAAAAGTCTGACCTACCTGAATCTCTTTTTAGGCTCCCATCACAGTTCTAGTATTAACATTTGCTGCTACCAACTACAAGTTACATCCTGCCTCAGGCTTATGGTCCAGACTTGGCTCCTTATGTCAGGGTGTTCCTTGCATATGTTACTTTTCTTTTGAGATGGTTTACAACTTTTAATTATCCAATAAGTAAAACCCAGTTATTGCATTGTGATTGATGGATAACCCTTTTAATTTTCAAGAATTTATAGTCCAGTTGAGAATTAGTGAGATGAAAAGTAGAAAACTGATTTATCTGAAGTAGGTGTTGGACTTTCTTGAAAGCCAGTGTAGCTATGGTTATGGGGGCCACTCTGCTACCTTTAGATTTCATCCAATTAGGGTTTCTGTATCTTCTCCACATGAAATCAATTAGGGTTTGATGGATGATAAATCTGTCACCAAAAACTTTCATTTTGTGAGTCTGTTATTTGCTGCTTCTTACTCAGCACCTTGTCACTAGAGCAAGGCATGGTACTCTGGGTTGAATGTGTTCCCTGAGATTCTATGCTGAAATCTAGTCCCCAATGTGATTATAGTAGTAGGGGTCTTTTGGAAGGTCTAGGCCTTGAGGGTCGATCCCATTTGAACAGGATTAATGCCCTTATACAACACCTTTACCTCTTCTGCCATGTAAAGACAGAGTCTAAGAACAACTGTCTATAAATGAGGACGTGGGTTCTTACTAGATAATGAATATTCCAACATGTTGATCTTGAACTTCCCAGCCTCAGTACTGTGAGATATAACTTCTGTGTTTTATAAGCCTATTAGTCAGTTTCCTGTTGTAGCAGTTCAAATATGAGCAAGACAGCATTCCATATATAGTAGACATTTAGGTTATTTGATTGGACATAGAATACAGTCTACGGCAGATCATAATATCAAGTATTTAGAATTATTGTATTTTGGAAATAAATTGGTCAGAGCCATTACTTCCAAATGACCACATTCTTTATCACAGATCATAATCTAAACATCCTGTGAGAGGAGAATTAATTCAAATTTTAAAAGTAAAATAATGCAATGAATGGCATAGTGATTGGAAATGCTTTTGAATGGTTCACTGGTTGGGACTGTGATTATGATCCTTTAGTTCCTTCTAGTGAGGGGAGCTGACTCTATTATGAAGGAGAACAGGGAATTCTGGACATAAACCAGACCAAGGCTGTTTTGTGGGGCAGAGGATTGGAGGAGATGTTATTCAGGGACTCTCATGTCCCTGGAAGATCCTAAATCCTCAAAACAACAGAAAGATAAAACAAAATAGGAAATTCTTGCTCTTAGAGCTTGTATTTTCTGGAAAGAAATCACTAATCATTATTTGCTTTCTTGCAAGGGCAGAAAAACTAAATTAGAAAGACATTACCCTGCCAGGTACATGTACACACACATTCACACTCACAGATGAAAGTACTGGGGGGCTATAGTAACACTTTGTGTTAGCAAACAGGACTTGCATGTTTTCTTTTGTCAAGAAAGATGCCACATGGGAGTTGGGTGGTAGTGCAGCGGATTAAGTGCACATGGCGCAAAGCGCAAGGACCAGCGTAAGGATCCTGGTTCAAGCCCCTGGCTCTCCACCTGCCGGGGGGTCGCTTCACAGGCGGTGAAGCAGGTCTGCAGGTGTCTTATCTTTCTCTCCTCCTCTCTGTCTTCCCCTCCTCTCCGTTTCTCTCTGTCCTATCCAACAACAACAACAACAACAACAAAAAGACATTATGATGAATTTTTCCTTTGTTTTCCACTAGTTGCTTGGCTGTATTTCCTATAGAAGACTTCATCTTAACCTGAATTGTGAGGGGTTTGGCTTCTAACCCCAACTCTTGCCCCTTGCTGATGCTTTAGGAGGCTTTTGCTGTCATTTCCTTGTTGGCTGACCTTTGGGCCAGAGTTCTGGACTTGCAGTGTCCTTCATAGGGACAGGACATATCCTGGAAAAGTCCTGTCTGGCAGCTGGCTCCCTCGGTGTTCTCTGTGGGTGTACTCATGCAACCAGCAACTCTGTGACTCCAGCAGATGTTTTTGTCTGTAACCCTTGGGCACCTTGCCCTGTTGTCTCAGATGCAGAGGGTGATGGCTGGCACTCTGCCGGGTACCGCCAGGACCAAGGACAATGTCAAGTCGTGTTTGGAGCCACTCTCAGGAGCCAAGTGGTCACCAGTGGAAGACACTGGATGTATCCACTTGCTCTGAACAGCATCGGGGGACTTGCTCACTCAAGTGTCTTGCTGCTATATGTGCCTGTACATTCTCTGTCCTTGGCTTTGTGTTTGAAATTGTTTTGTTTGCATGCTGCATTTACCTCATTGTGCAATTGTGGTAACTAGAGAGGTTATCTGGACAGATGCCATGGGTCTCATGGCTGGGTCTGTAGCAAAATATTGGTGGGAAACCATGCTGCCCCAAGTGTATTATGGGTCAGCCCTGAAGATTGAAGTCACCTAAACAATAAATAAGACATAAACCTCTGTCAGTCAACACGGATTGCACATTTACACAATTGGTCAGAGCCCAGAACAACATTGTGCTTGTCAGAAAGCTGGACTGTGGACCTCAGAACAACAACTATAAGCTGAGTTCTTTACATGTTTTCAATTTATTTTTGATTCCTTCTTACTCCTATTTTTTTAACAGATTCAGTACATATGGAAGTATTTTTTATTTTTTAAATAATTTTTATTTATAAAAAGGAACACTGACAAAAGCCATAGGATAAGAGGGGTACAACTTCACACAACACACACCACCAGAATTCCATATCCCATCCCCTCCCTGATAGCTTCCCTATTCTTTATCCCTCTGGGAGTATGGACCCAAGGTCATTGTGGAATGAAAAAGGTGGAAGGTCTGGCTTCTGTAATTGCTTCCCTGCTGAATATGGGTGTTGACAGGTCCATCCATACTCCCATCCTGTCTCTCTCTTACCCTAGTGGGGTGGGGCTCTGGGAAAGCGGGGCTTCAGGACACATGATGGGGTTGTCTGTCCAGGGAAGTCTGATCAGCATCATTAGCATCTGGAACCTGGTGGCTGAAAGAAGAGTTAACATACAAAGTCAAACAAACTGTTGACTAATCATGAACCTAAAGGCTGGAATAGTGCAGATGAAGATTTGGGGGTCTCTATTTTATAGATAGTAGACCTATTTTAGTTATATTCCAAAGGGCCCATGACTATAGTAGTGTTTTTTTTTGTTGTTGTTGTTGTTTGTTTAAAGAAAATACGAGTGAATGGATAAGTGACTTTACCAAGTCACCTTCTTGATTTCCTTACCTGTATGGTACCTTATTTATTCATTAAAAAAACACTAATTGAAGGGGTCAGGCAGTAGCACAGCAGATTAAGCACATGTGGCACAAAGCACAAGGACTGGCATAAGGATCCCGGTTCGAACCTCCGGCTCTCCACGTGCAGGGGAGTCACCTCACAAGCAGTGAAGCAGGTCTGTAGATGTCTTTCTTTCTCTCCTCCTCTCTGTCTTACCCTCCTATCTCCATTTCTCTCTTTCCTATCCAACATGATGACATCAATAACAACAATAATAATAACTACAACAAGGGCAACAAAAGGGAATACATAAATAAATTGAATTTTTTTTCTCCTGGGCACTAGTGTGGATCTTGAGGGCACAATGAGAATGGAAATTAAATCCTTTTCATATACTTGTCCATTTTTTCTATTTTTTTAATGATCTCTTATTTTTGTGAAAATTTTTATTGATGACTTACAAGATTGTAAGATAACTGGGGTATAATTCCACACCACAAACCACCACCAGTTCAGTATTCTGTACCCCCACCCACCGACCCACCTCCCAAGGATAATCACCATAGTTCTCCTAAGGTCTTAGAAACAAGATGACTCCTTTTTTTTTTTTTTTTGCAAGTTTAGGTCTTCCAATTCTATTTTTTATTTTTTATTTAATAGGACAGAGAGTTAGAGATAGGGAAAGAGATAGACTTCTGCAGATCTACTTTGATGTTTGTGAAGCATCCACCCTGCAGGTAGGAAACAATAGGCATTTATTTCATGTTTTTAAAGATTTTGTTTATTAATGAGAAAGATAGGAGGAGAGGGAAATAACCAGATATCACCCTGGTACATGTGCTGCTGGGGTTTGAATTCAGGACCTCATGCTTGAGAGTTCAGTGCTTTATCCACTGAGCCATCTCCTAGACCACCATTTATTTCATTTTTAAATTTTTTATTTAAAATAAGGAAGCACTGACAAAACCATAGGAAAAGAGGGGTACAACTTTGAGTTTCCCTTTCTGTTCTTCTTTTTCGACTTCTGTTGATGAGTGGGATCATCCCATACTCATCTTTGTCTTTCTGACTTAGCTCACTTAACATAATTCCTTCTAGTTCTATCCAAGATGGGTCAGAGAAGGTGGGTTTATTGTTCTTCATAGCTGCGTAATATTCCATTGTGTATATATACCACAGCTTCTCTCAGCCACTCATCTGTTGTTGGGCACCTGGTTTGCTTTAGGTTTTAGTTATTACAAATTGTGCTGCTATGAACTTAAGTGTACAGATATCTTTTTTTTGTTTGGGTGTTATGGTGTCCTTGGGGTTTATCCCTAGGAGAGGAATTACTAGGTTATGAAAGGCCCATGTTTAGCCTTATGAGAGTCCTCCAGACTGCTCTCCACAGATGTTGGACCAATTTACATTCCTACCAGCAGTGCAGAAGGGTTCCTTTCCCCCCCACAACCTCTCCAGCATTTGTTGCTGCTGTCATTTTTGATGTATGCCATTCTCATAGGGGTGAAGTGGAATCTAAATGTTGTCTTCATTTGCATTTCTCGACAATCAGTGACCTAGAGCAATTTTTCTCTTAATTTCCCTCTGTCTTACCAAGTAAAGTAAATTAGTAGTAAAAAAAATAATAAAATCCATTCAGAAGTTCCCTCTTCAGAGAGAATTTCAACATTTTTTTGATATGGTTATAGGATACACAGGAGTGAGTCAGTAAGCAAGTATAAGGATTCACCACTGATTGAACACAGACTGAAAGGAAGCTAGTTCATCTTGTTCTTGCCACTCTTGTGCCAGAAACCATTTTAAGGCACCTCATAGTGGCTCCAGTATGTGACCAGGTGGAGTTTGAAGCTTCACATCCAGAGGACTGCAAGCTAGACTCCACTTTTGCATACATTGTGAGAGCCAACCATGTAGATCTGGGGAAATCCTGGGTGGCCTCTACTGATTTAGCTATAGAGACAAAATCCCCGGAAAGCAAATTCTGCTTCCAATAGTACATCTCACCTGACCTTACTATTTTCATTTAAAATAATTAAAAATCATTTACTATTGAATCTTCAACTAAAACTGTAATATTTCACTATGCTGATATATTGTATTTAACAAAGATAGAGAGGTTGTTTTTCTTTCTTCTCCCCTTTAGCAATTTAGAAAAGTAATATTAAAGCAATGCATATTTTTAAATTATTTATTTATTTTTATATTACAGAATTACAAATTGACAGGGGTTTGAATCCACACCATTCTCACTGCCAGAGTTCTGAATCTTCAGCCTCCCCACTGCAATCCACCATATTTCCCCTAAGGTTGTAGACATGGGCCAACCATCATCTCTACAACTATCTGTCCACATTTATACATAGTTGCCCTTTTTTCTGATTCAATTTTCTCTTCCTCTCCAAGCCACTCATGACAATATAACTACCTCCATATGTCCCTCTCCTGTTTCTTCTCTCTCTCTGGGTGCTGATGGAGCTGGAGTTCAGAACCCTCTTATCTTTATCCTATCACTTCTCCCCCACTGGAAGTATGAATCAAGGTTATTTTGGGGGAGCAAAAGGTAGGAGTTCTGGCTTCTGTAATTGCTTCTCCACTAAGCATGGGTGTTGACAGGTTGATCCAAACCCTCAGCCTGTTTCTATATTTCCCTAGTGGACCAGAGATCTGGAGATGCGAGTGTCCAGGACACATTGGTGAAGTTATCGTCCCAGAGAACTCAGGATGGAGTCATGGTAACATCTGTTACTTGGTGTATGGAAGGTGACATGACCTAAGTTGAAATGAAATGGTTAATGAACAAGAACCAAAAAGTAGGATTATAGTGGATGGGATTAGGGATTTTAATGAAGAAATCTAGGAAATCCATTTTAGGCATGTTCCTAGGGGCACACAACTATGGCAGTTTTGCTTGAGTTTGGTAGCTGGCCTGAGGTTGGATAAGAATATCGTCTGAGGGAATGGTGTCAGAGTAGAGAAAAGGGCTAGAAAGTTGGATTAGGGCAGGGAGTAGCTCCTGCTCTTGAAAAAAAAATTCTGTGAATAAAATTAACTATTTACCTCCATCTATCTGTTCCAGGGCATATATATATATTTAGCACCAGAGCCTGTGTCACCTCTAAGTCCTTACTGGTCTGAGCTTACAGCTCATGGTCACAACTGGGGATATTGCAAGCTACATTTATTTCAGGACCAGTCTTTTTTAAGTGGCAGGGCAGCATACCCCTACTCTCCCTTTGGATAATGGGGCTACCCCTACTATCATAAGAAATACATTTCTTATGTGATTGTCATTGTGGGATAGATACAGTAAAACAAAAGGTATATGAAATTTTAAACTTTCGTAGCTTCTGCTGAGTTTTTATTTCTTCTTTTTACTTTTTTTATATTTTCATTTATTATTGGTCTAGACAGAGAGAAGTTGAGAGGGGAAGGGGAGACAGAGAGGGAGAGATACCTATAACAGTACTTCACCGCCTGTGAAGCTGTCCCCCTGCAGGTGGGTGGGGACCAGGGGCTTGAACCCAGGTCCTTGCACACTGTAGTGTGTGCTCTTAATCAGGTACACCACTACCTGGCCCACAGATTTTCTTCCTATGGGTTAAACAATTTTATTCCAGCCAGCAGTGCATAAGATTAACTCAGTACTCACCAGCATGTAATTCTATGAAGTTATAAATTCTGTTTATTTTATGGAAGGAGATCTACAATGCATATTTCTAGGCTCGTATGTCATTTTTCTTCTCGGTGCCTGCACTACGAATCCACTGCTACTAGAAGCTATTTTCCCCATTTTGTTGCCCTTGTTGTTGTTGTGCTTGTTGTAGTTGTTATTGTTGTCATAGCTGTTGTTGTTGTTGGATAGGACAGAGAGAAATGGACAGAGATGGGGAAGACAGAGAGGAGGAGAGAAAGATAAACACCTGCAGACCTGCTTCTCCTGCAGGTGGCGGGGGCTCGAACTAGGATCCTTATGTCGGCCTTGCACTTTGCGCCATGTGCGCTTAACCCGCGGCGCTATTGCCAGACTCCCCATATTTCTTTTTTCTTTTTTTAAATTTATTTTCCCTTTTGTTGCCCTTGTTTTTTATTGTTGTTGTAGTTATTATTGTTGTTATTGATGTTGTTATTGGATAGGACAGAGAGGAATGGAGAAGGGGGAAAAGACAGAGAGGAGGAGAGAAAAATAGACACCTGCAGACCTGCTTCACCACTTGTGAAGCAACTCCCCTCACGTGGGGAGCCGAGGCTCAAACCCGGGTCCTTAACACTGGTCCTTACGCTTAACCCACTGGGTTACCGCCTGACTCACCCACCATATTTCTTTTTTCTTATCAATCTTATTAATATACTTAGCCTGGCTTGATAATACATTGAGTTAGTACTCAGCTAAAACTAAACCCTTTCCAGGGTCTGTAAGTTCCTACAATCTGGTACTCAGGCATATCCAGGAATGGACTAGAATAAAAAGACAATAATAATTACAATAATAGTAATAATTAGAAGATGTCACTGAAGCATTCCAGAGCTATGTCCAGGCCCTACCTCTTCCGTTGAAGGCTTCCATGTATTAGGAGTACCTCCTTGGTAAAGTAGTGTTTATTTCATCATGGAAGTTAAAAAAGAAAATTTGCATTGTAGAACCTTTTAATAAATTGTATTGGGTAAAAAATCCCCCCAAAGTAATAACAATTGTTTTACAGATTTAAGAGAAAGTGAGTTTTTACAGGGATATATATATATATATGACGTGACAGTCAACTTCTCCCAGTGTCTATCCTCCTCCTCTTCTCCTTCTCCTCCTCCATCTCCTCCTCTTCCTCCATCTCCTCCTCCACCATCTCCTCCTTCTAGTGGACTAGAATTTTTCTTGGGCACAAAGAATTTTTCTCTAGTCAAAGTCTTAGCCCTCTTTGAAGCTAGACTTCATTGTGTTTTTTGTTCTGGAAATGAGATGTTGAGAGTGGTGCATCCAAACATAGATCTAAAAAGGACTGCTTGTAAATATCCATTGTATCTTCTCCCTTTCTGCTGGCTGGGATGCATCCCTCAAGGAGATTATATTCTAGTGGGAAGACAGAATCAAACAGCTGTGAAGCAATTAATTGTTTATTTGAAATTCTGATCAGAACTACTAAGGGGCATATATTATGCTAGGAGAATGCCTAATCAGAAGGCATAATGTAGCGTGGGGTCAGACAAAAACATTCCTAAAGAAATAACCTGATAAATGTATGTTATAATGCTAGTTGTACATTAAAAATATGTTTCAGACAATAGAATACACAAAATGATTTCACATGTTATAAAAATAATTCTAATATCCTTATGTACATTTTAATATAAATAATATAAAATATGTTCTTTTCAGTGAACAATGTAGAATGAATACTTCACATTAGTAAATACATTTTTACATCATACTATGCTAATATGGATAGATCCTGTTCTTGTCAACCAATTCCCTGGTGTTGGATGTTTGTATTGCTTTTCACTTTTAGTTACTCTAGGAAATCTTGTTAGAAGCATTACTACAAGGATTCTGAACTGTTTATGGAAAAGAAATAGTGATGGTGAAATGTGTGCTATATGGGCCAGATAGTGACACATCCAGTAGGGTGCATACAGTACCATGTCCAAGAAGCTGGTTTCAAGTCCCCAGCTATAGGAGGGAAGCTTTACAAGCAGTGGAACAGTGATGCAGCCCTATCTCTTTCTTTCTCCCACTCTGCCTCACCCTTTCCACTCAATTTCCGTCGCCTCTGATTCCAAAAAATAAGAAGGAGGAGAAGGAGGAGAAGAAGGAGAAGGAGAAGAAGGAGGAGGAGAAGGAGAAGGAGGAGAAGGAGAAGGAGAAAGAGAAGGAGAAGAAGAAGAAGAAGAAGAAGAAGAAGAAGAAGAAGAAGAAGAAGAAGAAGAAGAAGAAGGAGAAGAAGGAGAAGAAAAAAGGATTCTAGGAATGGTGGATTTCTCAGGCAGGAACCCAAGCCCCAGTGATAAACCTGGTGGCAATAAAAAAAAGTATGCTGTGAAGCAAAAGTTTATAACTTATTCTGACCTTATGTTTTCTTTCAGAAAGTACAATAGAAATATTTAGTTTTGGAATGAAATTTCTCATGCAGCTTTACTTAGCTAGTCAATTCCTGAAGGTCCTTGGGGGGAAATTTACACTATCTCTCTGGGATGACGATTTATTGTTGGTAGATAAGGTCAGAATGTCAAGGGAAATGATATGTGAATATAAAGTCTAAAAGCCAGAAGGCCACTTCTGCTTTTTCAAATCAAAATGTGATCTGTTGTCATAATACAATATTTCTGGTCTCTCTCTCTCTCTCTCTCTCTGTCAGTGTGGTAATTGTTACTTCATCTGTGACCTCTTTCCAAAAGCAATGAGTGAGCCTCCACAAGATAATCACTAGAGTATCTGATTCTTTCATGAGTAATAGTCCAGGAGAATGGCCTAAGCAAATAGTATTGCTTGGATGTGTTGTGGGAGACTGAAACTGTCTGAATGAAAACAAAGTCTGATAGGATAATAGAATTCAGATGATTTGTCTTACATGGGAGAGCCAAGTCTGAGATTCTTCCTCATTTTGTTTAAGAAATAGTAATGTAGTATTATATATTAAGGAAGGATATAAAATGGAATACGGGCAGATTTAGCAGTGTGAAATTATAATATGGTATTTGGGGTTTATAATAGGGAAGGATCCATTTACACTGTGGTTAACTATGAGGTAAACTTGCAAATATGTGTCCATGTTACAGTCATCTACTATGAGCAAATATGTTTGGATTGTGAACCCAAAGGAAGAGAGGGGTAAAAAGGTCTCATGAATTTTAGTTTATTGGGATAACATAACTGTGATGGAGGTCCATTGGTAATTTAAGGCATTCTAATATTAGTGGCAGCATTTGAGCAAATGACCATCAGAAATGGGATTATTTGGAAGGAGATTCTAATTCTTTCTGGATAAACCTAGATTGACTCACATTCTCATCATACATTTTTGTCCAGAAGAGTGGAGGCACCTAATAGTTCTCTATTTCAAGTCAGTAACTTTTGAATCATTCAGTACGTGCCCATTACTAACCGGAAAATGAACAAGAAACAAAAACACTACAGGATATGGCACGATAGATAAAGACTCTAAAGCATGAGGTTCCAAGTTCAACTCCTGGCATCTCATGTACCAGAATGATACTCTGATTCATATTCTTTCCTTTTCTATCTATCTCACTATCAATCATATTTTAAAAATCAGGCCAGGTGGTAACACACCTGGTTAAGTGCACACATTGCAGCACTAGGAGTTCAAGCTCATAGTCTCCACCTGGGAAAGCTTCACAAGTGGTGAAGCAGGGCTGCAGGTGTCTCTCTGTCTCTTTCCCTCTCTATCTCCCCAGTCCCCTCTTGATTTCTCTCTGTCTCTATCCAATAATTAATAAAATTATTTTTAAAAAAAATCAGATAGATTATACAATGATAGTGATGCCTTAACCTGTGTGAACTGCTGGGTTTAAGCTCTGCCATCACATGTGAACACCATAGATAGTACTGGGGGGAGTACCTCTTTGTCTCTTTCTTTCTCTCCTCTATTTCTTTCTCTGTGTCTCTGTCTCTCTCTCTCACACACACACAATAAACTATAGAAAATTCTATTTATTTATTTATTTTCCCTTTTGTTGCACTTTTTTATTGTTGTTGTAGTTATTGTTGTTGATGTCAACATTGTTGGATAGGACAGAGAGAAATGGAGCGAGGAGAGGAACACAGAAAGGGGCAGAGAAAGATAGACACCTGCAGACCTGCTTCACGCCTGTGAAGCAACTCCCCTGTAGGTGGGGAGCTGGGGGGATCCTTACACCCATCTTTGTGCTTTGCGCTTAACTCATTGTGTTACTGCCCGAGAAAAATCTATTAGGGAGGTCACTCAACAGTATCATGTATGTGCAAGTTGCTGGGTTCACTCCTCAGCATCACAATTTAAAAAATACTGCAAACTAGTTCTTCAGAGGAAACTATTTATTTTCTTTTCAAAAACAAACAAACAAAAATATTCTTGTTCCTAGGTGACACAAGGAAGTGTTGTTTCTATAATTTTTTTTAAAAAGCTCTGAAAATGAGAAAAACAAGTAAAGGGACCTTAAAGTTCTGCTTACGAGGGCAAGTTCTGGCACACCTGGTTAAATACACACACACACACACACACACACACACACACACACACACACACTGCTCAAGGACCTGGGTTCAACCCCCCAGTCCCTACCTGCAGGGAAGAAACTTTACAAGTGGTGAAGCAGTGCTGAAGGTATCTCTTTGTCTTCTTCTCTATCTCCTTCTTCCCTCTCAATTTCTCTCTGTCTCTATCCAAAACAAATAAATCAATAAATCATAAAATATTAAAATAAAGACGTCTTTCTCAGTTTAAACACTGAAATTATTATTATGACTATCTTATTCTGTTTCTACTATATGTTGAAAGTAAACTTCTAAGTGGTATGTTGGTGATGTCCTATTTTACACAAGGTTCAGGGCTTAGAAAGGTGATGGACCACTCAGTCTTCTAAAAGGGAGTCATGGGGTTGAGAGTGGCACACCTGATGGAGCAGGCACATTACTATGTGTAAGGACCAGCCTGCACTCCCCACCTACAAGGGGAAAGCTTCATGAGTGGTGGAGCAGTGCTCCTGGTATCTTTCTTCTCTCTCCCTTCTTCTCCCCCTTTCTTAATAAATAAAGGAGAACCTATGCCTCTGTCCCTCTACCCTGAACTGCATAGGAACAATAAAAGATAAAAAAGTGAACACCATAATTGGCAAAGTGCTATTCTAGGTTCTTAAATAAATAAAATAAAGCCTTTGCTACTTAGCTTGACTGTTCTCTCAGAAAATTGCCAACTTCTCTCAGTTTATCCCGTCAACAAATGTGTACTGACTGCCCTCTCCCACATATGTATTCTAGCTCTCTGGATTATTGGGACAAAAACCTGCTGGGGAGACACATAACATACAGGGAAACAGAGTGAAGAATTGAGGATAAGTCTATGAAAGCAGTTGGTTGGAGACTACGGTGGGGAAGAAAGGAATTCTTTTTTCCCCCAGCAGGGTTATCACTGGGGCTCGGTGCCTGCACTACAAATCCACTGCTCCTGGCAGCCATTTTTTCTTTTTTGTTACTTCCTCCCTACCTCCTTCCCTCCCTCCCTTCCTTCCTCCTTCCCTCCCTCCCTTCCTCCCTCCCTCCTTCCCTCCCTCCCTTCCTTCCTCCTTTCCTCCCTCCCTTCCTTCCTCCTTCCCTCCCTTCCTTCCTTCCTTCCTTCCTTCCTTCCTTCCTTCCTTCCTTCCTTCCTTCCTTTCTATTTTTATAAGACAGGACAGAAAGAAATTGATAAGGGAGGGGAGATAGTGATGGGGAGAGAAAGATAGACACCTGCAGACCTGCTTCACTGCTCCTGAAGTAGACCCCTGCAGATGTGGTGCATGGGCTCAAGCCTAGTACTTGCACATGGTGTCGTGTACACTTAATCGGATGTGCCACCTCCAAGCCCCTGAGAGGAATAATTTAAACAGGGAGCGGAATAAGACCTCTCACAGTGCTTATAACTGAACCTAACACATAGTAGGACCATTGTAAATATGTGCATAAAGAGTGAATGGACAAGTAAGCATAACACACTGGGAGCAGAAAAATAAGCCTGGAAAGTCAACAGGCTTTCAGTGTGACTGGGGAACTATAGGCAAGGTGAGACATAGTGAGACATAGTGAGTTGTGGAGGCTATAGATCTTCTCGGCACACATTTTGGGTTTTACATGTCATCTGAATGCTTTTAAGATGTGAGCAATCTCATCTTTGTTTTAAAAGTTTGCCGGGCCCAGGGAGATAGCATAAAGTTCATGCTAAAAGACTTTCATACTGGAGGCACCAAAATTCAAAAAAGTCTTGAAAATGGAGAACAAATCTGTAAGTTTCAACTTCTTGATTTCAAAACTTACTATAAAAAAACAATAGAAAGAGACGCCTGCAGACCCATTTCACCGCCTGTGAAAGAACTCCCCTGCAGGTGGGGAGCTGGGGGCTCAAACCAGGATCTCTGCCAGTCCCTGTGCTTTGCGCCATGTGTGCATAACCCACTGCACTACCACCTGACCCCCACAAATATTATTTTTTTTAAAAAGAAAGGAAATGTTAGCAAGGATAGGGAAAAATTAAAAGCCTTGTGCAACTTTGATAGTACTGTAAAACATTATAACTACTATGGAAATCAGTATAACAGCATCTCTATAAATTACAAATGGTATTAAAATATGATCCAGTAACTGCACTAAAATAATTTAAAGCAGGGAGTTGGGCGGTGGTGCAGTGTGTTAAGCGCACGTGGTGCAAAGTGCAAGGTCCAGCTTAAAGGATCCTGGTTCGAGCCCCAGGCTCCACACCTGCAGGGGAGTCGCTTCACAATCGGTGAAGCAGGTCTGCAGGTGTCTATCTTTCTCTCCTCCTCTCTGTCTTCCCCTCCTCTCTCTATTTCTCTCTGTCCTATCCAGCAACAACAACATAAATAACCACAACAATGTTAAACAACAAGGGGAACAAAAGAGAAAATAAATAAAATGTCTAAAAATAATAGTAATAATTTAAAGCAAATCCTTAAGGATATATTTGTATGCCCATACTCATGGCAATATTATTCACAATAGTTAGAAGATGGAAGCCCCCAATCCATTAATGTCTGAATACATAAATAAAACATAATTTACACACACAGTGAAGTATTTTTCAGCCTTTAAAGGATGGGTGTTGTGGCCTAGAAGGTAGTATGGTCACTAGATAGCTAGATTTAGAAGCATGAAGTTCTGAATTTCTCAGTATAACAAGTGCCAGAGTGATCCTCCGGTGTCTGCTCTCTCTTTCTCTTTCCCATAATAAATAAACAAATATTTTTAATATTCTGATACATACTAATCCATGGATAAACCCAGAGGACATTATGCTAAGTGAAACAAGCCAGTCAAGAGAAGACATCACATACAGTACCTAGAATAGTAAAAAATAATCTCATGTGAACAGAAAGCTGAATGGTGGTTACCAGGAACTGAGTGGAGTGGGAAATGAATAATTGCTGGTGTGTTTTTTTTTTATTTGTTTTGTTTTTGGGTATAGGGATTCAGTTTTTAAAAAGGGAGGGGTAGAGAAGATGGCATGATGAATATGCAAAAAGACTTTAATGCCTGAGGCCTCAAGGTCCCAGGATTAACAGGTTTAATCTCCTGCCCCACCACAAGCCAGAGCTGAACATTGCTCTGCATGCATACATACATACATATATATATATTTGTATATATATATATATATATATATGTAAAAACTAAAAAATTGGAAAAGTTCTGAAAATCAGTTATACCAAATATAAATATACTATTAAGTAGTATATCTTAGTTAAGATGTGTTTAGCCATAATTAAAAATTGCCTAAAATTGAACCCTGAGGCAGAACATAATTATAATGTATCCCCATATGTCTGTCTGTGTGAACACACACACACACACACACACCTTGACTAGTCACATGAGGCTTTCTCCTGGGGTCAGTAATGTGTCTTATGGCCCTGAGCTTGTACTAGTTGTTCCTTGTTTCTGTGAGATGTTCTCATCCTCTTCCCAGATAGAAACCCTTAGCAGGAGATGCTTTTCTTCCTCTGACTGCCAAAGAAGCTCATGCCATTTGTAAATGTTTACCTCTTCTTCAAATGTCTGGGGACAGATGGTCTCAGAAGTCAATAGCTTACACATGTAACTAAAGACCTACTTCTTCAGCTCTTGAAAACATCACCCTGGAGGCTCACAAGTGGTATAATGGCAGCAGATCATTCTGACTGGATAATGTAGTCAGCACTCATGTGAAGCTCTAGATGGGAGTTGGGTGCTGCTTCACCCAGTAGAGTAAACATGTTGCTATGTATGAGGATCTGAGTTCAAGCACCAGGTTCCCATTTGCAAGGGGCAAGCTTTACAAGTGGTGAAGCAGTGCTGCAGGTCTCTCTTTCTCTCCCTCTCTGTATCTCCCATCACTCTTAATTTCTCTTTATCTTTAACTAATAAATAGAATATTTTAAAAGAATAGTGCCACAGACCTGCCAAATAGGAAATTTTGATGTTACCAAAGACAACAGGAGCATCTCAGATATTGGGAAACAACCAGAAGAAGCTAAGAGCATAACAGAGGAAGGTAATTAGACTACTATAGACTGGATCCATGTGTTATTTAAAATAAGGTTGGAAATTTCCAATGGAGGGGCTGGGGGATACAGAACTCTGGTGGTAAGAATTGTGTGGAATTGTACCCTTCTTATCCTATGGTCTTGTCAATCATTATTAAATAAATCAAAAGTAAAAATGAAAAATAGGGGTGATGATACTAACTCCTTTCTCACAGATTCTTGAGAGGATGAAATGAGTTAGTATTAGTCTTTTAGACCTGTTTTATCACATCATAATTGTTATAAAGTGATTGCTAAGTATACAAGAAAGCAAACACAATAAATTGCTAAATTTTTGCACTTATCCCCAGAAAACAATAATACCTAGAGTTATAAAGTCTGGGAGATCACTCACCTGGTACAGCATGTACCTGTTGTGTGTGAGGCCCTGGGTTCAAGCCCTATAAGGCAACATGGGTGAAAGTAAGGGAGATTTATGGATGGTGGGGCAACTCTATGGGTCTGTAACTCCTTCGTCCTTCCTAAACAGTAAGAGAAAATTGAACCAGGGAGGTAGCCCAGCACAGAGGACATATGAGAAGCCCTAGGTTCATTCCCTAGTGCTGCATAAAAATCTTAAGTTATAGAAAAATATCCTTTGTGGTAAACAAAATTGACAGTCTGCTGAACCAGACTCACTAAAAGAAAAGGGGATATGACCCACATAAATCATACCATAAATGAAAGGGGAAAGATCACAACAGATAGCATATAAATCCAAAGTATCATGCTAGGTTCTATGAATAAGTATATGCCACCAAACTGGAGGACCTAGAGGAGACAAATTTTTAGAAACATACACCATTCTGGGACTAAACCAGGAGGAACTGCAAAGCATGAATAGACTGATTACAGATAAAGAAATGAAAATAGTAATCAAAAACCTCCCAGTAACAGAAGTTCATCCCAGGTGGTTATATAAATGAATTTTAAAAAACTTAAAAAAATTTTATTTACAAAAAGGAAACACTGACAAAAAACATAGGATAAGAGGGGTACAACTCTATACAATTCCCACCACCAAAACTCCATATCCCATCCCCTCCCCTGATAGCTTTCCTATTCTTTATCCCTCTGGGAGCATGGATCCAGAGTCATTATGGGATGCAGAAGGTGGAAGGTCTGGCTTCTGTAATTGCTTCCCCACTGAACATGGGCATTGACAGGTTGATCCATACTCCCAGCCTGTCTCTCTCTTTCCCTAGTGGGCGGGGTTCTGGGGAAGTGGGGCTCCAGGACATATTGGTGGGGTTGTCTGCCCAGGGAAGTCTGGTTGGCATCATGGTAGCATCTGGAACCTGGTGGCTGAAAAAAGAGTTAGCATATAGAGCCAAACAAGTTGTTGACTAATCATGAACCTAAAGGCTGGAATAGTTCAGATGAAGAGTTGGGGGGTCCTCTGTTTTGTAGATAGAAGTCCTATTTTAGTTATATTCCAAGATCCCATGACTATACTAGTTTTTTTTTCCTGAGCCTGAAGTCTGATATGCAGGTGGATCCAAGTTATTGTCTGGGGAGATGATGTCATGGCTGGTATAGTAGCTATAAAGCTGGATCAGGGAAGAGAGTAGTTCCCAAATTAGGGAAAGGTTTATAAATATTGTTGACTGTAAACCCCATCGATTTGATCTGGAGCCCATACTTATACTCCTCAAGCTCTTCCAAAGTATTAAAGACACAAGAATACTCCCTAACACCTTCTATGAAGTCAACATCACTCTGATACCAAAATAAGACAGGGAAATAACTAAAAAAGAAAACTATAGACTGATATACCTGAAGAAGGAGAAAAAAGCCATACAACCTGAATAAACAGGAGTATTTTCAAAGACAATAATATGCTAATGGTCTATAAGTACCATAGAAACTCTACTTCCTAAGAGAGAAGGAGAGAGAGAGGGAGAGAGAGAGGGAGAGAGAGAGGGAGAGAGAGAGGGAGAGAGGGAGAGAGAGAGAGAGAGAGAGAGAGAGAGAGAGGAGAATCTAGAAGAAAAGGCTTTTGTAGGTCATTTATACCTAGCAGGATTTATGTTGAGAAATTATCATTTCAATGATCTCAGCTGACACCATGAAGAATGAAAATTTCCCTTATGTTCAGCAGAAGGCACTGCTACTGGCAGCCTTGTCCAGAGGGCTTCCCTGGTCATGAAGTTCTATCTCTTGGGGCCTGTGGGTCCACCCAGCCACATAATCCAAACATGCTCAAACACTCACACAGAAACATAATCTGGGTAGTTTTCCCTAACCCCATGGCCTCCATGAAACCGCCATGAAACATACACAAGGATCACATCACATTACCCCAGAGCTTACATTCAGAGTCATGGAGACAACTGGCAAATAGCTGTTTCCCACTATAAGGGGCCTTCTTTCTTTTTTGTTGGTTCTTTTGTTGCCATTGGACAAAAACAATCCATTATCCCCACAAGATTTCTTTGTAAGCTCCCCAACAGCAGAGGAGGTAGAGTGGTTTCACCTACATGCACTTACTCAAGTCCACGGCTAACAAAGGTCAACACCATTCCCACTACCAAAGGACTGTGCCCGAACCCCCTAGCCTTGGGTCTTTTTTTGCCTCAGGAGGCCCTAGCCCCAAGGTTCTTGTGGAGATGCAAGGCACACCGGGTTTTGCAGCTTCTGGAGTTACACACATATGTGAACACTCTACATGTTATCTCCCATCTGAATTTAGTGGCCTAAATAATATTCACACATCTCTTCTTGGATGCCTTTTTTTCTTTTCGTAGTCACTGGGCCTCCATAACTCCAGGCTTTTTTTTCTCAAGATGGAAAGACAGAAAGATACTAGATACTATCACAAGGAACAAGGTTCAAGCCCTAGGTCATCTCCTGCAAGAAGAAAGCTTCATGAGAGGTGGAGAAGTGCTACAAGTGTCTCTCCTCTCCCTTTCTTACTCTATCCTTCTCAATATCTCTCTGTCTTTATTAAAAAGAAAGAAAAGAAATGGCTACCAGGAGTGGCAGTGTCTGTGATAATCCTGGTGATAACAAAAATAAGTCATGATTTAAGAGTAAGATATATTCTCAAAAAAATGTGTGTTTAGTAATTATGATTATTCTTTCATGGAGAAAACAACATTTTAAATTATTCCATGAACAATGAAAAAATAATGCTACAAAGATCTAGAAAGTGTTAAACTCCCATAATTAACATGTATGTCACAGTCCAGCCTAATATATTTGATTATTTCCTATATTTTCCCTCTGTAGCTCTTTTTAACCAAGATGTAAATAATTACTTGAGCAGAGGAAATTATAGAATGATGACCAACACTTCTGAGATGACAGAGAATGATGGTTTCTCCAGTAGGGGTTCATCCTCAGTTCATCCTGAAGTGCATTTGTGGCTTTTCCAACCAAATCCTATGTCTTTGAATAGCAAGTATCTTAGAGTTCTGAGGCTGGGATGAATATATGAAGTGAAAGCCTCTGCAAGGTTTTTCATTGACCCTTTTTATTCCAAGACAGTGAGAGGAATGTTCAACTGTGATGTATAAATTTAAGGACTCCAGCTCTACAAACAGGCTTTAAGTTACTAGCACTGGAGCAGAAATGGGCCACAGCATAAAAAAAAAAGTTGAACTTGAGAAGACCTACTTCAGATTCCAAGCCAAACCCCTAATGCCTGCATGTGATAGTTGAGTGGTCTGCTATCATGTAGGCTCTATGCCTCATATATGTGTTTACACTCCACATATAACAGCTGTGAATTATGTTGATATGATTCTGTTGCTCTATCTTACACTACATTGCTATGAAGCCATAGTTTGAGATTTTCCAGTATCCAATCACAGTGAAATAATTAGTAATGTGATGCTAAGAGTGAGGTGGCAGAGTGGGCCTATGCCAAGTTTCCACCACAATCTCCCTTCAGGATTGACACACACATGCACATGCATGCACACATGCATGCAGTGCCCATGCACATGACATTTGGCATTGTAGGTTATCAGAATACAAATTCTACTGGCTTCAGGGTCAGAATAAATACAGCTTACTTTCAACTTAAAGTAATAAAATGGTGTCAGACACATGAGGATTCTCTTATAACTTGGTAGTAGAGACACAATGACTTTCCAAAAAGAAATCTGTTTTATGGGGAGGGAGAGATACTGCTAATTAATTCTGCCTCCTAGGTAGGTGTGGCCATACCACCCACAGTGCCCACTTCTTTGCAAGTCTAGGTACAGATATCTTTGCTATGAAATTATTTCAGTGCAGCAATCAAACTTGGATGCCTGAGTTGCACAGCAGATGTCATCGGCGTAGATGAACTTCCTTGAAGAAGTTTCTGGGAGGTCATTGATGTAAATATTAAATAGCGTAGGAGCCAGAACAGAGCCCTGGGGGAGGCCACTTGAGACTGGTCTCCATCTGCTAGACTTGTCACCCAGATGCACCCGGAATCTTCTGTTTTGGAGAAGAAAAATATAGTGTTGGCCACCCCTGGAGGCAGGCATCTTGAGATCTTGACTAGGAGACCACGGTGCCAGACGGTGTCATAGGCTGCTGTGAGATAAACAAAGACAGCACCCGTCTTTAAATTCTTCTGGAATCCAATTTCAATGTAAGTTGAGAGGGCCAGGGCTTGTTCGCAGGTAGATCTTCCTGGGTGGAAACCAGCTTGGGCGGGTGATAGGAATTTCTCTGTAAGATGAGAAATACGTGACAGAAGCAGCCTCTCAAGGAGTTTGTAACACACGGAGAGGAGAGAAATTGGTCTATAGCTAGCGGCCAGTGTTGGGTCTTTCTTTGGTTTCAAAACCGCTATAATCTTCGCACGACACCAAACTTTGGGCATAGACTCAGATTCCAAGATGTGGGACAGGAATGAAGCGAGCCACTTCTTTGCCGCGGGACCCAGGTTAAGAATGAGTTCTGGGGTGATGTTATCATAGACAGCAGCTGTTCCCGGTTTAACCCTCTTCAAAGCATCTTCCAGTTCAGACAGTGTAAAGGGAGAGAGTTTTGGAGATGGACAAGATAACCGGAAGAGGGATGACCACTCATGGGAAATTTCTCTTTTCCAGACTGGGTCGATCTTAGCACGTCCAACTTGAGTTAGGTGACTGGCCACTGAGTTTGGAGATACGGGAGGATGGGAGATGGGAGGGGGTTGGCTACCGGCACCCAGTCTGTGAAGAAGCTTCCAGGCCTTCCTACTTGAGTGGGTGAAGTTCAGACTTTCCGTGAGTTGTTGCCAGCGGGCTTGGCGTGCTGCATCCAGAGAGGCAATGAGATGGTCAGCCACATCTGGGTCACCCGACTCATCATACTGCTTTAGTAGTTGCTCACATTCAGCATCAAGACAAGGCATATAGTTAGCACGTCTCCCACGAGGAATGGATTGGGAAGCTGCTTTGAAGATGGCTTGGCGGAAGCGCCTGTAGGAATCTTCAGAGGGGATAGAGTTAATTGGAATTTCAGGAATAGATTTGTTGGTAAAATCACTGAACAGACACCAGTTTGCTTTCTGAAAGTTCCATCTTAGTTTCTCCGAGCACAGAATCAGTGGGAGCTGGAGACCAATGTGGATGATAGCTGGGTGGTGATGACTGTGCGGGAAGATCTTGAGAACTTGTCTCATAGTGGGAAAGGCTTGGCTGTTGACTGTGCTAATCCAGCACAGGTCGGGTGACGAGTCTTTATTCCATCTAGCACTGTGAAAAGAGCCTGGCTGTTTGGGATTGTATAATAGGGAGAGGTCATTCGCTGAAGCCCAGTCGGCTAAGATAGAGCCGTCAGCACGAGTGGAGGAATATCCCCAGTCTTGGTGATGACTATTAAAGTCTCCAACGTAAACGGCTGGGTGATTCGGGCTAGGCAGGACCTCGTTATCCCATGAGGCACTGGGAGGCTTATATACGTTGACGAGCTGAATAGTTCCAATAGTAATGGAGTCGTAGAAGGTCGAAGAGGCCGTGTGGTAAACGTCCACAAGACACGATTTGGTGTAGATGGCTCGGCCGTGTTTAGGATGGAGATTATAGCATATTAAATCGAATCCACTGATGGTGAATCGAGCAGCTTCATCGACTGCTATATGTGTTTCTTGTAGGCAGATAACATCTGCCCGATGCTGTATCGCCAGTTGACCAATAAGAACGCGTTTGGCAAAGGACAGCCCCTCAACATTAAGTTGGAGGACTCGAAGAGAAGGACCAACAGCTTGAAAGCTGTCAGGAGCTGCTTGTTGCTGGCTTTGAAAGTGACTGGGATCCATGTGGATTCAGTCAGCTAGGAAGGATCGTCAGTTTCCCCAATGAATGGTTACTCACGGGATGCACCACGGGAAGGTCAAACCAATGCAACTGGGTGCATCTAGGTGATAAGTCTAGCAGATGGAGACCTGTCTCAAGTGGCCTCCTCCAGTGCTCTGTTCTGGCTCCTACGCTATTTAATATTTTCATCAATGACCTCCCAGAAACTTCTTCAAGGAAGTTCATCTACGCCGATGACATCTGCTGTGCAACTCAGGCATCCAAGTTTGACATCCTCGAGGAAACACTCACGAAAGACATGTCTCTGATATCTGATTACTGTAAAAAATGGCGACTAATTCCTAGCACTGCAAAAAACAGTATCATCTGTTTTCCATCTACACCATGCCTCGGCCTCGCGTGAGCTTAATGTGCAGCTTGGTGGTACGAGAATCCGGCATGAAGCCCAGCCAGTCTATCTTGGCGTTACTCTGAATCGCACTCTGTCATTTCACAAACATCTCATAAAATCTGCAGCAAAGGTGGGCGCGAGGAATAACATCATTGCAAGACTGGTCAGCTCCTCATGGGCGCGTGAGCGCTCCCACACTACGATCATCATCTCTGGCAAAATGCCATTCCACTGCAGAATACTGTGCCCCACTATGGTTCCGTAGCCCCCATGTCCACTTGGTTGATTCCAAATTATATTCCTCCATGAGGATAATTTCTGGAACCATCTGTTCCACCCCGGTTCCATGGCTGCCAGTTCTTAGCAACATCGCCCCGCCAGATATTTGTTGGGATGCGGCATCATCTAAGTTCATTTCCCACGTCTACGATCGACCGGACCTGCCAATATACGCGGATATCTTTGCCCACCCTGCCCAACACTTGACGTCTCGTCACCCAATCTGGTCCCCTATGCCTACACTGAACTTCTCTGTTCCAGTCTCTTGGAAACAGAGTTGGCAGTCAGCTGAGGTAAAGAACAAACACCTCATCACAGACCCCTGCAAGCGTCAACCCGGCTTTGACCTAGCACGTTATGACTGGGCCCTCCTCAATTGCTATCAAACAGGCCATGGCTGGTGCTCCGCTATGTTCCATCGCTGGGGAGCCAGAGACGACCCGAATTGCCCCTGCGGCTACATACAGACTATGACCCACATAGTCAATGACTGCCACCTCTCCAGATTCAAAGGAGGTCTTGAAACTTTACATCAGGCTCAACCTGACGCTGTTGACTGGCTACAGAAGAAGGGCAAACGCTAGAAGAAGAAGTGCAGCAATGTGATGTTCTGAGCAGGATGTTAGATCCACAGACTGTGTTCAAATAGTGGTATGTCGGGCCTTAAAGCCAGCCCCCCCTGCTTTGCTTCATCCTCCATTGCTGACACTATGGTCTATTTACATAATCATTGTTTTGCCTGAAAGATCCCCACCACCTTATCCCCTCAGGGTATTGCTAATTCCCACCAGTTAAAAACCATAGCAAGAGTTGCTAATGAGGCTTCCACTTTCCCAGCTTGCCTTTAGGCAAATGCCTCTCTCCATCCTCTTTTCTAGCCATTTGCATTTCTGACTTGCCACTTTCGGTTTTTACCCTATAAAACCCACTTCTGTTCCTGGTTTCGCTCTCTTTTCTCTCCTGCATCCCAACCTGGAGAAAGGCTGGTGTGCAGAGTGGGAGGCGGCCATTGTGGTTTGGCACCACGTGGCTTAACCCGCTGTGCTCACACCCGACTTGGGGCACTCCCGTGTGAATAAAGAATTGTATTACCACGCCACCATGAGTTCCTGGATCCTCTCTCCCACCCGCAATGCTAGCCCAGCAGTGGTATCTTGTGTTTACTTTAAAAATCATTTCTAGTATGAGAGAGAACTTTGACCTAGAAGAACAGCCCCCAGAGAGCTCAGGAACAGGAATAATGGTCTACGCCATTACATTTTTGGAAAGCAAATGGGATTTTGATGTGAACCCAAAAAGGGGTCAGACCACACTGACATATATTTTCTGGTTTCTAATCTTACCTTCACTGCCATTATGAACTGAGTTACACAACCCTCTGACCTGAGGTCCAGCAGTGTGTGCTTTTTATCAGCTCATAGAGTGGTCTCTGCCCAGCATGGCTCCCACCAGGGCTTAGAGAGCAGGGTGCTGCCAGACCTCAAGCTCTGGGCACTGACACCCAGGCCCCAAGGAGATCTACTCTGAAATAGAATCATGATATCATTGTGGGTCAGTCCAATTGCTCCTCTCATTTAAGTCCTGGATGCTTTAGCACTATAATTCAGATTACTGATCTGTGATGCTTTCTGGTAACCTGAATAATACCGTAATGCTAATTAATTGAAAATATTTTTTTCATTGTGTTTATTTTTAAAGATGACCTAACTATTATTAGCCCTTCCAAGGTATTCCAAAAGTATCAAAAATTAAGCAAATTTCCCCAGTACTTTCTGTGAAATCAAACATTATCTTGATACCAAAAGGTGACAGTAACTTTACAAAAAAAGACAACTTATAGGACAATATTCTGGATGAATGTAAATGCTAAGATCCTTAATAAAAATCTTAGCAAAACGATTCAACAGTACAGTAAAATGTGCATCATGGCTGTGGAATTTATCCTACATATTCAAGGATAATTCAGAATATAAGAATGAATTCATGTAATACAGCAAATCCATGAAAGGAAAGCCAAAATTCACATGCTTGCTTCGATAGATACAGAGAAAACATTTTACAAGATTTAGCTTCCTTCTAGGACCCTACCCCACTAAGGAAAGATAGAAACAGGCGGGAGGTATGTATTGATATGCCAGTACCCATGTCCAGCAGAGAAGCAATTACAGAAACCAGAACTTCTACCTTCTGTACCCCCCCCCAAATTGGCCCATATTCCTAGAGGAGGAGAAATGTTAGGAGAAGATGACTAAAGGGCTCTGAAACCCAATTCCAACAGGGCCCAGAGAGAGGAAAGGGAAAAAGGAAAGACATTTGGAAGTAATAATAGGTATAGGTATAGGTATAGGTATGACATAAAAGTGATGACAGTACTATAGACAAATTATATATATGTCAACCCATATCTGTGACCTTGAGAGAACTACTGCAGTTTCCAGTGGAGGGAATGGGGACACAGAACTCTGGTGGTGGGAACACTGTGGATTTGTACCCCCATAAATTTGTAAACCATTAATGAAAAAAAAAGATTTAGATTCCATTTATGATTTAAATTTATTTACTTATTTATTGGGTAGAGATAGAGAGAAATTTATTGGATCAAGATAGAGAGAAATCAACAGGAAAGAGGGAAGTAGGGAGGGAGAGAGAAAGAAAGATAGCTGCCAGAGTTGGGCGGTAGCACAGCGGGTTAACTGCACATGGCGCAAAACACAAGGACTGGCATGAGGATTCCAGTTTGAGCCCCCGGCTCCCCACCTGCAGGGGGGGTCGCTTCACAGGCAGTGAAGCAGGTCTGCAGGTGTCTATCTTTCGCTCCTCCTCTCTGTCTTCCCCTCCTCTCTCCATTTCTCTCTGTCCTATCCAACAACGATGACATCAACAACAACAACTACAACAACAATAAAAACAACAAAGGCAACAAAAAGGAAATAAATAAATATTAAAAAAATATTTTAAAAAAGAAAGATAGTTGCAGTACTGCTTCGCTACTCATAAAGTCTCCCCCTTGCAGGTAGGTGCCAGGGTCTTAAACCTGGGTCCTTGTACATAGTAACACACACACGTAACTAGCTGTGCCAGCACCTGGTCCCTACAATTTTTAGTATTTTTCTAAAATACTAATAAGAAGTAATCTTCCCCAACTTAGTAAAAGTCACACACAATAAACCCATAGCTAACATCATACGCAGTGGTGAGAAATTGAATCCTAACCATAACAATTAGGCAAGAAAAAGGAAATATAAGAAATACCTATTAGAAAAGAAGAAATGAGACTAGCCCTGTTTGCAGGTGACTTGATGATATACATGAAAGCCCTAAAGATCTTTTATAAATAATATCATCAACTGACAGTTTACAAAATTATTATGCAAAGTAGTGACTTTCTTTTTTTTTTTTTTTTTGCCTGCATGATTATTGCTGCCTGAAACAGATTCTTCTTCCAAAAATTCTCTCACCCCCCATTTGCTTGTATTATTCTTTTTAATTATTACCAGGGTTATCACTGGAGTGCTATGCAGTACCTGCACAGCAAATCCACCACTCCTGGTAGCCTTTCCCCCTTTTTCTAGCCCCCTCTGTATTTTTTTTGTTTGTTTTTTGTTTTTGCCTCTAGGGTTATCACTGAGGCTCGGTGCCTGCACTGTGAATCCACTGCTCCTGGAGGCCATTTTTCCCATTTTGTTGCCCTTGTTGTTGTTATTGTTTCCATTGCTGTCGTTATTGTTGGATAGGACAGAGAGAAATTGAGAGAGGAAGGGAAGACAGAAAGGGGGAAAGAAAGAGAGACATTTGCAAAACTGATTCACCTCCCATGAAGAAACCCTCTGCAGGTGGGGAGTGGGGGCAGGTGGGGGGGGGCTGGAACAGGGGTCATTATACTGGTCCTTGCACCATGTGTGCTTAACTAGCTGGCTACCACCGGACCCTCTCCCTTTTCTTTTGTTTGATAGAACACAGAGAAATTGAGAGGGAGGGAATAGAGAGAGAGAAACACACAGAGAGAGAGCCCCTTGTGGTATGAAGCATTTATTTTTACCACTTATGACACTTTCCCTCTACAGGTGGGGGACCAGGTATTTGAACCCAGGTCCTTGTATGTAAGGTGTATGCTCAACCAGGTGCAATGCTGTCTAGCCTCTCTCTTGATTTCTTCTACACTAGAAGTGAATTCTGAGAGACAGAGACACACACAGTGAGAATTATGCATGTAAGTTCTTTGAAATCTTTTACTTTTGTAATGAAAGAGCCCAGGGTATTCATTACATCCCTGCAAGTGAATGAACAATACGAATGTATATAAACGAGCAATGTCTCTTCTGCCCCCTGTGCAGTACTCTGTTGGACTGCTGCTAGTTTAGCTTTCCTTGTGTACATTACTGGTGATAAGTGAATATGAACTTAGTTATCCATTGCATACCGCCTTTAAGGAATTAAAAAAAAATTTTTTTATTTATAAAAAGGAAACACCGACAAAAAACATAGGATAAAAGGGATATAACTCCACACAATTCCCGCCATCAGAACTCCATATCTCATCCCCTCCCCTGATAGCTTTCCTATTCTTTAACCCTCTGGGAGTATGGACCCAGGGTCACTATAGGGTGCAGAAGGTGGAATGTCTGGCTTCTGTAATTACTTCCCCACTGAACATGGGTGTTGACATGTTGATCCATACTCAGCCTGTCTCTCTCTTTCCCTAGTGGGCAGGGTTCTGGGGAAGTGGGGCTCCAGGAAAATTGGTAGGGTCGTCTGTCTAGGGAAGTCTGGTTGGCATCATGCTAGCATCTGGAACCTGGTGGCTGAAAAAAGAGTTAACATATAGAGCCAAATAAACTGTTGACTAATCATGAACCTAAAGGCTGGATTAGTGCAGATGAAGAGTTGGGGGGGGTCTCCATTTTGTAGACAGTTAGTAGTCCTATTTTAGTTATATTCCAAAGATCCCATGACTATACTAGTTTTTTTTTTTTCCTGAGCCTGAAATCTGATATACAGGTGGATCCAAGTTATTGTCTGGGGAGATGATGTCATGGCTGGAAAAATAGCTAGAAAGCTGGATCAGGGAAGAGAGTAGCTTCCAAATGAGGGAAAGGTTATAAATATTGTTGACTATAAGCTTCACTGATTTGATATGATCTGGGGCCCATATTCAGCTTAGGAGCCTAAGTGATCTCTGCATCCCTGTAGATCTGAGCTCACATTCTGTGGTCATGAGTAGGAATGTTCCAAGCTGCCCCAATTTCAGGACCCATCTTCTTCAGGTGGAACACAGAGTATGTTGTCCAGCCTCCCTTTGGAGGATGGAACATTCTCTACCTTTGCTGATCCAAGTTGAGGACAAGGTCCTATGGGGGCCACAAAGAGGTCTATTGTTTTGTTTCTGATAGAGACGACCAGTAACAATGGAGAGAGGGATCTATTTGAGGTCTAGGCTCATCATGTCTGTTTAAGGAAATTTAAAACTATAACCACCAAAGGTGAGGATCACTGGAAACTATGAGTGAGGTGTAGAAGGACCAAATGTGGGAAGAGAAACTATGACTCCAAAATTTTGGACCATGACAATTAAAAAAAAAAAAAGAAAAATGATATCAGCAAATGTGGTGATTCTCTACAACAGTTAAAATTCCTGTCCTGTATGTCAACCAAAGGGAATTTTGTCAGAAGGAATATCACACAATAATGTACACGTACTTTGAGATTTCGATGTTTTTAAAAATAGCAATTGAAAAAAAAGCACATGGAGTCATACATTCCAATTTGCCTGTAACTAATCTTGGTGACTGAACAAGTGATCATTTTGCCATATTGCCTTGGTGAACACCCATATTATTTTATACTTACTGTACACCATGTTTCTCAGATTTAACCTAGGAGTAATTAAACAAAGCTGACCTTTTAAAACATCTTGAGGTACTTGGAAGTTTCCTGAACAAAACTAAACAACTAAACAGACAAACAAAACACACACAAAAAAAAACCAGAGGAAAGTTAGTGAGTGGTGCATTTTTAACAGTTTTCCTCTAAATGAGGACTTCATGGAAGAGCTAAAGAAAGAAAGAAAGCTATAACTTCTCTCTTCCGTGGATGAACTGAAGCAGAGCATGCGAACAGCTAATTTTCCGGATTTTGATGGAGGAGTGCTCCTTCTAGGACCTGCTTTATAAAACATTTCCAATACTCTGGCAGGAGCATTGACTTTTCATTAGCTGATGCTTGCAATTATTCTCTTTACTTCTTCTGAGCAATAGTCTATTGAATGCAAACATTGGATAAATAAACAAATCAGGCAGAACCTCATAGAAAATTACCAGTTCACTCTAATGAAAGGGAGGGTAAGCAGCCAGGCCTCTTGTATGTTTCTATTTGAATTTTATGGAAATTTTTTAGGTGTGGGAATTCAGTATCTGTAAATGATAGGATCGTTTATCCTTTGAACTTAGCTGCATGTGTAGCAGCTGTAGAAAGAGGTGAAGACAGTGGATAAGGAGTTACTCATCCATGCAAATTCATCTCACTGTATATTTTACTGTACGTTTCAGAAGTACCTCAGATGGATGCTGACATATGTAAGACTGCTTGTAAACATGAGGGTGGATAAGGAAGCAAGAGGGATCCTACCGTGATTTCCATACAATCTGCAAGTCTGTTGGAAAACTCATGCTCTCATTAACTCCCATCACCCAGAAGTGGTCTGAAAGGGATGTGGTTTGGAAGCTATCTTGTTTACCCTGGAAGAAATAGTGTTTTCTTTGATCTTCTACTCCTGCGATATTTGCAGCATTAGGCAAATGTCTCTTCTTATTTCTCTAGTTAGATTTTCCCCCCTCTGGAGAAACTGATTATCCATACTCTGAGGAACATAATAGATGAGGAGCACATTTCTGTTCAGAGATTTTTCCCAATGCCATAGCATCTTCCACTTTTAATATTCAGTTAGTAATCCCTGACTACTGAGTTGAAGATTATAAATAAAACAAATTTTGGTCAGATGTCCATAATCTGGACTCTAATCTGCCTTCTTTCCCCTTTTCCTTACTTACTTTTAAGGAAATGCATTTTGAATAAGTGACTGTACTAAAGGGTGTGTTGGAAACTGGGGAAAAGAGCAGATTTCAGTTTATCAGATCTATTATCACTTTATAAAAGCCAGGGTCCCAGGGGACAGGAAGTGACACATCTGGTTAAGTGCACACACTACAGTGCACAAGGACCCAGGTTCAAGCCCCTGGTCCCCACCTGAAGGGGGAAAGTTTCACAAGTGGTGAAGCAGGGCTGCAGGTATCTCTCTGTCTCTCTCCCTAGCCTCTCCTCTCCTCTCAATTTCTCTCTATCTCTGTCCAGTGGTGGTAGTAGTAGTAATAGCAGTAGTAGTGGTAGTGGTAGTAGTAGTAATGAATAAGTTACTATAAAAGCCAAGGTCCCTGTCCATGGAACTGATAATATAAGGGTGACAGTGCTAATGCAGAGAGATGTATGACATAGATGGAAAACTAGATAGCAGTAATTTGCAAAAGAGATATCCTTCCATCAAAGTTGTAAACACCACCCCTATCACCACCAACCACCATTGTTGTCACTGACACTTTCATCACTACCTTTTCTTTCTTTCTTTACTTTTCATTTATTTATCTGTTTGCCTTCAGGGTTATCGCTGGGGCTCAGTGTTTGAATTTTAAAAAGCCACTGCTCCTGTGGCCATTTTTTTAAAAAAAAATTTTTTTTCTTGGATAGAACAGAGAGAAATTGAGAGGGAAGGGGAAAATAGATAGATAGATAGATAGATAGATAGATAGATAGATAAGGAGAGAGACACCTGCAGACCTGCTTTATCATTTGTTCAGCGACACTGCTGGTAGTAAGCTGGGGTCTTGAACTGGGACCCTAACATAGGTTTCTTGTTACCTAGTACAATTAACCTGGTTCACCACCACCCAACCCCCATCACCACTTTTAATTAACATAGCCACCTCCACTCCTTTCCCTCCCCCTTTTGTTGCCCTTTTTGTTGTAGCCTGGTTGTGGTTATTATTGTTGTTGTTGATGTCGTTCGTTGTTGGATAGGACAGAGAGAAATCGAGAGAGGAGAGGAAGACAGAGAGGGCGAGAGAAAGATAGACACCTGCAGACTTGCTTCACCATCTGTGAAGTGACTCCCCTGCAGGTGGGGAGCCGGGGGCTTGAACCGGGATCCTTAGGCCCATCCTTGTGCTTTGCACCACATGTGCTTAACCTGCTGCGATACCACCTGACCCCCTACCACCTCCACTCCTATGACTTCTATTCCCATCCTCATAACCCAAGCACCACCACCACTAGCATCTCCATCATAATCATCCATCATCATCATTCTCGATGTGATTGGTCATTCAACCATGCTGGGTACCATCTTTACATGTGTGTGTGTGTGTGGGTGGGGGGGGTGAGATCTGTGCATTTGTGACTTCATTGTGATTTCACCATTCAGATGGAGAGAAAAAAAGAGTGAAGGAGAAGGTGTTAGCACCAGAGCTTTCCCCAGTGCCATAATAGCACCTCCCATGAGGTACTGGTTTAAACCTGGGCTGCTCCTGTGGCTAGGCACATGCCCTACATGGTGAGCATCTCTCCAGCCCTCTGGATAGGATTTTCATTAACTTCATCTTTTATTTGAGGCTAGACCTCTGCACATGCTAGTTCCCTTGCTTATAATGCTTTTCCCTGAGCCTTTCCGGCTAGCACTGATACTCCCTATAGAAAACACCTTACCAACATTTTCCTTAAACCCTCCTGTACCTCTTTACCTCCTTCCATCACTAAACCGGATCTCTGGGAGAACAGGGACCATATCTCTTTAGGATAACTGGGCAGTATGGAGCACACAGCCCACTAGTTCGATATGGGACTGTGTATTTGTCCAAAACATACGACATTTGAACCATATGTATAGCTATATAGCTAGGAAGTTGGAATTCCCCCTCAGTACTTTCCCAGCACTAAAGCTTTTCCCACTGTTACTCTGTCTTCTCTTCCTCCTTGCTCCTTTTTGGCTACACAGAGGCATGACATAGTAGCAAAAGCAGTGGCCTCAACTCTTAGGCTGAATTCACATCCAGATAGTACATGCAAGGTCCTAACGGCTCATTATTTATTATGACTTTGATTGGCTCCTCTTCATGCTCAATCTGTGTATGTGTTGGGAGTTGTAGGGTGGGGGACACGTAAAATCTTTTGTGCAGTTGTGTTCTTTGAATTTTCCAGAGCCCCTGCCAAAGGAGTCAATACTTTAAGGCTGATGACAGTGACACAGAGAGGCCTCTAATACACATGGAATGATGGGATCTGTTACAATAATAGTTTATTATAGTTATGAAAAAAGAGATATAAATCATGCAGATAATGGTTATAGGAAGAGGATTGTGATTAGTAGGAGTCTCAAGCAATAAAGAAACTTTGGAAGTGGAATGATTTTAACTTTTAGTGAAGCCTTGAATACACTGCCCCAAGAAATGAGAAGAGCTGAGGAAAGTGGATGAGAAAAATAAAGGGTACAAAAGAAAGAAAAAAAAAGTACCTGGAAAAATTGTGCAAATAGGCAGGAAATATTAGTAATGGTATGAAATGAACTGGAAATTCACTGCAAATCCAGAGATTTCTCCAAATGCAAGGTGACAAAGATAATTATTTTCTAAACAGATGGTAAATTAAGATAATGCTGGTTTTGCTTCCTAGTTACTTTTGTGATCAGTGTTTTCAAAGTTAACTAGTACTGTGTTGAATATATTGTCACATCAAATGGCAATTTGAAAAGCAGTACCTCGGAGGGTAGATAGCATAATGGTTATGTAAAGAGACTCTCATGCCTGAGGCTCCAAAGTCCCAGGTTCAATCCCCTGCACTACCATAAGCCAAAACTGAGCAGTGCTCTGGTTAAAAAAAAAAAAAAGTGGTCCAGGAAGTGGTGCAGTGGATAAAGGGTTGGACTCTCAAGCATGAGGTCTTGAGTTCAATCCCCGGAAGCACATGTACCAGAGTGATGTCTGGTCCTTTCTCTCTCCTCCTATCCCTCTCATAAATAAATAAATAAATAATTTAAAAAGAGGAAAGGGAAAAAAAGCAGTACTAAGGAAAGCAATAAATAAGGTAAAATTAACTTCCATTTATTAAAAAATCATCACAACTGGCAAACTAGATTTACAAGGTCAACATGTGAGAAACAAATGGGAATTTTTTTTATGTAGCTTTGTACATGTTACAAAATACAGAAAAATCAACATATCCTAGAAACTGGTGCTATAATTGCAGGTTTAATTTTACCAGTGGTTATATTTCTCATAGTTTCCTGTGTTGGCGTTGATGGCATGGGAATGAATGACCACAGAATTAGCAATTATCCCATAACTTGAAAAGTGTGGTCAAATTTGTTTCTGTTAGCCTTAAGTTTTCCACTTGCAAAAAAACTTACTACACAAAAGTTCTTGGGGGTGGGAGATCAGTCCAATCTTCTTTGGTGTTAGAAGCTAGTGGAGATAATGATATCACTAAATTCACTCTCTTTATGAAGAAAGAAAAATGATGGCTGGTGTTTCTCTCTAAATAGCTGAAATCATCAAGCACCACTTTTTTAACTATACAGAGAATGGGGTAAATACAGCAAAACATTTTTACTTCAGTTTCCTACAAAATAAACTTATTAAGATTATTCTGGTCATGGTCCAGGAGGTGGCTCTGTGAATAAAGTGTTGGACTCTCAAGCACAAGGTCCTGAGTTTGATCCCTAGCAACAGAGTGATAGATGGTTCCTTCTCTCTTTCCTCCTTTCTCATTAATTAATAAATAAATTTTTTATAAAAAGGTTGTTCCAGTCATGCTACTGATTTGTAGCACAGCATGGCTTAATGATAAAAGAAAAAGTTGATAATTTCCATTTGCTCTTCTACCTATGGTAATCTCACACTCCTATATTGTTATGTAGCTTGCCCTTGATTGTGATTCCTCTGGTTAAGGAATCAACTTCACCTCTCCTCCCCTCCCTTCCCCTCCCCTCCCCTCCCCTCCCCTCCCCTCCCCTCCCCTCCCCTCCCCTCCCCTCTCCTCTCCTCTTCTCTCCTCTCCTCTCCTCTTTCCTCACTGTTACCCTCCCCTCCCCTTCCCTTTTCCACTTGCCCTTCCCTTCCCTTCCCTTCCCTTCCCTTCCCTTCCCTTCCCTTCCCTTCCCTTCCCGTCTCTTCACTTCTTTTATTTCTGCCAATAGAGTTACTGCTGTCAGTGAACAATGGTCATTTTTTAATTTTTTTGATATATGGTGGAATTAATGGGAGGGGAGAGAGAGAGAGAGAGAAAGAGAGAGGGAGAGAGATTTACAGCACTGCTCCACCACTATGAAGCTTCTTTTCTGGTGTATGGTAACTTGTGCATTCTACTAGATATGCCACCACCCAACCTCATGAATCTCAGTTATTTCTCTACCACGTGCAGAGAGGATGTTCAATGAGAATGCTTTGAATACATCCTTGTGTGCTGAAATTCAGGTTCTAGAAAACTGAATTAGTGGCTAACTATCTGGAAAAGAGTGCAGCTAAGGGGGCAGAATTCATGAGCACAAAAGAAAAAAACTATGTCATTTTCTCTTTCAAATATGCCATTGACTCAGAGGTTATATAGGGTCCTGGGCTAAATATGAATATACATGAGCCCTGGGTCAGATTGATGTGGTAAACAGTTAATGGATTTATATATTTTCTCAAGTTTGAGATCTACTTTCTACTCCATCTTTCGAGCCACCGGCTCCCCATCTGCAGGGGAGTTGTTTCACGCTTAAGTGGTTAAGCAGGTTTACAGGTGTCTATCTTTCTCTCCCCCTCTCTGTCTTCCTTTCCTCTCTCCACTTCTTTCTGTCCTATCCAACAACAATAATAACTACAACAATAAAACAACAAGGGCAACAAAAGGTAATAAATAAATATTAAGAAGAAAAAAACTTTATAAAATAATATAAATGTCTTGGGTCCCTTAAAGCACATGGTTTCCCAAAAAAAATGTATTTGAAAAGAAGGAAAAAAAAAAGATAAGTGAAAGTGCACTGTTGGAGAAGCAGGAGAATTATGTTTGACCACTTCATTTCTCTGGGCCAGATGTTCCACATCTGGAACATGGTGATCTGAGTTGGCTTTCAGTCATGGTATGTACACAGTGGTGGTGCCCTCCTTCTTTGAAAGAAGCTCAGAGAGGGGATAGATAATGAATGAATAGATATATGGGTACAGGTGTGTGTGTGCGTGTGTGTGTGTGTGTGTGTGTGTGTGTGTGTGTGTTTGTGTGTGTGTGTGTGTGTGTGTATGTATGCCCCCTCTTCCTGCTAACCTGGTGCAGGAAGATGGACAACAAAGGCTTCATATGCAGATACTCATGCAGAATATCAGAGAACCCAGACAGCTAACAGACAAGGAGTCTGCTTACAAGTTCATAGATAGCAGTTACCAGAGAGGCCAAGACTTCTTTCACTTATGATAGGTAGACCCAATTCCCAAAGAACTGACTTAAGTGTTAGCAACACAGATACATATATCTTATGCTATTAGAGGAACTGGTTGGTGTGAATTTTAAAGTAATAAGGGACCATTCCCCCCTCCCCAGCTTTAAATGTAATCTATGTTAATTGCAAACATTCTGTAGATCTCAGGAAAATATAAAAAAGATAAAAATCACTTGGAAACATTTGGAAGTTAATATATTTATCTAATCCTTTGGCATATTTTCATATTCCTCCCACAAATAAGCAAATGAGTATTTAAAAAAATGAGATGTCAATGTACATGTTGTTTAAAACATATTTTTCCCTCTTACTATAGTACAGTCACTCTCCCATATCTTCATGCATTTAAGTCTGATGCCTTTTTTAAAACAAAAAAGGAGTTACTTATTAATAAGAGAGAGAAAACTAGAACATCATGCTGGCGTATGTTATTTCAGGAATTGAACTGGGACCTCATGCTTGCAAGTCTGCCTGTGGCACCTCTGGGTCAAACTTTTTTTTTTTTTTTTTTTTTTTTTACTAGGAATAGAAGGCTTGAGACCTTGTCTCTAACTATTTATTTATTTATTTATTTATTTATTTATTTATTTATTTATTTATTTAAGCAAGGAGACATTAACAAAATCATAGGATGGGGGGGTACAACTCCACACAATTCCCGCCATCCAATCTCCATATCCCATCCCCTCCCCAATAGCTTTCCCATTCTCTATCCCTCTGGGAGCATAGACCCAGGGTCATTGTGGGTTACAGAAGGTGGAAGGTCTGGCTTCTGTAATTGCTTTCCCTCTGAACATGGGCGTTGACTGGTCGGTCCATACTCCCAGTCTGCCTCTCTCTTTCCCTAGTAGGGTGGGTCTCTGGGGAAGCTGAGCTCCAGGATGCATTGGTGGGGTCTTCAGTCCAGGGAAGCCTGGCCGGCATCCTGATGACATCTGGAACCTGGTGGCTGAAAAGAGAGTTAACATACGAAGCCAAACAAATTGCTGAGCAATCATGGACCCAAAGGTTGGAATAGTGAAAATGAAGTTTTGTGGGGTACTCACTGCAAACTCTAGTGTACTACTGCTTTCAGGTATATATTTGCCCTAGTTTATGGATACCTGTGAATATATGCTCTATCTCCTGGAACCTGGACTATATCTAGGTTTTGGGACTTTGTTAGGAAGTGAACCACCTGGGATGGAATTAGAGAATACTATGAAAGGAAAGGTCTCACCCGAGTGATGAAGCTGAAGGGTTGTCGTTCCACACGTGAAGTCTCTGGACACCATCTGAACTGAAGCATGCTGGGGTGGCACCCATTGCTTTGATTAGGTTGCGATCAGCGGATGCAGTATTATTTGATAAGAATTGGGAGAAGCATACGGGAAAGTGGGCCCTACCCTACGGTCCCATGACTGGGGAAAGTTTAGGCTCTATAATGGAAATGTGAGGTTCCTGCTGTCTTAGGGTTCAAGAAGACAATGGATAGTTAACTGTTATTATCACATTATTTGGTAATTGGGTTAACTTTGAAAAGTCCCTTTGTTAGACATACAATCAATTTTCCCCCCTCTCATATTAATTAAATAGTGATTTATATGACTACAATTTAATAGGTGTGTACATAAACACCATTCCCATTACCAAAAGATTGTGTCCCATCCCACCCCCCAACCCCCCACCCCTGCCAGCCCAGGAAGCCGCATGTCCACCCTCCCCCTCACCACAGGGTTTTTACTTTGGTGCCCTACTTTCAATTTAGTCAGATCCTGCTTTGAGTTTCCCTTTCAGATCTTCTTTCTCAACTTCTGTTGATGAGTGGGATCATCCCATACTCATCTTTATCTTTATGACTTAGCTAACTTAACATAATTCCTTCTAGCTCTGACCAAGATGGATCAGAGAAGTTGAATTCATTGTTCTTAGTAGCTGCATGGGTTGCATTGGATCGACCTTCTCGTGGTGCATCTCATGAGTACCCATTCATTGGGGAAACTGACGATCCTTCCTAGCCGACTGAATCCACATGGATCCCAGTCACTTTCAAAGCCAGCAACAAGCAGCTCCTGACAGCTTTCAACTTGACGCTGTTGACTGGCTACGGAAGAAGGGCAAATGCTAGAAGAAGAAGAAGTAGCTGCATAGTATTCCATTGTGTATATATACCACAGCCTTCTCAGCCACTTATCTGTTGTTGGGCACCTGGATTGCTTCCAGGTTTTAGCTATTATGAATTGTGCTGCTATGAACATAGGAGTACACACATCTTTTTGGTTGGGTGTTCCATAACACCTTGGAGTATATCCCCAGGAGAGGAATTACTGGGTCATATGGAAGGTCCATGTCTAGCCTTGTGAGAGTTTTCCAGACTGCTCTCCACAGAGGCTGGACCAATTTACATTCCCACCAGCAGCGTAGAAGGGTTCCTCTGTCCCCACAGCCTCTCCAGCATTTGTTGCTGCTGTCCTTTTTGATGTATGCCATTCTTACAGGAGTGAGGTGGTATCTCAATGTTGTCTTAATTTGCATTTCTCTGACAATCAGTGACCTGGAGCAGTTTTTCATATGTTTGTTAGCCTTTTGGATCTCCTCTGGAGTGAATGTTCTGTTCATATCCTCTGCCCATTTATGGATGGGGCCATTTGCTTTTTTGTTGCTAAGTTTGCTGAGCTCTTTGTATATTTTGGTGATTAGTCTCTTGTCTGATGTATGGGGTCAGACTTTTTAATGCCTTTTAATGAATGGACAGTAGAGTTGAATTTACATACTACATATTATATATTACATGTTGTATATTATATATTATATGCATGCGTTTTTGTTTACTTTGATTATAATTTAGCAACACTTATGAATCTCCTTGCTGGTAATCCTCATACATCTTTCTCAAATGTTTCCTTATGGCACTTTTTCTATAGTAATCATTTTAAAAAATTTATTATCAGTCAGAAAAGCTTTAAACATCTCAAAGAGAATGTTTTAAGTGATGTTGAGCCCGTGGGCATATACAAATAGGCGGTGGAAAAGGCTCAATAAATTTAAGGCTGCTTTAGGCATGTCTGTCTCAAAAGCATTAACAACAGCACCCCCCCCCACTCCTAACCTTTCTATGCACTCCCCCAGGAATAGACAGGCTGAGGGAAAAAAAACACCCCCTGGGGTAAGGAGAGGCTGGAGAGTCTTGGATTCCCTGACAAAGGGAGAGTAATGATGTGTAGAGCAATGTGATTTAAAAATAAAAATAATAATAAAAAACCCCTCATGTTCCTTCACTTTTTTTGTTTGTTTTTGGTCTTAGGGAAAAAGGTAGAAGGATAGTTTCCAGAGCTGACTTAGATTCTCCACAGGCTTACAGTATCATCACTTTCCTTTAGGCTATCCTAGTGGAGCCCTCCATTTTTAGCTTCCTATCCTTGTCTGTCAGGAGGAAGAAAGGGAATCTCAGGATCTGTCTCACACCACCCACCCATACAGAGAGGAGCCAAGATTTCAGCAAATCCCCAGGTACTAAATTCCACCCAGGCTATGACTGCTCTTAGTCAGTGAACCACCTTGAAAATTGCAAGTAGAAGGCATATTTCATTCCTATAACCTGTATTCTGGCTATAGCTTTGAACAAACTCCATGGGGAGAACCTGTATCACATAACTCTCTCTCAACCCACCCTGAAGTGGCCACACAGGTAGTAGCATGGGGACCTATAACAATAGTGGGTAGAGGGTGATGGAGTAAACAGAAACTGAACACTTAACAATCCAAAAGAATCTCTGTACCGACCTAGAAGAGTTGGTGCTTTGGCCCATTCATGCTCCACTAATGTAGATCTATGCCCAAGACCTACATGGGGTAAACCAAGGTAGTGGTGATGGTGATAAAATGGTGAGCCTTGGGTCTTCTAACTATTTCTGCTTTAAAAACAAAAACAAAAAAAGCTTATTCATTTTTACTTTTGTGCTCTGTTTTTATTTATTAGTAGTTTGTTATAAGATTGTAAGATTACAATGTATCCCAAGGTTTGTTTGTTTATTTATTAATGAGAGAGGCAGAGAGAGTCAGGGCACTTGTGTGATTATTGGGGATTGAATCAGGACCACATGCTTGCAAGTTCAATGCTGTATCTACTGCACCACCATGGGGCTGCATCATTTCAATTTTTTTTTTCATATTTATTTATTTATTTATTTTCCTTTTGTTGCCCTTGTTGTAGTTATTATTGTTGTTGTTACTGATGATGTTGTTGTTGGATAGGACAGAGAGAAATGGGGAGAGGAGGGGAAGACAGAGAGGGGGAGAGAAAGATAGACACCTGCAGACCTGCTTCACCACCTGTGAAGCAACCCCCCTGCAGGTGGGGAGCCGGGGGCTGGAACTGGGAACCTTATGCTGGTCCTTGCACTTTGTGCCACCTGAGTTTAATCTGCTGCACTACTGCCCACCCCACCTTTTTTTAAATGTCTCAGTCTCAACACAAAATTATTTTTCAGAAAGAATCTCATAGATCTTTATACCCACACTATTGCGGAAGTGAAGGGCTAGAGGAGAATGGTATAGCTGCTTTGTTCCCCTCTTCCCCACACGAAGTCCTGCCAGTCTTCAAGTGCCCCTCTTCCTCCTTGTAAGGAGAGTAACAATAAGCTCTTCCTAATTCTACCATCTGTGGAGGGAGGTGTTTTGTTGTTGAAAGTGGAATAGGATATAGCAGATGGATATTCACTTAAGGACAGATTACAATACTTGGAAAATACTTAAGTGTTTTGCATATATTTGAAGCCAGGAGTAGAAGTAATGTAATAATAACAACAATCCACATTGATCAGGATTTCATAAATTTGTTTTCTCATAACCAGGTTTGAGCTAGCTTTTCTCCATGGGTAAGAAAAGATAAAAGGAATGAGTTATATAATGGCTAATTTCTAAGGGCTGGGTTGTGGAGTACCTCGTAAAGCACACAGATTACCAAATTCAAGGACCTGCACAAGAACCCAGGTTTAAGCACCTGCTCCCCACCTGAAGATAGGAGGGGGGCACTTTACAAGTGGTGAAGCGGGTCTGCAGGTGTCTATTTGTCTTTCCCTCTCTCTAAATCCCCCTCCTCAGTTTCTCTCTGTCCTAGCCAATTAAAAAAAAAAAAAAAACAGTAGAAGAAAAAATGGCCACCAGAAGTGGTGGATTTGTAGTACCAGCACCAAGCCCCAGAAACTACCCTGGAGGCAATAAATAAATAAACAAACAAATGCTAATTGAACTGCCTGTCCAGATTTGCTTCTCTGATTTGAGAAGGCCTGGCATAGCTGGAGGGCCTCCGCCTCCACTTGTGGTCAAGCATGCTCTGTCTGAACACCCAGGCATTATCTGTAATTCTTCAGCTCATCCTTATTGGTCACCCCACAGGGAAGTTGATTGCTGTTGAGATGCTGAAGTCAGGATTTGTAATCAGTTCAGTAAGGAACCAGTTGAACCATAGGAACACATTGGAATGGGACAATTGCTTTTTCTTTGGCTTGGAGTGTGACTTCCAAACACTTACTAGTAGTAGAAACCTCTGGTCTAATACAATTCTACAGGTAACCCTAGAAATATAAGTATGTGCTTTGGGATAGCCCTGGAGTCCAAGCATGGAACTCTATCCCAGGACGCATCAGGGAGAGAGACACTAACCAGAGTGGAAAATTCCTCTCCAGATGTGTATATGAGCAGAACTTGCTTGCACTAGGTGCAATGTCTGGAAAGAACCTGGCAGTGTGTAGGGCTGTCACAGGGAGCAGTGCTGATGCTGTGAGCCTGACTGTGTGTGTGTGTGTTTACTGGAGGGATGTTGTCAAGGATGTGGTCGATGACATCCCACAGCCTCTCCTTTAGGAGGATCTGCTGGAGAAATTCCTTGCTTCCTTCAGGACTGCAATCAACCACATTTCTCTGAGCAACTGGAGAGTTGACATATTGTAGGTACTGGAAATTGTGGCTTTTCTGTGTGCATACCTAGAGGGCAGGGTTCTCAAGCCTCAGCTCACCCTAAGATCATCTGGGGGGCTTTGCAAATGCAAATACACAGACTCACTCCAGACTCAGTGTATCAGAATCCCAACAGGGACATTAGCAACTTGAAAGAAAATGTTCTGGGTGCACCTAGGGTAAAGAACTTCTGCAGCTGAGTGTTAAAGCATGTGCTATGAGCATTTTCTTTTTCTAGCCCATTGGATAACCCTTGGCCTCGTAAGTTTCTCTCTTTTAAAATATATATTGTATTTGTTTTACTCTAAAGAGAAAGAGATACACACAGAGAGAGAAACAGAGAGAGGGAGAGACTGATGGTGGTGCTGGGGATTGAACTTGGAATTTTGGAGCTTCAGACATGAAAATCTTTTTGCAAAATAATTATGCTATCTTCATCCATCTTATAAATCTCTTCTTTGAAAGTGAGTAGATCTGGGCTCATCCACACTAATTGATGAAAATTTAATGAGTTAGGGTTAGTTAGGTGTTTGTTTGTTTGTTTGTTTGTTTTCTTTTAGAGTAGACTTAAGTTCTTTCTGGCACTTTCTACTATGGGACATGTGCTAGTTTGGGTCTTCCAAGAAGTAGATGCTAAAAGGAGATTAGACATGCAAGAAATTTACCAAGGGAGATGCCTGTAGGGAAAAACAGGAAACCATTTGACCAGGGGAGGACAAGGAGAAACATCAAGTCTAATATAGGTATGGCCTTTGGGAACAAGAGAGTTGAATAAGGAATATTAGCATGCAATGGAATGTTAGGTAACAATGGCAAGTTCAACAAGAATTCTTGAGCCAAAACCACCAGACAAAGGAGCCCAGGGTTCCTAGGGCATCCAGTGGTGTCTGCCCATTCTCTGGGAGCTCCCAGGGGAGAGTGGACCGGTGCCAGTGAGAGAATGAATTTCAGAGCACCTATAACTATAGGACCGTGAAGCTCCCAATTAAAGAATGAGGAGGAATGTTTCAATTACAGTCTTCTCCACTTTGATTGTCCCTATTATTTGTGTTTAGAAATAGCAAAACCTTATGAAGAATGAGAATATATGATATGCAGGCAGGGAAGACAGCACAGTGGTTATGCAAAAAGGCTTTCATTTCTGAGGCTTCAAGGTTCTAGGTTCAATCCTCTGTACCACTATAAGCCACAGCTGATCAGTCTTTGGTAAAAGCAAACACAAAACAAACAAACAGAAAAACCCCAAAAGAATATGACAAGCAGGGGCTAGGCCATGTTACTATGCACAAAGACCCCTGTTCAAGTCCCTGGTCCCCACCTGCGGGGGGTGGGGGGAGGCTTCTCTAGCAGTGAATTAGTGCTGATGGTATCTTTGGGAGAGATTGACCCCCCAGGATGGGTTGAGGCCTATCATCTCTACGTCAAGTCTTGAAAGGGTAGACCCCAAGCCCTCCCCAAGAGAGGTGGTAGGTGTGTCTTCTCAACCATGTGGACCCAAGATGGCACCTAGACTCTTTTCAGAGAGACAGCTCATTTATTGTAGGCTGGGGGTGGAGACTCCGTCATCACAAGTTCCTTAACTCATGACGAAGCGTGTGGCCAGCACCTGTTAGGAACATATATGGTCTTATGCTACGGGCATGATGTGGTGTGGTATGAGGTGTGGCTCTGTGAATGGATTGTTACTACTTCCCCTTCCCTAAACTGCAGTATATTAACCCTGCCTGCTCTACAATAAATGAGCTGTCTCTCTGAAGCACTCCCAGAGGTTTGTGTCTTTCTCCCGCACTCACCCTCACCACTGGTTTCCCTGCGGTGGCATGTTGCCCCCTTGACCACTGGCAAGAAACAGGCGACAGGTATTTATCTATCCATATACCTCACTCTTCCCTCACCATATCTGTCTCTATCCAAAATAAAGTAGAAAAAGGTAAAGAAAAAGTGAAAGAGAGAAACAAACAAAGAAAGAAGAGAATGTATAACAGGTACACATGAAAGAAAGTAGCAGAATCCAGAATGTGAGAAATAGGGATGCAAAAAGTTGGCTGTGATAGAGAGGTGTGGGGGGGCGGTACAGAGAGGGTGTTACACAGGGCACCAGCCCTGGCTCAGCAACAGATCAAAGAGAATGAGCCAAGGTGAAGGCAGGAATGACAACTGAGAGAAGAATGATGCTTCTGGAATGAAAAATTTGGACAAGGAGTGAACAAGTACTGTGCTGGTCAGACATTCACAGAAACAATCAAATTAAAATATGGATGTCATTTACACACAAGATATGGAAGCATATTTCAACGTGGGGTAGAGGGAGCAACCCAAGACTGCTTCTACAAAAGGCACAGTGGGAAGATTATTATTAAGACATACACCTTCTTTCTTTTTTTTATAGTTTTCTTTTTTATTACTATCTTTATTTATTTATTGGATAGAGACAGCCAGAAATCAAGAGGGGAGGTGTGTGTGTGTGTGTGAGAGAGAGAGAGAGACAGAGACAGAGAGAGAGACAGAAGGAGAGAAAGGAGAGAGAGACAGAGAGAGAGGAGAGAGAGAGAAAGAGAAAGAGAGATTGGAGAGAGAGAGAAAGAGTGAGCGAGTGAGCTAACTGCAACACCACTTGCAAAGCTTTGCCCCTGTTGGGGACCAGGGACTCAAACTCTGGTCCTTGACCATTGTAACTTGTCTGCTCAACCAGTTGTGCCATTACTCAGCCCCTACACCTTATTTCTTTAGCATACAGTTTTACTTCCTGGTTTCAAATTGCACTCTTTTGGGGAGCTTAAACATATAGATACCTGGGACTTAAATTTAAGTCAGATTTTTAAAACTGAATTGAATTGAATGTTTAAAATTCTTTATTTTGAATGGAAACAGAAATTGAGAAGGGAGAGGGAAATTAAGAGGGAGAGAGACACCAGAAGCACTGTTTCACCATTTCTGAAGTGTCCCTATTGCAGGTGGGGGCTGGCGGCTTGTACCCAGGTCCTAGCGCATTGTAATGTGTTTGTTCAAGCAGGTGGTGTACCCCACCACCCAGCCCCAAGTTTGAATTTTTGAGGTCAAGCACAGACATTGCTTTAAAAAGACTCATGTGAAGGTAATGTGTAGCCTAGGCTGAAAAGCCTAAGCAAATCAATTTAGAAATTATCTCTAGAGTTTGCATTGGACACATGACTGAAGTGCCCACTCATTCACACAAATCCCTGAGAAGAGCTGGAGGGAATGAGCATGGTTTAAGGTACTTCAAAGCACCAAGATTTAATCTGTAAACTAGTCATGAAAGCTGTGTTTAACCTGATCCTCTACAGAGAGACCTATAAGAAAAGCACTGTGTTTTCTTTTTAGATTTTTATTAGTGATTTACAAAATCACATGTCAACAGGTATATAATTCCACACTGTCCCCACTACCAGAGTTCTGAATACCCAATCCCTCCATTGCAAACCACCACAGTTCTCCCAGTGTTTCAGACATGGACTAACTATCATTTCTACAGCTATCTGTCTAGATTTGTACATAATTGCCCCCTTTTTCTTCCAGGTCCACTCCTTTCTTCCCCTCCAAGCCACTCATGCATGACCCTATAACTGCATCCAAAGTTTCTCCCTTTTCCCTCCTCTCTCTGTGGGACCTGATGGAGCTGGAGTTCAGAGCCCTCTTATCCTCTTCCTCCTATCACTTCTCCCCTGCTGGGAATATGGATCAAAGTTGTTTTGGGGGTGCAGAAGATAGGAGTTCTAGTTTCTGTAATTGCTTCTCCACTGAACATGGGCATTGGCAGGTTGATCCATACCCTCAGCCTGTTTCTACCTTCACTTAGTGTGCTAGGGCTCTGAAAAGGTGAGGTTTTTGGACACATCAGTGAGGTTGTCTGCCCAGAGAAGTCAGGATGGTATCATGGTAGCATCTAAGGCTGCGGGTGTTTCAACTGTAGTTGATAAATTCTATTTGGGTTTCTTGTTGTCTTTATTTGTTGTTTTGGGTGGAGATCCAATCCAATCCCTATCACTCCATGGCCACACCTCCTGGAAATCCAAAGCTTTGTATTTTTTACCACACCAAAATCATGGGAAAGAAACCCCTTTCTTTCTCATATTTTTCTTCTGAAAGTATGGCCAGAAATGAGTTTCTGTTTCCTTCTCGGTCAATTTCAGTATCACTTTACTGAGGAAATGCTGAATTATAGAATAGTGATTGTCACCAGGGTATAGCTTCACATCTCCCCTTGGAAGATGTCAACTCACCTCACACTCTGTCAGATCATCCTGCATTTTCTTTCTCTGCCCCCACCTCTTTCCCTCTCTCCCTCTTTCAGAAGGAAAGAAAACACAGCACCAATTTGGTAGGGACTGGCCTTGAACCTGGGTCACATGCATGGTGAAACACCTTTTTAAAAGTATTATTATGACCTTGGGTCCATACTCCCAGAGGGTTAAAGGATAGGAAAGCTATCAGGGGAGGGGATGGGATACAGAGTTCTGGTGGTGGGAATTGTGTGAACCTGTACCCCTCTTATCCTATGGTTTTATCAATGTTTCCTTTTTATAAATAATAAATTAAAAAAACAAAAAGCAAACAAAAAAGTGTTATTAAAGGGAGTACTTATTAAAGGTAGCGCAGCGAGTTAATCGCAGGTGGCACAAAGCGCAAGGACAGGCATAAGGATCCCGGTTCGAGCCCCTGGCTCCCCACCTTCAGGGAGTCGCTTCAAAAGCGGTGAAGCAGATCTGCAGTTGTCTGTCTTTCTCTTCCCCTCTCTGTCTTCCCCTCCTCTCTCCATTTCTCTTGTCCTATCCAACAACGATGATAACAACGACAACAACAACAAAACAACAAGGGCAGCAAAGGGGAATAAATAGATATTTTTTTTAAAGTGTCATTATTTTTAGTAAGTATTATCTTTTTCATTTATTGGATAAAGACAGCCAGATATCGAGAGGGAAGGGGGTGATAGGTAGAAACCTGCAGCCCTCATTTACCACTCACAAAGCTTTCCCCAAGCAGGTGGGGACTGGAGAGCTTAAACGTAGGTCCTTACACACTGTAACAATTGTGCTCCACCAGGTGCTGCACCATCACATAGCCCCCTTTTAAAATTATTTTACTAGTGATTAAGCACTGTTTTTACAAACTATTTTAGGAGTATTTTCATACCCACACAAGATGTATGTAAATCACCACATTCCACCACCAAAGTTCTGTGTCCCCCAGTTCACATCCCCCTCAACTATCTTAGTTCTCATATCAGATCATTTGGATCAAAATAAATGGTATTGGAAATAATTTTGTTGAGTCAAATTAGAGGTGAAGGACAACTACCAGATGGTTTTGCTCAAATGTGGACTATAGGATAACTAAAGCAAATGAATTTGTAAAATCAAGGAGAAAGAGGAGGAGAAGCTGGGGGTAAGGTTTCAACCTCTAAAGAGCCCAAAGAAAATGTGAGTAAGGATGTGTATGTAGTTCTGCTGCATGTAAGGCAGAATGAAAGGGCTCAAAAGAAGTAAGTCCACTGACTATTGGAGCAGGTTCTGTAGGAAACAGAGAAACAGTGGAGCTGCTGGAGCACCTAGATGAGCTAGAGAAAGGTGGGGGAGACCAGAGAATCCCAGGTTGTAAGCTGCTGCTTTACATTGAACCCACCTTCTCTGACCCATCTTGGATGAAACTAGAAAGAAGTATGTTAAGTAAGATAAGCCAGAAAGAAAAAAAAAACAGTATGGGATGATCCCACTCATAAACAGAAGCCGATAAAGAAGAATGGAAAGGGAAACTCAAAGCAGGATTTGACTGAATTTGGAGTAGGGTATCAAAGTAAAAACCCTGGGTTGAGGGAGAGGGTAGATGTTCAGCTTCACAGGGGGAGGGGCAGAGGGGGGAGAGGGAGGAGAGGGGAGAGGATGGGATGGGACAAGTCCTTTGGTTGTGGGAATGGTGTTTATGTACACACCTATTAATTTGTAGTCATATAAATCACTAATTAATATGAGCAGGGAAAAATTGATTGAATGTCTCAAGCTTTTTAATGCACAGACAACAGGCTGAGTCTTTGATATGATGACACTCTTAAGAGCTTAGACCATTGAGAACAGAAGCAACTGGTGGCACAGCTATATACAAATAATATCAAAGGACATAAATTATGGTGATGTTGTGTATAATACAGCAAATCCTAACAAAGGGAATTTTCAGAGTTAACCCAATTGCCAAATAATGTGATTATAGCAATAACTATCTATTGCCTTCTTAAACCATAGCAGGAACCTCCCGCTTCCTCTACAGAACCTATATTTCCCCCAGTCCTGGGACCTCTAGGGTGGGGCTCATTTTCCTGCATGCTTCTCTCAGTTCATACCAAATGATATTGCATCTGCTGATCCCAACCTAATCAATGCAACAAATACCACCTCAGCATGCTTCATTTCAGACTGTGTCCAGAGACATCAGTCTTGGAATGTCAACCTTTCAACCACATTTGGGTGAGACCTTTCCTTTCATAGAATTCTCTAATTCCATTCCAGGTAGTTCACTTCCTAAAAAAGTCCCAAAACCTAGATATAGACCAGGTCCCATGAGATAGGTCATATGTCCATATGTATCCATAAGTGAGGGCAAACCATATACCTGAAAGCAAAAGTACAAAATAGTCTGCAGTGAGACTGTATAAAGTGCAGTATAATGAAATAGTGTCTACTTAGACTTAGATACCCTCCTCACCTACTTCCTATTATACTTCCCTCACTCACTCCAAAGCTAACCTTATCAAAGTAAAGACTACAAAAGCTAAATAAGGACAAGAGACTGGCATACTTTGATGATTACTCTTTAGTCACTATCAGGCCACCCCATTCTGGGGCCCTATTCGGGGAATCCTGAGATTCTCAAACAGAATGATGATGGGCCTAGACCTCAAATAGATCCCTCTTTCCATTGTTACCGGTCATCTCTATCAGGAACAATACAATAGACCCCTTTGTGGGCCCCCATAGGACCTTGCCTTCAACTTGGATCAACAATGGTAGAGAATGTTCCATATTCCAAAGGGAGGCTGAACAACATACTTTATCTTCCACCTGAGGAAGATGGGTCCTGAAATTGGGGCAGCTTGGAACATTCCTACTCATGACCACAGAATGTGAGCTTAGATCTACAGGGATGCAGAGGTTACATAGGCTCCTAAGCAGAATATGGGCCCCTGATCAGAGCAAATCAATGCGGTTTACAGTCAACAATATTTATACACCTTTCCTTAATTTGGGAACTACTCTCTTCCCTTATCCAGCTTTCTAGCTATTTTTTCCTGCCATGGCATCATTTCCTCAGACAATGACTTGGATCCACCTGCATATCAGATGTCAGGCTCAGGGGGAAAAAAAAAACACTAGTATAACCACAGGCCCTTTGGAATATAACTAAAATGGGCCTACTAGCTATCTAGAAAATGGAGACTACGCCCCCCCAACTCCTCATCTGCACAAATCCAGCCTTTAGGTTCATGATTAGTAAACAGTTTGTTTGGCTTTATATGTTAACTCTCTTTTCAGCCACCAGGTTCCAGATGCTAGCATGATGCCAACCAGACTTCCCTGGATAGACAACACCCCACCAATGTGTCCTTGAGCTCTGATTCCCCAGAACTCCACCCCACAAGGGAAGATTGAAGCAGGCTGGGAGTATGGATTGACCTGTCAACACCCATATTCAGTGGGGAAGCAATGACCTTGGGTCCATACTCCCAGAGGGTTAAAGAATAGGAAAGCTATTAGGGGAGGGGAGGGGATATGGAGTTCTGGTGGTGGGAACTGTGCCCCTCTTATCCTATGGTTTTCAGTGTTTCCTTTTTATAAATAAAAATTATATAAAGAGGAAAAGAAAAGAAATGAAAAGAGAAGAAGAGAGAAGAAAAGAAAAGAAAAGAAAAGGAAAGAAAAGAAAAGGAAAGAAAAGGAAAGGAAAGGAAAGGAAAGGAAAGAAAAGAGAAGAGAAGAAAGGTGGGGAGAGGCTGGATTTGTGATTCTGACAAAAGGTAGAGTCAAGGAATTCAGGCATCTCTGAAAAGGGAAAAAGACAAGACAGAGGATTCCCTCTAGAGAATCATTCCAACACCTGTTTTAGTCCAGTGAGACCCTTGTTGCAGTCTGACCCACAACCTTATTAAATAATGCACTTGTGACCTGCATACAGGAAGCTTCACAAGTGATGGAGCAGTGCCGCAGGTGCCTCTCTTTTTCTCTCCTCTTCTAACTCCCCCCTCCCCTCTCAGTTTCTCTCTATCTCTATAAAAAGTAAAATTTAAAAATGTCTAATAGGAGTGGTGGATTCATTGCATAGGAACTGAGTCCCAAGTAATAACCATGAGAGCTGGAAAAATAGATAATATACTTGTGTTGTTAAAAGCCAGTTTAGTTTCTGATAAGTTTTCACAGCAATTAATAGGAAGCTGATACAAAGGATGTCAAGTCCATTTGTAGACAGAGGAAACCTGATGCTCAGTTTTATTTTTAAATTTTTTGAGGCAATTAAACACAGAATAGTTGCAGACAGAATTTCTATGTATTCTGTACTCAATTTTCTAGTGTGAACATCACACATAAGAGTAAAATGATTGGGAGTTGGGCAGTAGCACAGCGGGTTAAGCGCACATGGTGTGAAGTGCAAGGACAGGTGTAAGGATCATGACTTGAGCCCCTGGCTCCCTACCTGCAAGCATTCACTTCATATGAGCAGTGAAACAGGTCTACAGGTGTCTGTATTTCTCTCCTCCTCTCTGTCTTCCCCTCCTCTCTCCATTTCTCTGTCCTATCCAACAACAACATCAATAACAACAACAATAATAACCAGAACAGGATTTGTAGTGCAGGCACTGAGCCCCAGCAATGACCCTGGAGCAAAAAAAAAAAAAAGAGTAAAATGATCTATAGTAAGATGTTAATGCTAATCTGATACTATTAACTAAGCAATCAGTTTTATTCAGATTCCACTAGGGTTTATTATTTTGTTGTTGTTGTTGTTTTACTTAACTCCTTTCTTTTCTGTTCCAGGACCCTACTCTACATTTCGTTATGTCTTCTCCCATCATTTACATTTTCTTAGACTTTCTTTATCTCTCACAACCTGTCTGAACATCCTTGATGTGGACTTGGGTGGTGTTTTTCTCATGATTAAATTGAGGTGGTGCATCAGTGGGAAGAATGCCACTAATGAGATGTGCCTTTCTCAAGTGTCCCATCCGAGACACAAGATGCTAGTTTCTCTAATTACTGGTGATGTTATTCTTGATCACTTGGATACAGGTTTTTTCCACTTAGAATTTTCATCTCTCCTTTAAAATTAGCATATGTGTGTATGTGTATATTCAGACCATGCAAATGTGCTGTTTTTACTTAAACATGTCCTCATTAATTTTATCATCCATGTATAGCCCTCACCTGCAAAGATTTCCACTGAAGAGTATAATCATGGGGACTTGTTCATTCCCTTACTCCATCTGTGTTTACTCCTGAAGCTGCCCCTTCTCTATCTTTTATGTATTCCTTCAGTGTTGTAGTTACTTAGAATATTTATTTTATCTTTTCAATTATGACCCAGTGCTATCTTTGTTTATAATCTCTCTATTTCTCTCTCTCACTCTCTCTGTCTCTTACCCTCTATCTCTGGGAAAGAAAAAATGGCCTCCAGAAGCAGTGGAATCATGCAGGCACTGAGCCCAGAGACAAGTTTGATGACAAAAAAAAAAATACAAACAACAAAAAAACAAAAACAAAAGACCACAGGAGAAACTTCGGAAACTATGATAAGGCACTAAATGTGCTCTAGGCAAGGGTATGTCACCGTTTTGAGGTCCTTGTAGCAGACAATGATAGCTCCTTCACACACACACACACACACACACACACACACACACACACACACACACACACACACACACCACACACACACACACACACACACACACACTTCCTTTGGTATCTCTCTGTATATATGTATTTTAAGAAATCAGTTATTGGGGGACTGAGTGGTGGTGCACCCCGTTGAGCACACATACTACAATGCACAAAGACCCAAGTTCACAACCCCCACCCCATAACCACCTACAGGAGGAAAGCTTCACAGATAGTGAAGCAGTGCTATAGGTGTCTCTCTCTCTCTTTTTAAGGATTTATTATCTTACTTTATTATCTTTATTGGATAAAGACAGTCAGAAATTGATAGGGAGGTAGAGAGGGAGAGAGAGAGACAACTGCAGCCCCGCTTCACCACTTGTGAATTTTTCCTCCTACAGGTGGGGGCCAGGGACTTGAACCTGGATCCTTGAGTATTCTAATATGTGCGGTCAACTAGGTGTGCCACCACCCGGTTCTCTTCAGGTGTCTCTTTCTCTTCCTCTCTATTGCCCTCCCCTCTCAAGTTCTGTTTCTATCAAATTAATTGATTAATTATCTTTAGCACCACCAGGGTTATTGCTTGGCCTCAGTTATGGCACTAGAAATCCACCATTCCAGATGGCCTTCCCCCCCCCCATTTTACTAAATGAGACAGAAAGAAACTGAGAAGTGAAAGGAAGATAGAGAGGGAGAAAGAGAGATACTTGTAAACCTGCTTTGTCCCTCATGAAGTGATTCCCCCCATAGGTGGGGTATGGGGGGGGTCAAAGCCTGGTTCTTACACATGGTAGCCTGGTGCATCACTGCCTAGCCCCCAATAAATCCTTTTTTAAAAAAAGTTCCTAATGATTTATTCAACTCCAACCCAGTTGGAGCACATAAAGTTCATCTAATCGTTGTTTTCTTATTTAAATCTGATTTCTTCAAGTAGGAGAAACCTGGGTTTCATAGCCTACAAAGTATGAACTCATTTTATGTCTTGAAAACAAGCATTTGCCCATTTCCCCCTTCCACTGACTGTATCATTAGCCAGTCCAGACTGTCAGTTGCTGGCTGGGTTCTAGGCAGAATGCTGGGGTATTGTTGTGGCTGTCCATGGTAACAGGACAGAGCCCTATGGAGGGTGAGTACTGTGGAAGGCCTACAGACCTCTGCAGAGCTTGGCTTAGGTACAGAGCCTTGGGAAGCTGGGCGAGGTGATGATGGAGGGGTTCCTCAATGGTTTGAATCCATGACAGCAGCTTGTGGGAGGCAGTGGAGTGTCCACTTATCACTTACTGGCAGGCCTCTTATTTCTATTTGGTCTGTTAGAAGTTGATTTTATGTGACACATGACAAGTAACTCTCAGACGTTCTGACTGCTTAGATTAGGAAGAAATGCTAACTTGTGGACAAGCTTAGCACTATTTCTTTTCTTTCTTTCTTTCTTTCTTTTTTTAAAGTACATAGGTATTGAATTATAAAGAATTCCAGGACAGGGAGACTTACACTGTATAACTGACCTTCTAGAAAGTCCAAGAAATGTGAAAAGCACTGATGAAATGTTAATATAGGAATTAACTGCCTTGGTTCAAGAACTGAGAGAAAAGATCCAAATGCTGAAAACTAGAGGGGATAATGGAGATGCAAAATAATGCTCGAGTCTCTAGAGGAGCCTATTAGACTCACTACTTCACAAAGGAGTACAAGAGGCCAAAAACCAAGATGGTCCCTTCCACAAGAATGAATCTCCATTTTAAAAGAAGTGTTGTTCCCTCCCCTCCACTCATGTCTTCTGAGCTGTCAAGCCTGCATTCACCCACTTGACCTGAAGGCCTGTGGATACAATTCCTCCCCTTCATTTGCTGGACAATACAGTGAGTTCTTTCATGGCTAGTTCCTCCTAATCTAAATAAATGAAATAATAGAGTTCTTGAAGAAAACCAAGAAATGTGGGACTTTCTCTTCACATCAATGTTGGATTATCTTTTACTAATCATGTAAAAGAAGTACTTAGAGGACTGATCTTTTACTCAAATTGAATCTTCATCAAACTGCATTTCTCAAGATAATATTTTATGAATATCATTTCCACATCAATTTTGTAAGTAAACTGTTCAAAATATAACTAATATAGTTTGATAGTATGTGCATTTTGTCTATGGCCATACCACCCTGAACACGCCCAATCTCATCTGATAATATGTGCATTTTAATGAGTTTTTAGTTGCCAATAGCAGTAGTTATTTTTAGAGTTTTAATATATTTTTACTTAAAGGGCCAGGATGCAGTACACCAGGATGAGTGCATGCATTACCATGTTCAAGGACCCAGGTTCAACCCCCTAGTCCCTACCTGCAGGGGGAAGCTTCACAAGTAGTAAAGTAGTGCTGCAGGTGTCTCTCTGTTCCCCTATCTTTATCTCTCCATCCCCTCTCAATATCTCACTATTCTATCCAATCAAATATTAACATATATTTACTTATTAGGTTACAGTATTGTGCAGACATTTTATACATACATTTTATGCATGTAAGATTGTGAATCCACATCCCTGTGAGGAAGATATTTACTTACTATAGTGTTTGTATTTTAACTTTATAATATTTTGTCAAAGCAGCATTTTCCAAAGATATTTAGGTCAGCTATTCACAAATTCTGGACATCTGAGACAGTTCCAGCAACAAGTGGTAGTTTCTAATCTTGCTTGATTGTTGCCTGTGTGTGCATTTCATTCCTCTAGCTAGACTCCAAGCTTCCTTAACATACTGAGGGCATGAATTCATTTTTTTTTTCTAGCAGTCTTCGTTGGTTACAAATGCTCCAATACTTTTTCCATATTTATATATGATGAAGTTCCAGCTTATAGACACTGAATGTGATGGGTTTCTAATAGGCAATTTCTTCCAGCTGGAACTCTCTCCTGGCTAATACTTATGGCAAGACAGACTTAGTCAAAGCAGTCATGTATTTCCTTTTTCCCTCCATTATCAGTAGAGTGCCCTGATTCTTCTTTCAAACACTACATGTAGATCTGATGCACACAGTAGACCAAATACAGGATTTAGTTGTGGATTTTTTCTTTCCAGTCTTCACACCGGACTTTTGAGTGCCAGCTTTAGACCTACTTCATCTTAAATCATTATCACAAAATAATGATTATTATTAGTGGTAGGAAGAATGGTATTGCAGGTGCACTAGTATGTGTTGCCATCTGTTTTGGGGAGCAAGATGAGATTCAGGGTTAAAAAAAAGTTACAGTTGCAGAAAAACTCAACAGTGCTACTATCTCACTTGTGGGCCTAAGATTCATTGGAATTAAAACCTAATTGGGATATTGAATAATACTTATCAAGCACCTATTATATCTAAGTATTACCAGATACTTTACATGTATTATATCACTTTAAACTTCAGTGATCTGAATCAAGTGATTTTTGGTCATTGTGCAGAAAAGAAGCATCTAGTGTTGAAAGGCAGATGGTTATTTATCTAGCTCTCAGATCTCTTAAGTGATTTCATTCCAACTTACCTTCCACCAAAATCAATATACTTCCTACTACCACATCTAAAAGGAGAACCTAATAAAATTAAATTGTGGAATTACTAAACATGTAAACCAAATAACCCAATTTTGTTTGTTAATGTTTTTTATTAGTGATTTAACATTAATTAACAAGATTGTAAGGGGCATAATTGTAATAAGGATGTAATTCCATACAGTTCCCACCACCAGAGTTTTGTGTCCCATCCCCTCTGTTGGAAACTTCCCTATTCTTTATCCCTCTTGGAGTATGGACCAAAATTCTTGGGGTGCAAAAGGTGGGAGTTCTGACTTCTGTGATTACATCTCTATTGGACATTGGATGTTGGCAGGTAGATCCATACCCTTAGCCAATTTCTTTCTTTCCCTCATGGGGTAGGGCTCTGGAGAGGTGAGGTTCTAGGAAGCATTCATTAGGTCATCTGCCCAGAGAAATCAGGATGGAATCATAGTAGAATCTGGAAATTGGTGGCTGAAATGCAGGAAGATAGAAAGCAGGACAAAATATTTAGTGAACAGGAACCATAAAGTAGGAATTGAGCAGATGAAAGTAGGGACCTTAGGGTAGAAGGAAGGTAGGAATTCTATTTAAGGAATATGAGCCTTTGTCTTCATAATCTTTGCTTGTGTTTGATAGCTAACATGGGGATGAACCAGAAATATTGTCTGGAAAGATGGTATAAGAGTTGAGAGTAGCACTAGGAAGCAGGATTAGGGCAGAGAGTTGATCACACATTTGAAGAAGATATACTGTTTACCAGAATGTTCTAACCCAGGGCCCATATCTATTCATATTTAATACAGGAGCCTATACTACCTCTGAGTCCCTGTCAGACAGCTTACAGTCCATAGGCTGCACTCATTTCAGAGCTAGTCTTTCTGAGTAGCAGAGTGGGATGACTGGGGTAGTCTCTACCATTGCTATTTTATAGTGAGAGTGTGGTCCTGAAGAAGCCTACAAAAGGGCTTATAATGACATTCCCCATGTGTGTGACAGGTGATGGTAGAGATCTATCAGAAGTCTAAGCCCATGTTATCTATGAAGGAATTCCCCATATATGATTGGAAAATTCATGATGCCTCCTTTAGGCCATTCTACAAGAATGCCAGGTTTATCAGCTCTAAATGTAATCTTGTATGGCTATTTAGCACTTTTACTTTGAGGCATATTTATGGGTACATGTAGACGTGTACCTAGTACTCTAGGCCTTCAACTGTAGTTATTATCTGTAACTCTGTTAGTAAACCTGCCAACTGAAATGGAACTAGGTAGTCCCATGTATTAGGAAAGATGTCACCAGATTAGAGGAGTTGGGAGGAGGACATCTTGGCTTGGTATCTCTGGAAACCAGTAGCAGTATAACAGGGCACTGGTAGTGTTGATTTACTTGAGGTCAACAGAGGCAGTATAATGCAGCAGAGTATCAGAGAGAGAGTAACATCATGAAATAACTACACAGGTTCCAGGACTAGAAGAAGTACAAATCTTGGCATCAGGTGGTGGCACCCCTGATTAAGTGCATACACTACAGTGCCAGTGTGCAAGTAACTGGGTTCAAATCCCCGGCCCTCTCCCTTTGTTTGAACTGGGTTCAAATCCCCCTTTCCCTGTAGGGGAAAGCTTCATAAGTGTTGAAGCAAGGCTGCAGATGTCTATCTTTCTCCACCTCCCCTCTCAATTTCTCTCTGTGTCTATTCAATAATAATAAAATGAAAAAAAGTTAAAAAAAGAAATATATATCTTAAAGAAAATGGGAAGACTTCTATTTAGTCTTAGAAAGAGTTTAAAATAGCGATCGTTAATTATTATTGTAACCATGTTAGTTGGGAGCTTGCTTTTCTTTGAAAATCCAGAGGTTAGAATTTATTGTAGTATACTTTACCTCACTGTGCTTTATGACATTTAAGGTTGTTTATTAATAATATCATCTTAGATACTGACAGGGCCTAATGGTTTTGATCTATGTAGCCTAAAGTTGTAAGTAACTTATATATATATATACCCAGTGTCAGAATTTGATCTGAGATGTTAAATACTTGGGCTAAAGAAAATATTCAGAGCTCCGACCTAGGCAGTTAGAGAACTGAAAGTATTAAATCAATTTTTCATGCCCTGAAGCTGCAGGGCTCCTGTGGATGTCTCAGCTGTAGTTGGTGAGGTTTGTTAAGATGCACAGTTGTTCCTGACTTCCCTGAGCAGATGACATCACCAGTGTGTCTGTGAACCTCACCTCTCCAGAGCCCTACCTACAAAAAGATAGAAACAGGCTGGGGTTATGGATCTACCTTCTAATGCCCATGTCCAGTGGAGAAGCAATTACAGAAGTCAGAACTCCCACCTTCTGCACCCAATTAAGAATTTTGGCCCATAGTCCTAGAGAGATAAAGAATAGGGAAGTTTCCAGTGGAGGAGATGGGACACGAAACTCTGGTGGTGGGGACTGTATGGAATTGTACACCTATTATCTTACAATCTTGCTAATTACTAAATCACTAATAAAAATTTTAAAAGATTAATAGCTGCAGATATCTGTTGTTTTGGGGAAGAGTCTGGCCATGCTTCTCAGAAGTCCTCTCAACTTTATTTAAAAAAAATAATAAAATAAAAAGTAAATAAATAATAGTAGTAGTAAATCAATAAAAATTCTTTTTAAAAATTTTTTAAAGTATTTATTTTATTTATTTATTCCCTTTTGTTGCCCTTGTTGTTTTATTGTTGTAGCTATTATTGTTGTTGTCGTTGTTGGATAGGACAGAGAGAAATGGAGAGAGGAGGGGAAGACAGAGAGGAGAGAAAGATAGACACCTGCAGACCTGCTTCACCGCCTGTGAAGCGACTCCCCTGCAGGTGGGGAGCCGGGGTTTGAACCGGGATCCTTATGCCAGTCCTTGTACTTTGCGCCACCTGCGCTTAACCCGCTGCGCTACAGCCCGACTCCCAGTAAAAATTCTTAAATTTAGGGAAGTCGGGAGGTAACGCAGTGGGTTAAGTTCAGGTGGCGCAAAGCGCAAGGACCAGCATAAGGATCCTGGTTCGAACCCCTGGCTCCCCACCTGCTGGGGAGTCGCTTCACAGGAGCTGAAGAAGGTCTGCAGATGTCTGTCTTTCTCTCCCCCTCTCTGTCTTCCCCTCCTTTCTCCATTTCTCTGTCTTATCCAACAACGATGACATCAATAACAACAATAATAACTACAACAATAAAACAAGGGCAACGAAAGGGAATAAATAAATAATTATTTTAAAAATTCTTAAATTTAGGTCAATCTGCATTTTATTAGTAAATCCAGAGTAGTCAGATGCAAAATCTCCTACTATCACCCACAGTACAAATCACCTAAATGACAACTGAGATTCTTGAATGAGTTTGCTCATTTTTAATGCAGGCTTATAGAACAAAACTTGGAAGCTCAAGCGCAGCACACACTTAGGCATCCAATCTACTCACCAGAAGTTGTGGCTGGTTTTGTCTAGAATACATGGCCTGTCACTTGTTTCCAAAAGATTCACAGGTGCAATAGGGCATGGTGTCTTCAGCACAAGAACCTCTTTGTTTAGATTTCTCTTTGTTTTTTCTTTCTCTTTCTTTCTTTCTTTCTTTCTTTTTTTTTTTTTTTTTGCCTCCAGGGTTATCTCTGGGGCTTGGTGCTTGCACCACAAATCCACTACTCCTAGAGGCTATGTATCCCATTTTTTTCCTTTGTTGTTGTTGTTGCCATTGCTGTTGTTGTTGGATACGACAGAGAGAAATCGAGAGAGGAGGGGAAGATAGAGAGGGCGAGAGAAAGATAGACACCTTCAGATCTACTTCACTGCCCATGAAGCAACTCCACTGCAGGTGGGGAACCAGGGACTCAAACCGGGATCCTTACCCCAGTCCTTGCACTTCACCCCATGTGCGCTTAACCTGCAACACTACTGCCTGGCACCCTTTTCTTTGTTTTCTATGGTCTCAGTTCTTGAACTAGACCAGCTGTGTATCATTAAACTGTTGCACAACTTTTATTGAGTCTAAGCTTTGTTCCATGAGATTTGACAAGAAGTAATGAGTTATTTTTAATGCCCAACTTCTCTAAAATAGATTCCTCATATGCCACAGTTCTTGTTCTGCAATTATCATGATTCCAATGTGGGGAATTTGCCACACTTCAACATTTTATTCAACTATTGCATGTTGCAACTAGCTTTGCCTTCTAGCCAGTTTTCTGTGCTTGGCAAGCAACCTATCAGCCAGAGCATCTCCAAATGAAACATCAGCTTTCACTTCCCCATGGGTCACCTCTCTTCCACTTCAGAGGACTCTCATTGACCCCCAAGCTGGACATGCTAGAGGTCAGGTCATACTTCCCAAGCATCATGTCCCATTCAACCATGTGTAATTTAACTGTTTCATCAAACTGATTAAAATGCTTTATTGCATCCTGTGACAAACAACTCTCTTAGTCAGAGCAAAGAACACTTGATTGTAAATGAGGAAGTAGAAATGATTTAAACCATTTACTGGATGAAGAATATAAACAAGTGAAAAAAAAAAAACATTAGCTAGACAAAATGGCTACCAGTTATTTGTAAGGCTTTTTTACTAAAGACTCATATCTGATGTGATAAATTCAACAGTTTATCTTTAACAAGTGAAAGAAAGAAAGCCCCTCAACTTCCTTGCTCATTTATTTATGCTTATATGGAAGCATTTTGGGTAATTGACTAAATGAAAGACTGAAAAATCTACAAAATAGCTTGAATTTAGAAGAAAACTAAGGGGCTACCTTTTTGTACAAGATATGCACATGAAAAATAAAAAAAAATTCCTACTTTGAGTCAAAACGTAATTTTAATAGCTTGTGAAACTAAAGTCCTACAGCTGTGCTGGGTTAGCTTTTTTCTAGTCTTTTTTTTTTCTCATGCAAATAAAACCAAGAAAAACATACTACCATGCAAAATCCACCTCAGGCAAGTCTGAGAATGTATTATTTCCCCAGATTTATGGTCTATCTAATGTGGACTCTTCTTTTACAAGATAAATATAGGAAATAATTTCAAAAGGGTAACACTTTTGCTTAAAAAAACAGCTTTCTGGCTCTTCCTTTCTCTTACCATGCCACTGGCCCTAGACTTTATTATTCTCAGTCCTAAATTTTTCCTTCTATTATATGTTAGCAACAGGCCCTAACTTGTTGCTGGGTACACAGTAGGTACACATTACACATTATAGAGCAAATCCTCAAGTTCTGAAAGGAATTAAAACCTCCTGGTTAAGTAAAAAAAAAAACAAACAAAAAACTGTTTTGTCATTAACTCAGCTTTTCTCCTCAGACCTACCTCCATTTGAAGGCATTCATTCCTTCCAGGACTGGGAAGATAGCATGCAAAAGACTTTAATGCCTGAGGCGCCAAAGGTTCCAAGTTTAGTTCCCTGCACCACCATATACCAGACCTGAGCAATGTTCTGGTTAAAAAAAAAAAAAAAAAGAGAGGGGGGAGGTCATTCCAGCTGTTGTCCCAGTCTTGTTACCCTGTATATCTCTGTGGCATTTCAACACCAAAGAGATGACACTGGAGTCTCACAAGGACTGTGAATGGACACCCTAGAGCAAAATCAAGTCCTGGCACAATAGCCCACTCAGAGCTCTAACTCAGGGAGATAGAGGACGACACTGGATGGTTGAACTGGGCAAAGAATTACCAAGAGCACTTCTTCTCCACTATCTGCGCTCACACGTAGTCTAATGCACATCACCTAGACATACTCACCCCCTCCACACAAACTATACACGATTAGCTGCCGCCTTTCCTCCATCAGTGTTCTCTGTTCATCTTCTGACAATAAGAACTCTTTTATCTTTCAGGAATCACCTCTTTGTCATTCTTAGAATGTGATACTTTTGTGTGGTTAACCACACCTGCCACCCAGGGAAAAGCTCATAATCATCATCATCCTCACTGTCGAAATGAGTAAAGTCTTTAATTTACTAGGTATGTAACATATGTCAGATATGTTCTGACAACTTTACACCTGGTAACCTGGTGTTTACAATACTCATAGTGGGGCAATGTGTTGTCTTTATCTTCCAGTGAAAGAAAATGATTCACAGAACACACAACCAGTATTTAATGGAATTGAGAGTTGAAGGGGAAAAAAAAACTGATGTTTATCTCTGGGTGTGGGAGGGTGAGGATAGGGAACTTTGGTGGTGGGTGTGGTGTGGAACTATACATTTTTTTCTTTAATTTAAGAAAGGAGACATTAACAAAACCATAGAATGAGAGGGGCACAGTTCCGCACAATTCCCATAACCCGATCTCCACATCACACCCCCTCCCCTGATAGCCTTCCCACTCTCTATCTCTCTGGGAGTACGGATCCAGGGTCATTGTGGGTTGCAGAGGATGGAAGGTCTGGCTTCTGTAATTGCTTCCCCGCTGAACATGGGCGTTGATTGGTCGATCTATACTCCCAGTCTGTCTCTCTCTTTCCCTAGTAGGGTGGGGCTCTGAGGAAGTGGTGCTCCAGTACACATTGATGGGGTCGTCTGTCCAGGGAAGTCTGGTTAGCATCCAGAACCTGGTGGCTGAAAAGAGAGTTAACATACAAAGCCAAACAAATTGTTGAATAATCATGGACCTAAAGACTGGAATAGTGCAGATGAAGTGTTGGGCATGCTCTTGTGTACTTCTGCTTTCAGGTATATATTTTTCCCCTAGTTTATGGGCACGGGTGAACCTATGCTTTATCTCAGGGAACTATACATTTTAATCATATAATCTTGCAACAAACTATGAATAGCAAATAAAAAAAATAGAGAGAGAGAGAGAGATCTGAATTTAGGACATCTGATTTTGGAGTTCCATGTTCTTAATCTTATGCTAAAATGTCCTGGGCCTGGCCAGTTACAGTATTCTTTATTCTTAGCCAGCCAGCCTTAACCAGTGATTGCCTCCTCTAGGACATAGTCTGAAGATACTGGGGAAGAGATGTATTGTTGAGAGGTAGAAGAGTGGCTCTGCAAAAGACTTTCATGCCTATGGCTCTGAAGTCTGAGGTTCAATCTGGGAACCCCACCATCAGCCAGAGCTGAGCAGTGCTAAAGAGCTAAGCAGATATGAAACAGGTCTGGAGCTCCTTGTAACATTCTTCCCTCTTCTGGGGATGAGGGCATATGACAGCAGTGCTGCCACAGATGAAAGTGGAGCTTAAAGGGAAAGATATTTAAATCTCTGGAGTATATGGATCTTCACATATTCAAGGGCAAACATTGCTTATCTTACGTGAGGATGAATGAATCATTTTTTAGCTAGAATTTTAACTTATGCACACTAAGATCCCATCTGCATGTCTGGTATGAATGCACACTGTCCACATAACAGTTAAGAATATTTTCCTTTAATTTCCCCTCCTTTATTTTGGCCACTGGGATTTCACTGCTGACATTTTTCCTAGATATAAATACAGAGGCAGAGGCAGGCAGACAGATAGACAGACAGGAAGACACCACAACATAGAAGTTTTCCTTCAGTATGGTAGGGGATTGGTTTTTTGTTTTGGTAATTTTGTCAGTGATGGGGATATATATATGTGATTTCACTGCCCTAGGGTCAACTACTTCATTCTTTTTATTTCATACAGGGAAGGAGGAATTCCATAGTGTCACTCCAGCCTCTGTGGAGTTTCCCCTGGTCCCATACCTGGTATTCTCATGTGGTGCTGGGGCTCAAACCTGCCTCCTGCACACAGCAACTCATGTACTCTACTGAGTGATCTCTCTCCTGATCCCAAGAATGTGTCCTCAGATTCTTTGCAGTTCTAGCAATCTGTAGGTCCACTATTGTTGGAAAGAACTCTTGTTGAATATGATTCTATACTTCAAGAGATATCACTTATCTTCTTGCCTAGTTATGTCCTTAAAGATGCCTTCAGTTATCCAAAACCAGCCTACTAGAGGGTTAGCATTATTAGTTCTGCCAGTGTTTAGTATGACCAACAACAGGGAGAGTCAGGAGGGTTCAAATAACAGACACTGTATAGTAGACCTCAGCTTGACTTGGTGTACAATCTCAGCAATGCTTCAGTAGAAGTGAGGTTTGATTGACAAACTGGCTAAGACAGAATCACAGGCAGGGCCCACAAGATCAGACAGGATGTCGACTGCCTATGTATAATGGTTGTAACTAGATAAGAGAGTGAGGAAGACTAAAGCAAAGTAAGAACACAGGAAACAAAACCTAAGGTTCTAAGGCAGCCCTGAGACTCTCTGGTTCATTTGCTCAGTTTTCTTCCTTTCTTTTAAAATATTTTTTATTTTATTTATTATTGAGAGGGTCAGAGAGGAATTGAGGGAGGGAGGAGATAGAGGGAGAGAAAGTCAGAGAGACACCTGTAGACCTACTTCACCACTTTTGAAGTTTTGCCCCTGCAGGTGGAGGATCAGGGGCTTGAACCCAGTTGTGCACTGTAATGTGTGCACTTAACTATGTGTACCACCACCTGGCCCCCACTCGCTCAGTTTTCTTACTCAGCATCTACTCCTGATTCAAGGGGGATGATAACAGACATTCCTTTTTTATTGAGTGAACTGACCCTTCCTCTGTCTTTGTGCTTGTTCCGAGAAGGGAAGCCAACTCCTCCTATAAGTAGCAATGGTCCCAAGGCCTCTCTTCAAGGGCTCTTTCTTCCCTAGTCTGAAATTTGTGTATGCCTATGTTCATAGCACTTACATTATGGCTATTTGTAACAGCCCAAACCTGGAAGCAACTCAGGTGTCCAACAACAGATGAGTGGCTGAGTAAGTTGTGATGTATATAGACACGATGGAATACCACTTAAATATTAAAAATAGCTTCCACCTTTTTCACCCCATCTTGGATGGAACTTGAAGGAATCATGTTAAGTGAGATAAGTCAGAAACAAAAGGATGAATATGGGATGAGCTCACTCATAGAAGTTGAAAAACAAGATCAGAAGTGAAAACACAAAGCAGAACTTGGACTAGAGTTGGTGTATTGCAACAAAGAAAAAGACTCTGGGATGGGGGAAGGGTTCAGGTCCTGGAACATGATGGCAGAGGAGGACCTACTAGGGGTTGTATTGTTATGTGGAAATGTTATGCATGTACAGACAATTGTATTTTACTGTTGAATGTAAACAATTCATACCTAAATAAATAAATAAATAAATACTAAGGTCTAACAAGGCATTAATTCAAGAGTGGACCAAGGGCCTCTGCATATGAGCTTGGAGGCTCTAAGATAAACCTGTCTTACATTATGTCCAAACTATTTAATATATATTCTCCAGCTTTTGGGAAAACCTCATATATAGTGCCTGACTCTTCATTTCCTATAGTTCAATTTTCAGTACCCTGTGCCCTTACCCTATATTCTGACCTTGAGTTCCTCCCTATAATGTTTGACTTATGCTTCCTGTTGTCAGTCATCCCTTGTTCTTTTTATCCATCTTCTTTTCTATGCCTAGAAAATACAGCCTTCTCTAGCACAAAGAGGTAGCTCACTTGGTTGGCCATACCCCTTGCATGCACACAGCCCAGATTTGCATCCACAGGGGCACCATAGCATGGGGGTATCTCTGATGTCTGGTGCTATGGTGTCTCTTGCTATCTATCTGGAGGGGAAAAAAAGGTGGCTGGGGGGTCAGGTGGTAGCACAGTGAGCTAAGCGCACATGGCGCAAAGCACAAGGACTGCACAGGGATCCTGGTTCAAACCCCAAGCCCCCCACCTGCAGGGAGGTTGCTTCACAGGCGGTGAAGCAGGTCTGCAGGTGTCTTTCTCTCCCCTTCTCTGTCTTCCCCTCCTCTCTCCTTTCTCTCTGTCCTATCCAACAACAATGATAATAATGATCATAACAACAAGGCAACAAAGGGGAAAAATAGCCTCCAGGAGCAGTGGATTCATAGCCAGGCACTGAGCCCCAGCAATAATCATGGAGGGGAAAAAATAAAATAAAATAATAATAAGGTGGCTAGAGAATGATGAAATTGCTCAGATGAGAGGCCCTAATTCTACAAAAACAAGTTAACCTTTCCCAAGTACTGACTGGGAAACTGACAAGTTTGGTGAAGTAATTCAAGCCAGGGTGCTTGTGATGCTTAATTGTAAGTGTCAACATGGCTAGGTTAAGGTGCACCCACCAGAACACATACACAATCATATTAAGGACCCAGATTCAAGCCCCTGGTCCACACCTGCAAGGAGGAAGCTTCGAAAGTAGTGAAGCAGGGCTGCAGGTGTCTCTCTTCCTCTCTCCCTCTCTATACCCACCTTCCTGTTCAATTTCTCTGTCTCTATAATAAAAATAGTTTTCAAAACTGAGAAATGTTGTCATATCTAAATACCATCAGAGTCAGCTGAGTAGAGAGGTACTTCCTAGTGATTCTGAAATCACGTCACAGAAATAGTGGCCTAATCTTGAGCTGAGCCTAGGGTAGTCCCTGGCCTCCCCTGAAACTATGTACTCACATGTAGAAATGTTTTAGCTTCCAGTACATACCACACAATTTCTTTCAGTCTGACTTAATGTTAGGACCTCACATAGACACAAAAACTGTCGTCATATCACTATGCATCTGAGAATGGAAAAGGTCTATAAAATCTACCTGTTCACCACAATCATTAAAATGCCAAGGTAAAGATGAATCATCATTTCCTCAAAATTCTGGAAGGAAACAAAATCAAATTTTTCTCTGCCACTTCCTGGGGGAAAGCCAATCTCCTACCCATTACGTTAGAGCAGACAAATCCATCAGTCTAAAATTTTTTCCTTTCTTAGGTTTCCACGTGGAAGAAGACTATCATCAATAAATTTTCCCCAGTCATCATTGTTCTTACAAAAGTGATATCACATCCATTCAGAAATGGCAGGACAAGGATAATGTAGGGGCAAGATGGCCTCAGGGAAAGAAATGAATTCTCGCTGGGCTGTGATAAAATACCAAGGGGTTTGAGTTTCTACAATGCGGACCATTTTTATGGGGATGCTTTTTTTCACTATGAAAATGTTAGAAATCTATATTCACTGATAGAGCACCATTACCATACTTCTTTTCTGTTGTCTGTGTTTTGACATTCACTTACCCTCATCCATTCTGTCTTGCTCACTGCTCTTTTCTCTGGTTTTTGATTTGCCCTGTGAGATCATGAATATTGTACTACCTCAAGACACAAAGGTTGTGATTGTGTATCTTAAAAAATTACACATGACAAAGGCAAGTCTCTCATGGGAATGAGGACAAGGTCTTTCACTGAAGGACAACAAAACTAGTGAGACAGGTTTGTTGCCTGGGACCCGGACTAACAGTCCTTTTTTCAGAATTCATTGAGCCTGAGGAGACAACATAATAGTTATGCACAAAGGCTGTCATGCATCAGACTCTGAGGTCCCAGAGTCAATCCCCAGCATCACTATAAGCCAAGGCTGATCAGTGCTCTGGTTTAAGGAAAAAAGAAAAATTACTTATAGTTGGTGGAAAGTTTTCTGAGGGCTTCCAGGAGAAGGTAAGTATTGGCTGATGGTGACGTAGAGGAGCAAAAACCAAAAGAGTAAAACACCAGGATTTGGGATTTGTCATTCAGCTTGATTCCAAGGAATGGTGGTATAAGGCACTGCCAAGTTCCTCAGATACTAGAAACAAAAATAAAGTGATGCTTTATTTTATTTTACTTTGTTTTAAATTTGGCCACTAACATTATCACTGGGGCTCAGTGCCAACACTAGGAATCCATGGCTCCCAGAAGCCATGTTTCTCCTTTTTTTCTTTCTTTCTTTCTTTCTTTCTTTCTTTCTTTCTTTCTTTCTTTCTTTCTTTCTTTCTTTTTTTAATTTTTTTATTTTATTTAAGAAAGGAGACATTAACAAAACCATAGAATAAGAGGGGTACAATTACGTAACAATTCTCATAACCCGATCTCCATATCCCATCCCCTCCCCTGATAGCCTTCCCATTATCTCTCTGGGAGTATGGATCCAGGGTCATTGTGGGTTGCAGAGGGTGGAAGGTCTGGCTTCTGTAATTGCTTCCCCGCTGAATATGGGCATTGACTGGTCGATCCATATTCCCAGTCTGCCTCTCTCTTTCCCTATTAGAGTGGGGCTCTGAGGAAGTGGTGCTCCAGTACACATTGATGGGGTCGTCTGTCCAGGGAAGTCTGGTCAGCATCTTGCTGGCATCCAGAACCTGGTGGCTGAAAAGAGAGTTAACATACAAAGCCAAACAAACTGTTGAACAATCATGGACCTAAAGACTGGAATAGTGCAGATGAAGTGTTGGGGGGTATTCCCTGCATGCTCTTGTGTACTTTTGCTTTCAGGTATATATTTTTCCCCTAGTTTATGGGCACGTGTGAACCTATGCTCTATCTCAGGGGACCTCGGCTATATCTAGGTTTGGGGACTTTATTGGGGAGTGGATCACCTGGAATAGAATTAGAGAATACTATGAAAGGAAAGGTCTCACCCGAGTGATGAAGCTGAAGGGTTGTCATTCCACACCTGAAGTCTCTGGTCACAGTCTGAAGTGAAGCATGCTGGGGTGGCACTCATTGCACTGATTAGGTTGTGATCCATGGATGCAATATTATTTGATTTGAATTGAGAGCAGCATGCAGAAAAGTAGGCCCCACCCTAAGGTTCCAAGACTGGGGGAAATATAGGCTCTATAGTGGAAATGTGAGGTTCCTGTTGTCTTAGGGTTCAAGAAGACAGTGGATAGATAGTTATTCTTATCATCACATTATTTGGTGATAGGGTTAACTTTGGAAAGTCCCTTTCTTAGGGTTTGGGGTATAATACCCAGCATCTTGTATATAGCTGTGCTACTGGTTGCTTCTGTTCTCCCTGGTCTAGGCTTTTGGGAGAGACAACATATCAAAGACAGCCTATGGATTTAAAAGACTCAGTCTGTGTTTTAAGAAGTTCTAGATATTAATTAAATAGTGGTTTATATGTTTATACTTTAATAGGATTGTACATAAACACCACTCCCACCACCAAAAGACTGTGTCCCATCCCCACCCCACACCCCCACACCCCCACCCCCTGCTGTGCCGGGAAGCCCAATAGCCACCCTCCCCTTCACCACAGAGTTAGACATTGGTGCCCTGCTCTCAATTTAATCAGATCCTGCTTTTAGTTTCCCTTTCTGTTCTTCTTTCTCAACTTCTGTTGATGAGTGGGGACATCCCATACTCATCTTTATCTTTATGACTTAGCTGACTTAACATAATTCCTTCTAGCTCTGTCCAAGATGGGTCATAAAGGTGGGCTCATTGTTCTTAATAGCTGCATAGTATTCCATTGTGTATATGTACCACAGCTTTCTTAGCCACTCATATGCTGTTGGGCACCTGGGTTGCTTCCAGGTTTTAGCTATTATGAATTGTGCTGCTATGAACATAGGAATACACACATCTTTTTGGTGGGCATTATGCAATCCTCGGGGTATATCCCCAGGAGAGGAATTACTGGGTCATATGGAAGGTCCATGTCTAGCCTCATGAGATTTCTCCAGACTGCTCTCCAGAGAGGCTGGACCAATTTACATTCCCACCAGCAGTTCCTCTGTCCCCACAGCCTCGCCAACATTTGTTGCTGCTGTCCTTTTTGATGTATGCCATTCTCAAAGGAGTGAGGTGGTATCTCAATGTTGTCTTTATTTGCATTTCTCTGACAATCAGTGACCTGGAGCAGTTTTTCATATGTTTGTTAGCCTTTTGGATCTCCTCTGGAGTGAATGTTCTGTTCCTATCCTCTGCCCATTTTTGGATGGGGTCATTTGCTTTTTCGGTGCTAAGTTTGCTGAGCTCTTTGTATATTCTGGTGATTAGACTATTGCCTGATTTTTGGCATGTGAAGATCTCCCATTCTTTGAGGGGTCTCTTTGTGTGACAGTTTCTTTGGCTGTGCAGAAGCTTTTCAATTTGATGTAGTTCCATTGGTTTGTTTCTGCTTTAGTCTTCCTTGCAATTGGGTTTGATTCATCAAAGATGTCCTTGAGGTTTAGGTGGGAAACTGTTTTACCAATGTTTTCCTCTAAGTAGTTGATAGTTTCCAGTCTGACATCCAGGTCATTGATCCATTTGGAGTTGATTTTTGTTTCTGGTGAAATAAGATAGTTCAATTTCATTCTTCTGCATGTTATAACCCAGTTTTCCCAGCACCATTTATTGAAGAAAGCCTCCTTCCATTTAATACTTTGGGCCCCCTTATCAAAGATTAGATGCCCATAGGTGTGAGGATTTAGATCTGGGCTTTCAGTTCTGTTCCACTGGTCTTTGTGCCTATTTTTGTTCCAGTACCAGGCTGTTTTGATGATGATGGCATTATAGGCATTATAATATAGTTTGAGATCTGGGAGTGTGATGACTCCATTTCTGTTTCTTTTCCTCAACATGGTTTTGGCAATTCTAGGTGTTTTCTGGTTCCAGATAAATGAATGTAGTTTTTGTTCTATTTTCTTAAAGAAGCTTGGTGGAACTTTGATGGGTATCGCATTAAATCTGTATATGGCTCTGGGGAGAATATTCGTTTTGATGATATTTATTCTTCCGATCCATGAGCATAGGATGTCATTCCATTTCTTGGTATCAGTTTCTATTTCCTTGACTAGCGACTCATATTTTTCAGTATACAAGTCTTTCACTTCTTTGGTCAACTTTACTCCTAGGTATTTTATTGATTTTGTTGCAACAGTAAATGGGAGTGATTTCTGGATGTCTTCTTCAGTTTTAATATTTGCATAGAAATATGCCACTGATTTTTGTACATTGAATTTGTAGCCAGACACTTTGCTATATTGCCTAATAACTTCCAGTAGTTTTCTACTGGATTATTTAGGTTTTTCTATGTATACTATCATGTCATCTGCAAATAGTGAGAGTTTGACTTCTTCCCTTCCAATCTATATTACTTTGATTTCTTTCTCTTGCCTGATTGCTATGGCAAGAACTTCCAATACTATGTTGAAGAGTAATGGTGATAGTGGGCAGCCCTGTCTAGTCCCTGATCTGAGGAAAAATGCTTTCAATTTCTGTCCATTGAGTATGATGTTGGCTGTTGGTTTGCTATATATGGATTCCACTATCTTGAGGAATTTCCCATCTATTCCCATTTTTTATAGAGTTTTGAGCATGAATGGGTGTTGGATTTTGTCAAAGGCTTTCTCTGCATCTATTGAGATAATCATGTGGTTTTTGGCTTTGCTTTTATTGATGTGGTGAATGACAGTGATAGACTTACATATGTTGAACCAGCCTTGCATTCCTGGGATGAATCCCACTTGGTCGTGATGAACAATCTTTTTGATATGCTGCTGTATCCGATTGGCCAAGATCTTGTTGAATATTTTGGCATCTATGTTCATCAGAGATATTGGTCTGTAGTTTTCCTTTTTTGTTGTGTCTCTATCTGCTTTTGGTATCAGAGTGATGTTGGCTTCATAGAAGGTGGAAGGGAGTGTCCCTGTTTCTTCAATCTTATGGAAAAGCTTTTGGAGTATGGGTACTAACTGTTTCCTGAAGGTTTTGTAGAATTCATTTGTGAAGCCATCTGGTCCAGGACTTTTGTTGTTGGGGAGATTCTTTTTTTTTTTTTTAATTTTTTATTTAAGAAAGGATTAATGAACAAAAACATAAGGTAGGAGGGGTAAAACTCCACACAATTCCCACCACCCAATCCCCATAACCCACCCCCTCCCATGATAGCTTTCCCATTCTCTAGCCCTCTGGGAGCATGGACCCAGGGTCGTTGAAGGTTGCAGAAGGTAGAAGGTCTGGCTTCTGTAATTGCTTCCCCGCTGAACATGGGCATTGACTGGTCAGTCCATACTCCCAGTCTGCCTCTCTCTTTCCCTAGTAAGGTGTGTGTCTGGGAAGCTGAGCTCCAGGACACATTGGTGGGGTCTTCAATCCAGGGAAGCCTGGCCAGCATCCTGGTGGCATCTGGAACCTGGTGATTGAAAAGAGAGTTAACATACAAAGCCAAACAATTTGTTGAGCAATCATGGATCCCAAGCTTGGAATAGTGGAGAGGAAGTGTTAGGGAGGTACTCACTGCAAACTCTAGTGTACTTCTGCTTTCAGGTATATATTTTGCAGTAGTTTATGGATACGTGTGCACATAAGCTCTCTCTCACAGAAACTGGTGTATATCTAGGTTATGGGACTTTGTTAGAAAGTGAACTACCTGAGATGAAATTAGAGTGTACTATAAAAGGAAAGGTCTCACCCGAGTAATGAAGCTGAAGGGTTGTCATTCCACACGTGAAGTCTCTGGACACAGTCTGAGGTGAAGCATGTTGAGGTGGCAATCGTTGCATTGGTTACGTTGTGATTGGCGGATTCTTAATAACAGTTTCGATTTTTTTGTCTGTGACTGGTGCATTTAGGTTTTGTAGTTCTTCTTGGTTCAGTTTTGGAAGGGCATATGCTTCTAGGAATTCTTCCATTTCTTCCAGATTTTGTAGCTTGGTGGCGTATAGTTCTTCATAGAAGTCTCGCATGATTTTCTGGATTTCTGTGGTGTCAGTTGTGATATCTCCTCTATCGTTTACAATTCTATGAATTTGAGTCTTCTCCCTTTTTTGTTTAGTGAGTCTGGCTAGGGGTTTGTCAATCTTGTTTAATTTTTCAAAGAACAAACATTTGGCTTCATTGATCTTTTGTATGGTTCTCTTATTTTCGATATTGTTTATTTCTGCTCTAATTTTAGTATTTATGTCCTTATGGTTGCTTTAGGGTTCCTTTGTTCCTCTTCCTCTAAGTCCTTAAGGTGTGCAGTAAGGTTGTTTATTTGGGTTTTTTCTTGTTGTTTAATATGTGATTGTATGGCCTGAGTTTCCCTCTCAGTACTGCTTTAGCTGTGTCCCAAATATTTTGATAGCTTGTGTCTTCATTTTCATTTGTTTCCAGGAACATTTGTGTTTCCTGTTTGAGTGTCTCTCTGACCCAGTGGTTCTTAAGCAGTATGTTGTTTAGTTTCCAAATTCTATGACTTTTAATAATTTTCTGTTGTTAAATGTTAGCTTTACTCCACTGTGGTCTGAGAAGATATTAGGGATGATTTCAATGCTCTTGAATTTATTGATGCTGTCTTTGTGGCCTAACATGTGGTCTATCCTTGAGTATGTGTTGTGTAGATTTGAAAAGAATGTGTATTACAATTTTTCGGGGTGAAGAGCTCTGAAAATGTCCAGGAGGTCTATTCTGTCCATCTCTTCATTTAATTCTCTTGTTTCTTTATTGATTCTGTGTTTTGTTGATCTGTCTAAGTGTGAGAGTGGGGTGTTAAAAGTCTCCCACTATTATTGTATAACTATTGATGTATTTTTGAAGTTCTTTGAGAAGGTGCTTGATGTATTTATGTGGTCCCTCATTGGGTGCATAGATGTTAGTAATTGTTATATCTTCTTGGCTGATTGATCCTTTAATCATTATGTAATGACCTTTCATATCTTTTATTACTTGCTTCCCCTCCTCTCTTTCTTCCTCTGGCAGGCCAATTATATGAATGTTACTTCTTTTGCGATCATCCCATTATGTCTCTGCTGTTGTTTTCAGTGTCTCTCAATCTCTTTTTGAGCTCTTTCACCTCTTTCTTAGTTTTCTCTAGCTCATCCTCTGTCTGACTAATTCTCTTTTCTGCTTCTGCTAGTCTGCTTTCCCTTCCCTCAGCTGCTTTCTTCATTACAGCTATTTCAGCTTTCAGTTCTCTAATTGCCTCAGGGTAGTTAGTATTTTCCTTGAGGGTCTCATCTGTTCTTTCCCTAATACTGCTAGTCCTTTCCTCCAAAGTTGTTTTCATTTCCGTGATTAATAAATTTATTATTGCTTGCATGATTTTCTTATCTATGGTTACTTCTGGCTGACTTGTAGTTTCTTCTAGGCTCTTGTCTTCATTCATTGTATTAGCTTTTTTATTTGCTCTTGATATATCCATTTTTAATGTGTTTTTTATTTTTATGTTCTGTTGTTCCTCAGTTGTTTTGTTTTATGTAAAAGCCACACTATACTAAATACCTTTATGACAAATGCAGTTACCACCCTCAGAAATTACAATTGTAACTAAAGCAATGACTGAAGCAGTTTAACTAATACCAGTTAGTCCCACAATGTCTCCAGTTCATGAAAAAAATAGCAACCAAATCTAAATGAAAAAGAAAGAGAAAGGAAAAAAGAGATAGCAGGAATAGACAACTATGCAAATCTACTGTCCACTGTAGATTCTAGGGGTATCAAGAGGGGAAGGGGAAGGAGAGCAGAGACACACACAAAGAGAGTCTTCTCTGAGTCAGACTTCTTCCCTGAAATAGTTTACAAATAAATATCAGTGAATTAAGAAGGCAGAGGGAGGAGGAAGGGAGAAAAGAAGACAGGGGGGAAAAAAGAGAGAAAAGAAAAAGAAAAGAAGGAAACAGAAAAAAGTAGTGAAAGTAGAGTTGTATTTTTTTTTTAATTGGCTTGGAGGTGGGAGAAGGGCGAGAGTGGATAGAGGAGGTATGAAAAGTGAGACAAGATTCTCTCACAGTGAGTGATAATTCTTGTCGCCTAGCAATGGAAAGTATAAAGAGTTAATTTTGGTCAACATGAGGGGGGGGAAGGGATATGCATGTATATATAATAGTATTTATAAAATAGAAAAGAGTAAAAAACCCAAGCAGTGGGTCTGTGTTGTTTGAGCCGGGCTGGCTTCATGGGCGGGAGACAGAGACAACCAGAAACTCATGGCTGAGTTAGAACGCAGTTTAATCTTTATTTATGAGCAGGCAAGCAGTCCAACAACTTAATCACCACAGAATGGGCTCCTCCATCTCTCTCCTCCGGCTACTGCGTCCGGAACCAAGTAAGTACATAAGATAGGGGGCGGGGAGAAGGAAGAAGTGTGAAACTAACAAGGACTAAACCAAAATCTCCCAGAGGCAGGGGGAGTGAGACCAAACCAATGTAACAGAATGACCATGCAAATAGACCACAACGTCAAGCAATGTAACAGAAGGGATCCCAGAAGCAGAACTAGAAGCATACCAACAATTCCCCCTTTTCTTTTTAACTAATTGACCATCGTATCAGGAGTGTGGGGTGAACAGAAACCTATATTGTACAGGCATTAAAAAAAAAAAAAAAAACTGGCACAAACATGTAGGGACAAGTAAGCAAGCAACAAGAACCAGTGTGATGCCAAGGGAAGGCCTGAGGGGGTCGTTTCTTGCCTGTGTGGGCTTCTCTTATCAAGCTAAAGGATATTTCTTGCCTCTGTGGGCTTTTCTTGCCTCGACGGGTGTTTCCTGCCTCTGTGGGCATTACCTATCAAGGAAGGAGGGTATGGCCAATAGAGTCCCAAGGCTGCAGTCAGTCTTTAAGAAACCCAGCAGCATAACGGGAAGCTACTGTAGAGCTGTGTACCAGTAAGTCCGATAGAAGTGCCAGTTCAGATGTCCACTGAAGAATTTCCAGGGGGTGGAACGTTGCATGAGGAAGGTCAGCTGCTGGAATTCCACTTATCTGTAGAGAACTTGACAGCTGCAATTTACTTACTTGTAGCAGGTTTACAAAACTTGTAGCAGGTTAGAAGTTTACCACAATTGATAACTCAATGATTATAATTGGTTTAAGTATCTTTATAAATTTGGAAGGTCTTTCTCGTTTCATTTTAAGGCTCCTTAACCATTTTAAGTGCAATAAAGTGTGGTAAGGCATAGAACCACTGCTAGTGCCTCAGGCATGAGAATCATTAGCATAACAATTGTGCAATCCACCGTTTCTAACTGAGAAGGTATTTGAGAGCTTCACATATCAACAACGTCCTTTTTTTTTTTTACCCTTTGTTACACCCATACAAGATGGAGACACACCCTAGGTGTGCACAGGTTTTTTAAACCAACTTAAATTTTAAAAACATTGATTTTTAACTAATTTTTACCTCAGACTTTAAATGTAAGTTAATTTTACCTTTATGAGAATTATGTTGAAAACCTTTTTCATTTAACTTTGCCTGGTAAGAATGTAGCCTTAAATTTACATTTCTAACCTTAAAGTTAATGTTTACCAAACTTCAAGCACACACATAAACATGGTATTCAATACACAAGGAGAAAAACTTTTGTTACAAAGACATGTCATTTTAAACACGAGTTTAGATCTGTACAGTCTTAGTTGTTTGGGGGGTGCATTGTCCAGCGGCTGCGTATTCTAGCTCCTCTGCCTTCATAGCCGAGCTGAGGATCTCGGCCAGGGGCCCCAGTCCCGGCAGGGAGCCCGCGGTCTCTGGGTGGTCCGGGATCTGCCCAGACTTCATAGCAGGAGGGCGGGCGGGCCGGCCGTACAGAAGGCGCAGGCCAAGGTACCCCGGGGCAGTGGCCAGGATGGGCTGCATCTCTGCCCACCATGTCTGCCACCGAGCAGCATGGAGGGAGCCTGTGGCCAAAGCCCCACATCCCATGGTGGTGAGTAGGCTCCGGCGGGTCGGCGGTGGGTGGAAACCAAAGTGTGGCCCATAACGAAATGTTCCAGAGATGGAGAAACTATCTCATGAAGAAAAAGTAGAGGCTTTTAGAAACCTCTCGATAAGTAGAAAGGCAGGCCATTGTGGCTTTACTTATCTGATCTTCTTTGGTCTGTTGCATGTGTGTGGAGCTGAGATTCTTGTCCCTGTTCAGGCGCCATTATGTTTTTTTCGCCGGGCTGGCTTCACGGGCAGGAGACAGAGACAACCAGAAACTTATGGCTGAGCTGAGAACGCAGTTTAATCTTTATTTACGAGCAGGCAAGCAGTCCAACAACTTAATCACCACAGAATGGGCTCCTCCATCTCTCTCCTCCGGCCACTGCATCCAGAACCAAGGAAGTACATAGATGGGGGCGGGGAGAAGGAAGAAGCTTGAAACTAGCAAGGACTAAACCAAAATCTCCTGGAGGCAGGGGGAGTGAGACCAAACCAATGTAACAGAATGACCATGCAAATAGACCACAACGTCAAGCAATGTAACAGAAGGGATCCCAGAAGCAGAACTAGAAGCATACCAACAGGTCTGCAGCTTGGACAACTCTAGTTAGCTTATGCTCATTGAGTCTAGACAACTGATTGAGAAAGAAAACACAATACAAAACAAATGAGAAAAAAAAAAAACTTTCAAGCAGTCTTTCCCAGGCTGGGTGAGGCTTCCTTCATTGTTACTAGAATGGGTCTAAGTCCCTTACTCAGAGGAAAAACAAAAATAGCCTAGAAATTTGGAAGCAGGGTTTAATGGCTCCCCGGTGGGCCAGGAATCTTGGTAAAGAAAGGAGCTCAGTGGAGAGCCTGCTAGCAGCAGCTCCTTACCCCCAGGGTCTGGTTATGGGGAGAGGGGGGATGAGAGAAATAATCAAGAAATTTCCTTTCTTTTTGCTCTAATTTTTAACCCAAATTGAATTATAGTCACCTCCTTGGTCCACGTTTAGGATGACTCCTTGCTTGTCCCGCTGAAGGCCAGGATTTTAAGGCTTTCTAGCAATGGTTGTCAGAGCCCACAGGTGCTGCTACTTTCCAGTCACCATCTTGGCTCCACCCTTTTTCTTTCTTTCTTTCTTTCTTTCTTTCTTTCTTTCTTTCTTTCTTTCTTTCTTTCTTTCTATCTTTAACATCCCTTTTGTTGCCCTTGTTGTTTTTCATTGTTGTTGTAGTTATTGTTGTTGTTGATGTCATTGTTGGATAGGACAGAGAGAAATGGAGAGAAGAGGGGAAGACAAAGAGGGGGAAAGAAAGACACCTGCAGACCTGCTTCACCACTTGTGAAGTGACTACCTTGCAGGTGGGGAGCCGGGGGTTCGAACCAGGATCCTTATGCCAATCCTTGAGCTTTGGACCACATGTGTGTAACCCGCTGTGCTACCACTCTATTCCTTCTTTCTTTCTTTCTTTCTTTCTTTCTTTCTTTCTTTCTTTCTTTCTCTCTTTCTTTCTTTCTTTCTTTCTTTATCCCTTCCTTTCTTTCTCTTTTTTCTTTCTTTTTATTTATTTGATAGGACAGAGAAATTGAGAGGGGAGGGGATAATAGAGAGGGAAAGAGAAAGAGAAACATAGACACCTGCAGACCTGTTTCACCACTAGTGAAGTGTCCTCCCTACAGATGGGGAGGGGAGCTTAAACCCAGGTCATTGCACATGGTAACACAACTCAGTAGGGTGTGCCATCACTGGTACTTGAACTGTTGCTATACTAGAAGTAATATAGGGTTGGGGAGATAGCATAACGTTTATGAAGAAAGACTTACATGCTTGAGGCACCAAGTTCCCAGGCTCAATCCCCAGCACCAGAGCTAAGCAGCCAGAGCTGAGCAGTGCTCTAGGAAAAATTTAAAAGAAGTACTATTAACAGAATAATGATTGCTTTATTCAAAGCAATGTTTAAGTAATCCCCCCAAGTTTCTCCCACCCATATCCCCATTGTACACCCATCACTTATATCCCTGAGATCTGTTTCTTCCCAATGTGATAGAAAAATCTAGCACCACAAACCCTGAGCTGGAGCTAAGTGAGAGACAAACCCCTGGAAACAAGGCAAGGCACAGAGAATGGTGCAAATGCTCCCCCCCTGTAGCAAAGAGCTACCTTTGTAGGACCTGGAGCCTGGCAGACCATCAGTGGCCACTGAGAAGGTTTTTCCACTGCTTTCCTGTGGACAGTGTCCATTCCTTGCCTCAGTTACTCAACAGGGAGGAGTGGGGATCTCTTCATCTCCAGGAGTGCTGAGAAAGGACAAGGTAGAGGGTGGGGGTAGATAGCATAGTGGTTATGCAAACAGACTCTCATGATTGAGGCTCTGAAGTCCCAGGCTCAATCCCCTACACCACCAGAAACCAGAGCAGATCAGTGCTCTGGTAAAAGAAAAATGACAAGGTGGGTCTAGACTAGGGTTTCTAAAATTTGACATTATTAATATTAGAGGCTTGACAATTGTTAGTTGCTGGACTATTCTGAACACTGTAAAGTGTTTTTCAACATCCTTGTGCTCTGCACACTAAATGCCAGTAGCACAACACCCAGGCGTAATGACCTGGAATGAAGGGCCATATGGTGGTGCACCCAGTTGAGTTCTTTCTACCATATGCAGGTATGTAGATTCAAGCCTCTAATCCCCAACTGCAAGAGAGAAACTTCACAAGCAATGAAGCAGTACTTCATGATCTCTCTCTATCCCTCTCTATATCCCCACCCTCTCAACCTATTTTTTTTGTCTCCACCAAAATAAACACCCTGGAATATTTAAAGATATTGTCTGGTGTTTCTGGGAGGGGAATCTTGATTGTTCCCCAGTTGAGACTGAACCAGTCTGAAGTCTCCCACTTCTTCTTCTTCTAGCATTTGCCCTTCTTCCGTAGCCAGTCAACAGTGTCAGGTTGAGCCTGATGTAAACTTTCGAGACCTCCTTTGAATCTGGAGAGGTGGCAGTCGTTGACTATGTGGGTCATAGTCTGTCTGTAGCTGCAGGGGCAATTTGGGTCGTCTCTGCCTCCCCAGCGATGGAACATAGCGGCACACTGGCCATGGCCTGTTTGATAGCGATTGAGAAAGGCCTAATCATAACGTGCTAAGTCAAAGCCGGGTTGACGCTTGCAGGGGTCTGTGATGAGGTGTTTGTTCTTTACCTCAGCTGACTGCCAACACTGTTTCCAAGAGACTGGAACAGAGAAGTTCAGTGTAGGCTTAGGGGACCAGATTGGGTGACGAGACGTCAAGCGTTGGACAGGGTGGGCGAAGATATCCGCGTATATTGGCAAGTCCGGTCTAGCATAGACGTGGGAAATGAACTTAGATGATGCCGCATCCCAATGAATATTTGGCAGGGCGATGTTGCTAAGAACTGGCAGCCATGGAACCGGGGTGGAATGGATGGTTCCAGAAATTATCCTCATGGAGGAATATAATTTGGAATCGACCAAGTGGACATGGGGGCTACGGAACCATACTGGGGCACAGTATTCTGCAGTGGAGTAGCATAATGCCAGAGATGATGATCGTAGTGTGGAAGTGCTTGCACCCCATGAGGAGCTGGCCAGTCTTGCAATGATGTTATTCCTCGCGCCCACCCTTGCTGCAGTTTTTATGAGATGTTCATGAAATGACGGTGCGATAGAGAGTAACGCCAAGATAGACTGGCTGGGCTTCATGCCGGATTCTCGTATCATCAAGCTGCACATTAAGCTCACGCGAGGCCGAGGCATGGTGTAGATGGAAAACAGATGATACCATTTTTGCAGTGCTAGGGATTAGTCACTATGTTTTACAGTAATCAGATATCAGAGACATGTGTTTCGTGAGTGTTTCCTCGAGGATGTCAAACTTGGATGCCTGAGTTGCACAGCAGATGTCATCGGCGTAGATGAACTTCCTTGAAGAAGTTTATGGAAGGTCATTGATGTAAATATTAAATAGCTTAGGAGCCAGATCAGAGCCCTGGGGGAGGCCACTTGAGACAAGTCTCAATCTGCTAGACTTGTCACCCAGATGCACCCGGAATCTTCTGTTTTGGAGAAGAAACGATATAGTGTTGGCCACCCATGGAGGCAGGCATCTTGAGATCTTGACTAGGAGACCACGGTGCCAGACCATGTCATAGGCTGCTGTGAGATCAACAAAGACAGCACCCGTCTTTAAATTCTTCTGGAATCCATTTTCAATGTAAGTTGAGAGGGCCAGGGCTTGTTCGCAGGTAAATCTTCCTGGGCGGAAACCAGCTTGGGTGGGTGATAGGAATTTCTCTGTAAGAGGAGAAATATGTGACAGAAGCAGCCTCTCAAGGAGTTTGTAACACACGGAGAGGAGAGAAATTGGTCTATAGCTGGCGGCCAGTGTTGGGTCTTTCTTTGGTTTCAAAACTGCTATTATCTTCGCACAACGCCAAATTTTGGGCATAGATTCGGATTCCAAGATGTGGGACAGGAATGTAGTGAGCCACTTCTTTGCCGCAGGGCCCAAGTTAAGGATGAGTTTTGGGGTGATGTTATCATAGCCAGCAGCCGTTCCCGGTTTAACCCTCTTCAAAGCATCTTCCAGTTCAGACAGTGTAAAGGGAGAGAGTTTTGGAGATGGACAAGATAAACGGAAGTGGGATGACCACTCATGGGAAATTTCTCTTTTCCAGACTGGGTCGATCTTAGCACGTCCAACTTGAGTTAGGTGACTGGCCACTGAGTTTGGAGATACGGGAGGATGGGAGATGGGAGGGGGTTGGCTACCGGCACCCAGACTATGAAGAAGCTTCCAGGCCTTCCTACTTGAGTGGGTGAAGTTCAGACTTTCCGTGAGTTGTTGCCAGCAGGCTTGGCATGCTGCATCCAGGGAGGCAATGAGATGGTCAGCCACATCTGGGTCACCCGACTCATCATACTGCTTTAGTAGTTGCTCGCATTCAGCATCAAGACAAGGTGTATAGTTAGCACGTCTCCCACGAGGAATGGCTTGGGAAGCTGCTTTGAAGATGGCTTGGCGGAAGCGCCTGTAGGAATCTTCAGAGGGGATAGAGTTAATTGGAATTTCAGGAATAGATTTGTTGGTAAGATCACTGAACAGACGCCAGTTTGCTTTCTGAAAGTTCCATCTTAGTTTCTCCGAGCACAGAATCAGTGGGAGCTGGAGACCAATGTGGATGATAGCTGGGCGGTGATGACTGTGCAGGAAGATCTTGAGAACTTGTCTCGTAGCGGGAAAGGCTTGGCCGTTGACTGTGCTAATCCAGCACAGGTCGGGTGATGAGACTTTATTCCATCTAGCACTGTGAAAAGAGCCTGGCTGTTTGGGATTGTATAATAGGGAGAGGTCATTCGCTGAAGCCCAGTCGGCTAAGATAGAGCCATCAGCACGAGTGGAGGAATATCCCCAGTCTTGGTGATGACTATTAAAGTCTCCAACGTAAACGGCTGGGTGATTCGGGCTAGGCAGGACCTCATTATCCCATGAGGCACTGGGAGGCTTATATATGTTGATGAGCTGAATAATTCCAATAGTAATGGAATCGTAGAAGGTCGAAGAGGCCGTATGGTAAACGTCCGCAAGATACGATTTAGCGTAGATGGCTCGGCCGTGTTTAGGATGGAGATTATAGCATATTAAATCGAATCCACTGATGGTGAATCGAGCAGCTTCATCGACTGCTATATGTGTTTCTTGTAGGCAAATAACATCTGCCTGATGCTGTATCGCCATTTGACCAATAAGAACGCGTTTGGCAAAGGACAGCCCCTCAACATTAAGTTGGAGGACTCGAAGAGCAGGACCAACAGCTTGAAAGCTGTCAGGAGCTGCTTGTTGCTGGCTTTGAAAGTGACTGGGATCCATGTGGATTCAGTCAGCTAGGAAGGATTGTCAGTCTCCCCAATGAATGGGTACTCACGGGATGCACCACGGGAAGGTCGATCCAATGCATCCCACTGAATTCAGTCTCCCACTGAATCTCAATGTTTATCCGTCTCACTTCCCTTGCCCTAAATTTGCTTCAATACTTAGACTAAGTGACATTTGTTTCTATCCTAGATAGCTGTTGTACCTTCTATCCTGATTGATCTTCTAGACCTTATTTTCCTGCCACAAAGTCAACTTTTAACACTGAAGTCACAAATACCTCTTTAAAAAACATCTGTCTTGGGGAGTCGGGCTGTAGCGCAGCGGGTTAAGCGCAGGTGGCGCAAAGCACAAGGACCGGCATAAGGATCCCGGTTCGAGCCCCGGCTCCCCACCTGCAGGGGAGTCGCTTCACAGGCGGTGAAGCAGGTCTGCAGGTGTCTGTCTTTCTCTCCTCCTCTCTGCCTTCCCCTCCTCTCTCCATTTCTCTCTGTCCTATCCAACAACGATGACAGCAACAATAATAATAACTACAACAATAAAACAACAAGGGCCACAAAAGGGAATAAATAAAATAAAAAAAAAAAAAATAAAATAAAATAAAATAAAATAAAAAATAAAAAAAAATTAAAAAAAAAAAAAAAAAAAACATCTGTCTTGTATGGCCAACCTGTTGGATCCTCCCATTTCCCGAGAACACAGACAACATCCTTTGCCACCTATCCTGGCTCTGTTGACTGATGACTGAGCTGCTTTCTAGACTTCACTGTCTGTATTAACCCCCTTTGTCCTCTGCACTCAGACAGCCTTTGTGTGGCTGAGATCCACCCTGCCTTTTCACGAGCTCCTCCTATGCTTAAAACCTTCTCCATCTATGTGTTTGCCTAGTTCAAGTACAGTGTGTCAGCTCAAGTATCACTTCTGTGAGAATACCTGCTCTAACTATGTGAGCATCAGTGTATGTGTGTGTGTGTGTGTGTGTGTGTGTGTGTGTGTGTGTGTGTGTGTTTGGAGGGGGGTGGTGCTCTTTGGTAGAACTCATCGCCTCTGTGATGTTAAACTCCCAGGTTATTTCCACCTCCTCTGTGTGGTAAGATGGAGGCTAGCACTTAACTCACACCTTCCTATTTTCTTCTCAATTTCTCTTCTTTTTTCCTTTACATTTTATGAACACAAGTTCAAACTAATCAGCTGAGGCCCCCCCACATTCATTTTTCCAGTTATTAATTTTTCAGCTCATTCGCCTTTCTAGCAGCCTGTTATTGATCTTCCTGTCCTTTCTGTAGATTCCTGTTGGCTAGAAATCTTTTGTGGGAAAATTGAATTGTGGGAAAGGTGCCATCCATAGTTCTCAGTGCAGGGCCAACATGAATAAAAAAAAAAATCCCCCCATTCTTTATTCAAAGTAAAGGGGACCCCAGTTCTTGCAATCTCATTTTAGTCGCAGTGCTGCTCAGGACTCTAGATTGCATAACTGATGGTCTTTAAAAAAATCAATAGCCAAAAAAATTAATCGTATTAATTGCATGACTTTTTCAAGCCAACACTAGCAGCACTTTTGGCACTAGTCAAGGGAAAGTGCAACTAATGATAATGACCGATTTTGGTACTGCCATGGGTCGTGAACTTGTCTGACTCCTCAGTTTCTGGTTTGTGGTTCTATTCCAAGTCTATAATAACATAAAATAATAGGCCACTTATCCTCATCCTTCTTCCTCATCACAAATCATATTTCTTAAGACACTACACGGAATCTGCAGGACGGAAGAGTGTCAGGAAAAATGGGCATCACTGTAGAGTGTGATTGTTTCAAAACCTCACACCTCATGCTTAACTTCCTGTATCCATCCCAGTTCTCTTAAATTTTTTTGCATTGATTTTACCATTCTTCCATCTCAGTTCCTTTAGATTATTGAAATCCATCATATATTTCCAAGTAAAGGCATCAGAAATTGTTCTCTACCAAAGAATAATGGGACTATCAACTCATTCAGTCTGAACGAGACAGTGTTGAGGCTATGGAACTAATAGTTATAATACAGGAGTGACAGTGAAAGTTTTTGCAGATCTCTGTAGGGCCTCTCCCAATCCATATAAAATAATATTGCATCAGCCAATCACAAGCTAATCAACACAATGATTGCCACCTCAACATGCTTCAGCTCAGACTGTGTCCAGAGACTTCAGGTGTGGAATGACAACCCTTCAGCTTCATTACTCAGGTGAGAACCTTTCCTTTCGTAGCATTCTCTAATTCTGTCCCAGGTGGATCACTTTCTAACAAAGTCCCCAAATCTAGATATAAACCAGGTTATAAGATTTTTTTAGAAGGCCGGGTGGTGGCACACCTTGTTGAGCACACATGTTATAATGTGCAAGGACCCAGATTCAAGTCCCAGGTCCCCACTTGTAGGGGAGAAGCTTTATGGGTGATGGAGCAGGGTTGCAGGTCTATTTATTTCTCCCTCCATCTCTTCCCCTTTAGTCTTGAATTTTCTCTGTTTTATCAAATAAAAATAAAATTAAAATTAAAAAAAAGGAAAAGGAAATGCACAGATAAACTAGCAGTTGGGTTGCTGTCCTGGGAACTTTTTAAAGTGATTGACATTTAATGTTCTCAGTAAATATCTGTTTACCTGAATGTTTAGTAAATAATGCAACATGACATGAACTGAAAATCTGTGCATCAGGGAAGTTGAGAAGAGAAAATGTGCAAAGTAAGAAAAAAACACTAACAGGTGATCTTTTGTCATTTCATTGTAAAAGATTTATTAAATTACATTGTCTTCTCTAGACTGCCTTTTAAGACATCTTCTTAAGCAATTTCTATTATTTCCATTTTTCATAGGATGAACACAAAGTATAGATTCCCTTGGCTCTTATGGTGAACCTATTTGATACTTTCTCTTCTTTAAAATATTCTTGTTTTCTTTGAAATCTAAAAGAGATCTGTCTTACATTGCTTGTCAATATTGTTAGGGAGAAAAACTGTAAATGATAATATTATTTTTTAATCATTGTTATTATTATTGCTGCTGTTGTCATCATTGTTGGATAGGACAGAGAGAAACCGGGAAGACAGGGAGGGGGAGAGAGAGACAGACACCTGCAGACATGCTTCACCACCTATAAAGTGACTCCCCTGCAGGAGGAGAAATGATAATGTTATAGTTTAGTCTATAGCATGCACCTACTTCAGTAGAATGATCTGAGAAGGATCAAGAGTTATTTAATTATAGAAAGGAGCTCAACAGGAGTGATCAGTCCTTAATTTTCATGAACAAATTGATCTCCCATAATACTGGAGATCTGAGTTCTGCAAGAAGAATTTTTCTGGAACTTGAGGATGAACATGTATCCACCCCCCCCCCCTTTTTGTGTATCTTCTTGTTATCTTAAATGTTTCTTGTTTCTTTCTCTGTGACACTCCTTTCTAAAACTTGCAAAGCAGATCTAGTAATGACAAACTCCTTTAGCTTTTGTATGTCTGGTATTGTTTTGAGTGATAGTCTTGTACGGTAAAATATGAATGGCTTATTGTCTTAAAACCTTGAATACACTACTCCACTCTCTCCTGGCTTCCATGGTTCCTTTAGAATAGTCTGATGCAATTCTTACTATTCTGCCTTTATTAAGTCATGTTTTTCTTTTCTCTGGCTTATAAACTGTTTTCTTTGTCCTTGACATTTGATAATTTTACAGTGATAGCCTTGGTGTAAGTCTATTTGGGTTCAGGAATTTGGGAGTTCTCTCTGCTTCCTGAATATATACATCCTGACCATATCCCAGATTTGAAAACATTTCTATTTTATTTTATTTTAATTTCTTTATTGGGGAATTAATATTTCACATTCAACAGTAAAAACAATAGTTTGTACATGCATAACATTTCCCAGTTTTCCATATAACAATATGCTATTTTATTTTATATGGTTTCTGCTCCTCTCCTTGTCTCCTTCACTTTTGAGACCTCTATAATTATGACATTTTCTTTCTTTTTTTTGAGGTCATTCTTTAAATTTTATTTGTAAAAAGGAAACACTGACAAAACCATAGGATAAAAGGGGTACAGTTCCACACAAGTCCCACCACCAGAACTTCATATCCCATCCCCTCCCTTGATAGCTTTCCTATTCTTTAACCCTCTGGGAGTATGAACCCAACGTCATTGTAGGATGCAGAAGGTAGAAAGTCTGGCTTCTTTTATTTCTAATGGAGTCTTCAGTCTCTTAAAGATTTGCTTAATTTTTCCTAAACCTTTGTTCACCTCTTACTTTGAAGTAAAAGAGTGTGACCAAATCATATTCTAGTTCTTTTTTAAAATTTTTTATCATCTTTATTCATTTATTAGAAATAGTCAGAAATTAAAAGGACAGGGGGGTAGAGAGGGAGAGACAAAGAGACACCTACAACACTGCTTCACAACTCTCAAAGCTTTCCCCTTGCAGATGGGGACTGGGGGCTCATACCCAGGTCCTTACACATTGTAACATGTGCGCTCAACCAGGTGCGCCATCACCCAGCTCCCCATATTCTATTTCTGATGTTCTCTTTTCTACATGGATAAGTATGTTTCTCTGACTTTCTATTGTAAGACTGGAATGCATTCAAAATTTCCTTCATACCATGTAACTCTGTTTTCAACTTTTTCATTTTCCTATCAAGTGAATCTTTGAAGTCATGGATTTCGTTCTTTATATTTTTGACACCAGGGTTATTGCTAGGGATTGGTGTCTGCACATGAATCCACCATGTCCAGCAGCTATTTTGTTTTTCTTTATACTTTATTTGTTAGGACAGAGAGAGTATGAGGGGGAGGGGAGATTGGAGGGAGAAAGAAAAAGAGACACCTGCAGACCTTCTTCACTGCTTATGAAGTTTCTTCCCTGCAGATGTAGATTAGATGTTTGAACTGGGATCCTTGTGGATAGTAATAGGTATGCTTAACTAGTATGCCACCACCAGACCCCATGGATTTCTTTTTTAATCCATTTCTCCATTTTAAAAGTTGAGAACTTTGTATTTCTCCAGATTTCCTGACAAAGCTTGTCCTAAATTCTTTCTCTGATAGCTCTTCTGGATCTGCATAATTGTTTCTGGCCTTCATTTTGGCTTCACAGTACTAGCATTATCCTTGTCTGTTGACCAGCAAGTGGTGCTGGATTCCACTTAATATGTGACTTTTGATGGTGGGGGAATTTTGAAGAAGTAATGTAGTTTTATGGTGCCTGTTGTCCCTTAAACAGAGTCCTAGTCTGGTGGGAGGTACGAGGGTGAAAACTAAGAGGGACCACAGACCTCCTCCTCCCAAACAGGTTCCTGAAAGTAGGAACTCTGCTATGATGTCAAAGTCATTTTTCTTATTATCAGTGCAGTCTGATTCTGTTCACCAGGGTCTCTATGGGAACTGGGACACCTTAGATTTTTGTAGGTTTCCAGATGCCATGAGAGTATACTGTTCAGTTCCCTGGCTTCCTTGGATGACTCCCTGGGGTTCACTCAAGAGCCTGTGGTTTTTATAGCCATTTGGTTTCTGAGTGATCCCATGTGGAACATTCAAATCCTCTATGTAGATTTGAAGCAATTGCAAATATGATGCCTGCTGGCAATGTAGTGCTCTATTTCTGCTTGAGATTTTTCTCTGTATTCCCTCCAGCTCCTGCTGTTCATGCACAATCACTAATCTTCAGATAATGGTGTTTCTTTCTTTACCAAATATACAAGCTGCTCTGTGACGAAATATGTTGAGTTATTCTGTTGTAATTTTTTTTTTTCTGGGGGAGAATCAACTTCCCAAGACTAGGTCATCCTTGCTGTGCATTTTCCCTCTTTTTTCCTTCCCAAAACATTAACTAAGCTATTTAAAGATGGCATCTGGGAAAACAGCATGGTGAGTTACTCAGATTATTGGGTTCTCCCACAAGTGTTGGACCAATGCATGTTATTAATAAATTATTCCTTACTTTTCTTCTATCAGTCAACCTCATGTTTGATCATTTGTCCAATCTTTGATGAACTCTGAGGGCTATAGGATGATTTATTTTCAACCCTGATACATATCTGCCTACAGAAAGGACTTGGGTCTTGTTCATTTTCCTTATTCTTAATCTCTATGTTATTCATACAAATAAATAACAACCCGAAGACTCATGTCTGGAACTTTGGGGGGGGGGCTGATGTGGCATACATCTCTTACTATCATTTAGAAAGATAGCAAATAGTGCAGTACTGATGTCTGTGGTCCTCTGATTTTTGTTATTTTGTTACAGGGTACATAAAAGGGTTTCCAGAATAGCTTATATACACAAAAGGCATAACAGATTATAAACAAATGGAACAAATAGAGAAGGGACATCTGTAGAAGGGCTGTAGTAGAGATAAGTAGCAAGGTCATCAAATTTCTTTTAGCAAACACAGTATTCCAAAGTTGTTTTTTTTTTTTTTTCTGATTAGAACCCTTAATGAGATCTTAGCAGATACATGGTTGCAAGAGTTAACAAGTCAGATACCTCCTCATTTCACTTTGGATGCCCATCATATTATTGTGTAATGCTCTGGTTCAGAGCTTTGACTCCACCAATACATTATTAGTGTGTGAAATTATAGAAGTTATTAGCCCCGCAGAGTAGGGGCACCCCTAAGGTATGCACCTGTCTGGCATGCTAAGATGTGTTTTTTGAATGTTTCCCAACAGAGTCTGATTCCTTTGATGATAAGAGCTTCCACAATTGTTCTATTCTTTAGGCTTTTTATTTTATTTTCAATATTTATTTATTTATTGGATAGAGACAGTCATAAATCAAGAGGGAACAGAGAGATAGAGAGGTAGAGAAAGACAGAAATACATCTGCAGCCCTACTTCACCACTCGCAAAGGTTTTCCCTGCAGGTGGGGACCGGGGACTCAAACCCGGGTCCTTGTGCATTGTAACCCATGTGTGCTCAACCAGGTGCGCCACCACCTGGCTCCTCTTTAGGCTTTTTTTTTTTTTTTTCAGATTGCACTCAAACACTGAGCAAACCTACATGTTTATTTGATGCATGTTACAACCACAACTTATAGTCACTTGAAACTTTGAAAGTGCAATTAACAATGTTCTTTTACTTTATCCTTTATTTAAAAAAAATATTTATAAAAAGGAAACATTGACTAAACCATAGGATAAGAGGGTTACAACTTCACACAGTTCCCACCACCAGAACTCTGTATCCCATCCCCTCCCCTGATAGCTTTCCTATTCTTTAACCCTCTGGGAGTATGGACCCAAGATCATTATGTGGGGTGCAGAAGGTGGAAGGTCTGGCTTCTGTAATAGCTTCCTCGCTGAACATGGGCATTGACAGGTTGATCCATACTCCCAGCCTGCCTCTCTCTTTCCTTAGTGGGACGGGATTCTGAGGAATTGGAGCTCCAGGACACATTGGTAGGGTTGTCTGTCCAGGCTTTTAATAACTAGCACTTCCTGATTTATCTTTCTTCTCTTTTCCAGTTGCCATACTATGTCATAGCACTAATGATACACACTCACTGGGTGGAGGTTAGATAGGATAATGGTTATGCAAATAGACGTTCATGCCTGAGGCTCCAAAGTCTCAGGTTAAAGCCCCCACACCACAATAAGCCAGAGCTGAACAGTACCATGGTTTGGAAAAAAAAAGATTACACACTCACTAACAAGTATTCCTATGGCTAGTCTTTTATAATCACACTTTAAAAAAAAATTGCATGCCCTAATAGAATCACTGTATATTTATGTTTTAGTTATTTAATTTATATGTTATGGTTCACCATTGGTTTATAATACAATGTAAATTTGGGCAGTATACCTTCACATCTCTACATCTCTATATGTACCCACTAATTTTAGTTTATAATCTCTCAGTGCTAATTTATACTGTGATATAATTTACATATATCCACTTTTTTTTTTACATTTTCATCATGACAGTTTTCTTCCTTATATCACAGTATAGGTCTAAAAGGAAAAACAGAGGCGAATATAATAATAATTAAGTGAATTATGTTTCTGACCCCAGCACCTCAAGAAAATTTGCAATCACTAACATATTTCCTTTTTAAATTTTTTAAAGATAGAGGCAGAGAGGGAGAGAGGCAGAGGAAGAAAGTTAAAGAAACCACAGCACTAAAACTTCCTTCAATGTGGTAGGGGCTGAGTTCAGACTTGAGTTGCACATGTTAAAGTAGTACATTATTCAAATGAACTATTTGGCTAATTCCACTACTATATTTCTTTTTTTTAAAATATTTATTTATTTATTCCCTTTTGTTGCCCTTGTGGTTTTATTGTTATAGTTATTATTGGTGTTGTTATTGATGTTGTCGTTGTTGGATAGGACAGAGAGAAATGGAGAGAGTAGGGGAAGACCGAGAGGGGAGAGAAAGATAGACACCTGCAGACCTGCTTCACTGCCTGTGAAGTGACTCCCCTGCAGGTGGGGAGCCAGGGATCGAACCAGGATCCTTATGCCGGACCTTGTGCTTTGCACCATCTGTGCTTAACCTGCTGCACTACAGCCTGACTCCCTCCACTAACTATATTTCTTTGAATCTCTGTCACCATTTGATTGATAAGCTAGTGGTATTTTAATACTAACAGAAAGAAAAGAAAATACTTCCTATCCAACTATGATACATTTTATGGATAGATTTTTAAGATACATACTAAGTAAGAAATATTAAAATGTTGATAGTGAACTGCTTTGTCACATGTACAACCTGGGTTTAAGTTCAGCCTCCACCAAAACGAAGGAAGCTTTGGTGCTCTGATTTATTCCCACAACTCTTTCTCAGTCTCTGTCTTGATCTTTCTATCTGATCTCTCTCTGTTTCTCTCTCCCTCCCTCTGTCTGTCTGTCTGTCTGTCTCTTTTTTACCAGAGCATGGTACAGCTCTTCTTTATGGTTGTATGGGTGATTGAATCTGTAACTTTAGAGTCCCAGGCGTGACAGTCTTTTTGCATAACAGCTATGTTAACTCTTCTGACCTGAAAAAAAAAGGGGGGGAGAGGGTGAGTTGGCATACCTGGTTGAACACATACATTACAGTGTGTAAGGACCTGGGTTCAACCCCCAGTCCCCACCTGCAGGGGGGAAGCTTCAAAAGTGGTAAAAATAGTCCTGCATATCTTTCTGTCTGTCTCTCTGTCTATCTCTACTTCTTCCCTCTAGATTACTCTGCCTCTATTCAAAATAAATAAATAAATAAATAAATAAATAAATAAATAAATACCTTTAAAGAAGATAAGTTAAATTAAAAAAAAATAATGGAAATAACCAGAGATGTTAAAATGAAAAACAATCAGTGAAGAATCCATGTATCTCTTAGCTATCACTCTTGGCATGTGTACCCAACCAAGCTATACTTCAAAAAGTATAAAGTAGGAAGTCGAGCAGTAGTGCAGTGGGTTAAGCGCATGTGGTGCAAAGTGCAAGGACTGTCATAAGGATCCCAGTTCGAGCCCCCGGCTCCCCACCTGCAGGGGAGTCACTTCACAAGTGATGAAGCAGGTCTGCAGGTGTTCAACTTTCTCTTTCCCTCTCTGTCTTCCCCTCCTCTCTCCATTTATTTCTGTCCCATCTAACAATGATGACATCAATAACAACAACTACAATAACAATAAAAAACAAGGGAAATAAAAGGGAAATAAATAAATAAAATTTTTTGAAGTATAAAGTAGATCCTCTCCACTATGTGAGCTGTTATAGTAGAAGGATTCTGTTTTATTACGGCTACTATCATTAATCCTACAAGAACTAGAAGAGCCATTCCCATGAGCAGTAGACAGCAGATTGACATGGTCTAATGCCTCGCATTTGACTTATAGTTTTACTCAGTTTCAATGAGCCCATTTATTTGTTTTAAATCCAAGCTACTTCCTATGAGAATTTCTTTTAGAATAATAGCCACTCTTTTGTGCCTCCCACAAATAACCGTCCTCACATGCTCTCTGCTGACTCTGCACTCACTGGCAGCAGTCTGTTTCCCAGGGCTGCCCCGTCTCCTATAGCAAGCTGCTATAAGGACACCTAGGGCCAGGGTGTATTGACTTTGGCTGTACAAGCTCATCCCCCAGACTGTTGTCAGTCTGGAATTTCAGAAGGGTGGTAAGACTTCTACTTTCTAAGAGGAAGCTATCAACACATTGCTGACTTCTCTTTGTCACCAAAATAGTTTACTGTACTCAATAAAGAATATACACATTGAGGGGGGTTGGGCGGTAGCACAGTGGGTTGAGCGCACATGGCACAAAGGGCAAGGACCAGCGGAAGGATCCCTGTTCGAGCTCCCAGCTCCCCACCTATAGGGGAGTGAGGCACAGGCAGTGAGGCAGGTCTGCAAGTGTCTATCTTTCTCTCCTCCCCTCCTCTCTCCATGTCTCTCTGTCCTATCCAACAATGACCACATCAATAACAACGATAATAATGACCACAACAATGGTAAATCAACCAGGGTAACAAAAGGGAAAAATGGCCTCCAGGACCAGTGGATTCATGGTGCAGGCACTGAGCCCCAACAATAACCCTGGAGGCAAAAAAAAAAAAAAAAAAAGAATATACACATTGAAAACTGTGAAAAGTGACACAGGAAGCACCATCATGTTCACCTTCACAATGAACTATAGTGGAATTTTCATGGTTTTCTTGTCCAACTTTACTTTGGGAACAAGGTGGGGGTGACCAGGACTGCGGGCAAGGATTAAGAATGCTCTGTATTCCTTTGCTAATGTGGAATACTACCCGTTGCTTACTAAGCACTTATTTACTGCTTAATAGTAACCCATATTCTTAAGCCATTGCCTTCTAATAACATATAGAATTGGGGTGCCAGGTGGTGGCACACTTGGTTGAGCACACATGTTACAATGTACAAGGATCTGGGTTTAAGTCCCCGGTCCCCACCTACAGGGAGAAAGCTTTGCGAGTAGTGAAGCAGTGCTGCAGGTGTCTCTATCTCTCTTCCTCTCTATCCTCCCCTTTCAACTTCTAGCTGTCTCTATCCAATAAATGAATAAATAAAATTAAAAATTGTAAAAAATAGAATTGGGTAGATAATATCACTGGAGACATCTCACAAATAAGGAAATTGAGTGTTACAGGTTAAGATGTGTCCTTGCCACCTCAATTTACACATCAGGGTTCTAAACAGGACACAGGAGGCAGCATAATGGTTATGCAAAAAGACTTTTATGCCTGAGGCTCCAAAGTCCCACGTTCAGTACCTAGAACCACCATAAACTAGAGTTGAATAGTCCCCTGGTGAAAGACACACACACACACACACACACACACACACACACACACACACACACACACACACACACAGAGAGAGAGTGAGTGAAGTGGTGAACTAGGAGATGGTACATAAAATATTGGACTCTCAAGCATAAGTCCTGAGTTTGATCTCTGGCATTGCATGTACCAGAGTTATGATACTCTGGTATTCTCTCTCTCTCTCAGTACTAAGTGGACAGTAAAAGTCCTAAATATTGCCACCTTCCCTCCCATACCCCAGAATTTGACCATATTTGGAAAAACTATCTTTTACAGAGTTAAATTTTAAAAGTTTAAGAGAAAACACTGAAGTGGAATTTAATCCAATGAAGTGAATTTCCCCTTCTGAGAAGATAGCAGCTGGACCCTGAGATGGGTCTACAGGGAGAGAGACCTGTGAGCAGGAAGCTGAATCTACAAGCCAAGGAGGGAGACCTTGAGCAGAGCCTTCTCTCAAATCCTCCAGATGGAGCTGACTCCATCTTGGACTTCCAGTGCCCAGTGTTGTGAATTCCTGCAGCTTAAGCCACCTGGTCTGTGGTACTCTCTAGCAAATGAACCCACTGAGGTTTTGCAACTTGTCAAGGGCCAACTTGACTATAGCATGCTCTGTAGTTCACATGTAAGCGTTGGTGATGGAGTCTGGGACCTGGAGTGAGTTTAACACACCACTCTATTTTTCCCTACTGAACTAGAATTGTTAGGTTTGCAAATCTAAGGAAGCACCAAGAGACTGGGATGATGTAAGGAGCAAAGAGCCTTTATTATTTTTCTAGCCGGCTAGGGCCGAGTTACTGAGGGGCTGACACTACAGCCCTCTGGTAATCGACCCTGTACCCAAGTTACATCAAAGTTTATATACATTTTAGACTACATAGCTATGTGACAAGGTTCAGCTACACAAAATGATTATGTGACAGTTATCTATAGCCTGCAGGTGTGAGAAGGGGAGGGGGTCTTTTCTCATCCTTGGAGTTATCTCTTTTCCTGACTCTAAGCTCCCAGACTATTTTCTCAGAGTCTACGCTTGTATTTATCTCCTGCCTCGCAGACTCCCAGGCCTGTCTCTTGTAACAGTCTTGAATCTTGAGAATTGTTTTCTTTCTTTGGGACAGGCATGTCTTTTAACCCTTGGGTTGCCTGAGTCTAGGTTCATTTGTCTGTTTATATACCATTTTACATTCATTACTTTTTGCTCAGTTCCTACAGAATCATATCTCTTTTTGGGCTTCATGCTTCATTAAAATGGTTGGAGCCATCATGAGCTCATGAGAGACAGGGACTTTGTCTTGTCAATTTGTGTGTCCTCCACAGAATAATCTTCCTACAGTGGGTACTTGGTACATTTCTTTTCAATTTAATGCAATCTTGTTAATCTTGATGAAAGTTTTTCAAATAAGACCCAGAAACTTCACTAACCCTTAATAGCAAAAAGCAAAGATCTGGCTTCTTTTTTTAAAAAAATTATTTATATTTTATTTAATATGTTTTTGTTTTTCCCAGAGAATAGCCCTTTAGAGCAACTCTCTCTTTTAAAAAGTTATTTTACTTTAACCTATTTATTTTGGACAGAGGTAAATTGAGAGGGAAGGGAGAAGCAGAGAGGGAGGGAGACAGAGACAGAGACAGAGAAACACACACAGAGAGAAATGCATATATCATTGCTTCGGCATTTATGAATCTTCCCCCCTGCATATGCAGAGTGAGGGCTTGAACCCAGGCCCATTCACACAATAACACATGCACTTAATACAGTCTGCCATGATGTGAGAATCTCACAAGAGGCAGAGAGAAGGAGAAAGCCAAACCAACTAACCACTCTGTTACATGCAGTGCCAGAGGTGGAACTGGAAAGTTTAAGCGTGAAAGTCAAGTGCTTTAACATTTGAGGCATTTCCCCTGCTGTCACATCGTCATTCTTATCCTTAGCTTTCTACATAAACAGTGATAGTGCACACAGGCAGAGAAACTCTCATATATTTTTCCTGGAAAACAAAAGTATGGACCTGTATTCACCAAATGTGGTCTCAATTTTATTGTCTACCAACTTAAACCATTTTAAATTATTTATAGACATAACAATGGCAGATGCTCCTCTGCCAACGGTTCTTTCACCTTAGGTCAGGCAACATGGTGGCCTCAAACAGAAACAATGTTTACTGTCAAACTGGAAGCTTCCTGTGATCAAAGAAGACTTGCTTTCTCCAGATTGCTCTCAAGAAATATAAAAGCAGCACTAAGGGAATAAACTCCATAATTTATGAACCTCACAGAGTGATTTTCTATTTTTTCTTTTTTTTAATATTTACTTATTCCCTTTTGTTGCCCTTGTTGTTTTATTGTTGTTGTTGTTATTGATGTCATTGTCCTTGGATAGGAAAGAGAGAAATGGAGAGAGGAGGGGAAGACAGAGAAGGGGAGAGAAAGAGAGACATCTGCAGACTTGCTTTGCCGCCTGTGAAGCGACTCCCTTGCAGGTGGGGAGCCAGAGGCTCGAACTGGGATCCTTGTGCTTTGTGCCACGTGCACTTAACCCACTGTGCTACTGACAGACTTCTGATTTTCTATTTTAAAACCACTCCTGAACGGTTTACTCCTGTGTCATCAAATTCTTATTCCCCTTTTGAAGGGTTAAGCTCATTCTGAACTTCATGGAAATTATTCAGTTCTAAATGGCAGCTATTACTGTTAACGTGCAAGGACCCAGAACCATCTCTTAGAGTCAAATTCTGGTTAGAATACACACTAAGGAGCCTTAGATGTGACAACTTTCTGGGTCTCAGTTTCATTGTATAATGGAGTCAGAACCCTATTGAAGGACCATTATAGTAAATTTATTGACTCAACAGTGTGCATATGTAGACTAGTAACCAAGACACAGTGATGGGTTGAATTTTAACTGCTACTAAATCAAGAAGTTCTCTTCACTAAAGAAAGGAAACAGCAGAGAATATTTTTATAGGCTTTTATTATGGATGCAAACTTCTTTCCCTTCACGGTTTTATTATTTTTTTTCTTCTTGGAATATGTTAGAAGTTTTAAGCAAACATGCAAGTGAGATACATATATTTAATTTCACATACAGACTCAGTGTTGCTTCCTGGCATCCTTCCAAGATATCTTACAAGTTGTCAGTCTTGCCAGGACAGAGTATGTTTTCTGACCACTTCCCCTTTGCAATTAAGGACTGTGACCACTCGCTTACGCACAGACTGAGACCAGCAGTCTTAACCCCAAAGGAGGTCAGAAACTCCCAGCCCTTCCCGCTGGCCAAGGGGGCTAGCTGAGAACCTGATACTGTGTGTTTTCAGGCTGTGGCTAGGCCTGAGACCATAGGAACTGGGAACACCCACCAACACCCCGTCTCCCCCAGCCCCACTTCCTTCACTTCAGTGCCATCAAGCAAGGCGGCAGTGTTGTTTGTGAATGTTTTGAGTGGAGTTGGGTTTCTGATATTTATTGCTGGATTGCTAAGGATTTGGATAGAAGACATGACAAGCAAAGAAAGAGACAGAAACAAACCCCTGGAAAGAACTAATACTGTGAGTGGGCATGCTCAGGACAAACCAGGGTCCAGGAAAGTCTGGGCTCTCTAGGGAGCTCCAGGATTTGGTCAGTTGCTTTGCAAATAAAATCTGCCCTAGACACAGGGTGAGGAGACCATATTTGCATAGAAGTGTTGACAGCCCTGTCTTGCAGATAGCAGGTCACAATCAGGGTGGTGGTGAGTTTTCCTGTTTACCATCTGCTTCTGTGGAAGCACTGAATGTGAGTGCTGAAAGGACCTCAGGACAACAAACTTCCCCACCTCTTTTGGGATTCAGTAGCTTAGTAAAGTCCAGAATTTTGCCACTTTGCTTTCTGCATGCCCTCCCCTTAATGACACGAAGGTGTAGAGAAGTAAGATAAACTCACAAAGACTATAAGCAGGTGAGAGGCTTCCCTAAAGCACCTGGCTTTATCATAGTGCTTCTTACACATGAGTATTCACCTACATAAACTGAATTCCACATAGGTGGAGGCTGTGTCTATACCTTTTGTCATTATGTGTCCAACATCTACCATAATGTTGGACATGTATAAGAATTTTAGACTGGGGCTGGGTGGTGGCACACCTAGTTTCAGTGCACAAGGACCTGGGTTCACAAATGATGAAGCAGGGCTGCAGGTGTCTCTCTGCCTGTCTCCCTCTGTATCATTCCCTTCCCTCTTGATTTCTGGCTGTCTCTATCCAAATAAATAAATAAAGATAATTAACAAATTTTAATCTATCAATAATAAGTAAACAATAGTGGATTAGGAAAAGAATAATAAAGCTATTCTAGTAGATATGGGTATTCGTCAACAGAGACTATCTGGATTCCAAATACTTGGTCCCATTTCCTTCCTACATTTAGGTACAGTCATGCTATTTTTTTCTCTCTTTTCTTTTTCTCTCTTTTCTTTTCTTTTCTCTTCTTCTTCTTCTTCTTCTTCTTTTTTTTTTTTTTGGTTTGTTTCACCAGTATTGTCACTGTTTTGCTTTCTATTGTTGAGATAGGCTTAGCAAATTCCAAGGTCTGGGGAGCAGAAAGACACCTTGTGAGCAAGCTGTGAGGGCTATGTGCAGTTTCCTGGGAGAATGGCTTCCAAAAACATTGTCATCACTTTGAAGAGTCTTGAAGTTTGCTAACTTCTCCATCACAGAGGGCTGATAAATTCCCTGGGAGTCTAAAATCCAATCACTTCTTGGGGGGGCGGAACTTAAAGTTGAACAAAATTAGGGTTACTTGATCTGGTAAGGGAGAAGTTAATGAAGCACTTTGATATTATGAAAGGTTATTCTTTTTTTTTAAATTTAGAAAAAGGAAACACTGACAAACCCATAGGATAAGAGGGGTACAGTTCCACACAAGTCCTCCCACCAGAACTCCAAATCCCATCCTCTCCCTTGATAGCTTTCCTATTCTTTTTAAAAATATTTTTTATTCCTTTTTGTTGCCCTTGTGGTTTTATTGTTGTAGTTATTACTGTTGTTGTTATTGATGTTGTTGTTGTTGGATAGGACAGAGAGAAATGGAGAGAGGAGGGGAAGACAGAGGGGGAGAGAAAGATAGGCACATGCAGACCTGCTTCACCACCTGTGAAGTGACTCCCACCTGTGAAGAGAGCCCCACCCTAGAGGTTCCAGGACTGGGGGAAATAATAGGCTCTATAGAAGAAGTGGGAGGTTTCTGCTATCTTAGGGTTTAAGAAGACAATAGATAGTTACTGCTATAGTAACATTATTTGGCAATTGGATTAACTTTGAAATATCCCTTTGTTAGGATTTGCTGTATCATACACAACATCACCATAATTTATGTCCTTTGATACTATTTGTATATAGCTGTGCCACCGGTTGCTTCTGTTCTCCCTCGTATAAGCTTTTTTTTTAAAAATATTTATTTTATTTATTTATTCCCTTTTGTTGCCCTTGTTGTTTTATTGTTGTAGTTATTGTTGTTGTTGTTGTTGTTGGATAGGACAGAGAGAAATGGAGAGAGGAGGGGAAGACAGAGAGGAGGAGAGAAAGATAGACACCTGCAGACCTGCTTCACCGCCTGTGAAGCGACTCCCCTGCAGGTGGGGAGCCGGGGTTCGAACCGGGATCCTTATGCCGGTCCTTGTGCTTTGCGCCACCTGCGCTTAACCTGCTGTGCTACAGCCCGACTCCCTCCTGGTATAAGCTTTTAAGAGAGTCAACATATCAAAGACTCAGCCTATGGTCTGTGTATTAAAAAGTTTGAGACATTCAATTTCCTTCTCTTATATTAATTAAATAGTGATTTATATGACTACAAATTAATAGGAGTGTACATAAACACCTTTCCCACCAACAGAAGACTGTATCCCATCACATTCCACCCCAACCCCCCAGCCCTGTGAAGCCGAATATCCACCCTCACCCTCAACCCAGGGTTTTTATTTTGGTGCCCTACTCCAAGGTTATTATTATTTTAATACTTACTTATTTTTGTTGCCTTTATTGTTGTTATTGATGTCATTGTTGTTGGATAGGACAGAGAGAAATGGAGAAGGAGATAAAGACAGAAAGGGGGAGAGAAATACAAACACCTGCTTCACAGCCTGTGAAGCGACCCTCCTGCAGGTGGGGAGCCGGGGGCTTGAACCGGGATCCTCATGCCAGTTTTTGTGCTTTGTGCCAAGTGAGCTTAACCTGCTGTGCTACTGCCCAGTTCCCTTAGGTTATGCTTTCTTATGATGAGGCTTGACCTGCAATAATATAAGTTATAAGCTTAAGATATAAATCAAGAGTCCTAAAATTTTCTCTTTTTAGTAATGAGTCTAGGAATAGAGCTTAAAGATAAAATATGGAAACCAGCAAAAGATTCACATCTAAAATGGTCATCACATCATTCCATAGGAGTGCCAATAGTTGGAAACAATATTAATGTCCCAGCATGAATAATGGCTAAGTATGGGGTGTAGCTATTAAAGTAGAATGAAGAACATTTTAATTGTGGCTATTTTGATACCATGGATATTTTCCATCCATATGGAACGTTTTATTGATAAATGCAGTAGTGGGGGAAGACAAGGGAGAAAGCTTGTTACAGCATAGGACTTGCATACCTCAGGCTCTGAGACCCCAAATTCAATTCCTGCCACTGCCGTATGCCAGAGTTCAGTGGTGCTCTGGTTTCTCTTATGCTTTCTCTTTCTCTCTCATAAAAATAAATTTTTTTAGAAATATACATTTATTTAGTGATGTTATGTGCTTTAAAGATGTAATTATCTGGTGTACAGATAATTGGTGATTTAAAACCAAAAGCTGAAGTGGGGGGCCAGTGGTGTACCTGGTTAAGTGTACACATTACCATGCTCAAAGAACTGGGTTTGAGCCATGAATCCCACCTGCAAGAGGGGAAGCTTCACCAGTGAAGTAAGTCCTGCAGGTGTCTCTCTGTCTCTCTCTCACTCTCCTTCCCCGCCCCTAAAATTCTTTCAATCCTATCACAGAAAGAAGAAAAGAAAATGTTCTCTGGGAGCAGTGGTTTTATCATGCAAGCACTGAGACCCAGCCATAACCCTGGTGGCAATATCATTATTAAATCACTGATACTTTTTTTAAGTTTAGATATTTAAAATAATATGTATTAACTCAATTGTATAATTAATTCTGTTTGTACTTCCTTCATATTCCTATATAAGTTTGTAACAGCTAAAATGTGCATCAAATTTTTTTAAAAAAATCAAATGCTCAATGATTTGTTTTCTCTCTCACACCCCCTCCCCAGGCCCTTTCTCTCTCTCAAACATTCAGCCCAGAACAGTGAAATTGCTCATGATCTGAGAGAATGCTCCCTTTCTAATTCTAATTATTTGGGGGAAGTTCATGGAGGAAGGTAATTTTGTGGAATAAGTGTTTTATTCCCAGGAATCTTGACAAAATACAAGTTGGACCAGAAGCATCTGGTAAGAACTGCTTTCCCTGGCAGCCTCTGTTTTCCTAAGGTCAGTAGTAGAAGAATTGGCCTGAACCCTGGGAAATTCCTGGAGCTTCCTTTGCCTCCTTGGAGCAAAGACCCTGAAGATGTTTCTTAGAGCACTAAGCACTCATTCATTCTGGATGATGGGGGAGGAGAGAGCGAAGGAAGATAATCATTAAAGGAATTGCCCCATAATTAGCTACATTTTGGAGTAAATGCGTGTGTGTGTGTGTGTGTGTGTGTGTGTGTGTGTGTGTGTGTGTGTGTGTGTGTGTGTGTGTATTTACTCCAAACTGGCCAGAGGGATGCCTTGATGCATCCTCTAGTTACATGTTTAAGAAAGCAGAAGATACATAAGAGATTATATCCTAAGAAGTTTGTGGCTTAACAGTGACAAGTGTGAAGGAACCTGTAATATTTACCCAAGGTTACCATAACAAAGTACCGAGTGATATAAACAACAGAAAATTATTTCCTAATAGTTGTGGAAGCTGGAAGTTCAAGGCCAAGTTGTCAGCAGGGTTAGTTCCTTCTGTAGGTTTAGGTTGAGGGTGGGGAAATATCAACTTCAGGATTCCCCCTCTTTGTGAGGTTCACAAGTTATGGTTTTCTCATTATAACCTCTTATTTCCTTTCCTCTGAATATGACTATTCAAAACAAAACTAACTAACAAAAAGCTCCTCCTCTTCTGGGGATCTAATCATATCAGATAAGTATCTATCTTAATGGCATTGCTTACACTCACTCCTAGAAAGAATTTATCTCTAAATACAGTCACATTCTAAGCTATTGGGGGGTTAGGACTTCAAAATATAAATGGAGGGAGGCCAGGCATAGCTAGTCCAGTTGACCAAACATGCTACTATGTGTAAAGACCTGTGTTCAAGTCACTGTTCCCCAAATGTAGGGGGGGGGGACATTAAAAGCAGTGAAACAGTGATGCAGATGTCTTTCTCCTTTTCTATCTCCACTTTCCCATTTGCTTTCTCTCTTTCCTATCAGGTTAAAAAAAAAGAGAAAGAGAAAGGAAGGAAGGAAGGAAGGAAGGAAGGAAGGAAGGAGGAAAGAAAAAAAGAAAGGAAAGAAGGAAGGAGGGAAGAAAGGAAGGAAGGAAGGAGGGAAGAAAGGAAGGAAGGAAGACAGTAATGGGAAAATGGCTGTCTGCGTAGATTCATCAATTATGCATTGAGTTCTAGCAATTACCCTGGAGGCAGGGAAAAGGGAGAAAGAAAGAAGAGAGAGAGAGAGAGAGAGAGAGAGAGAGAGAGAGAGAAGGAGAGGGAAAGAAAGAAAAGAAAAGAAATATATATATATGGAAAGTATGTGCAAAATTCAGCCATTGGGGCTGGGTGGTGGTGCACCTGGTTGAGTACACATGTTATAATGCACAAGGATCCAGATTCAAGTCCCCGATCCCCACCTGTTAGGGGGAAAGCTTTGTGAGTGGTGAAACAGTGCTGCAACCCTTTTTCTGTCTCTCTTCCTCTCTTATCTACCCCTTAACTTTTGACTTCTGTCTCTACCCAATAAATAAATAGAATTTTATAGAAAAAAAATTCAACCTGTTACAAGCCTGATTCATTTCTCAATATGTTAAGCTTTAGTATGGGCATATCCCCAAGTCTTTAGAGTCTGTTGGTCTGGGAGGGGAGGGGACAGGTACAGACAGCCAACAACAAACACTGCATGTAAGACTTCAGTCTTACAGCAAGTTAGTGACTGAACTTCCTACTCACTTCTAGCCTACATCAGACCTGCTTTCCTTCCACATGGAGCCAGTACAGAAAAAGCAAAGTCCTATGGTGAATCCAAAATGGTATGAAAAGATGAGGCTGGACAGTTTGGCTGTGCAGTGGAGCCCATTAATTATAGTGGATTGTGATTGTGTTTATTTGTTTAAACTCATCTTGGTGTTGCAGAACTGCTTTCCTTGGGCATTAAACAGCAACCTGTGGTTGAACGTCTAGGGCCAGGAGACAGAGAGAGGCTCTCAGTCCGTCACTAGGTTGGAGCCCTGTATGATGAGGGTTCACTCAGGTCTCATAGAGAAACATCTTTTGAATTGGAGTGGTTCTCAGGACCTGCTGCCATCTTTCTTGCCATCAGCTCCAATGTCTTGCAGATTAAACGTATGGTTTGGGAGTGAGGGGGCTGGGAGGATGGGAAGAGAGAAACACAAGTCCTTTCCTAAATGCCTTTGTCCCTGCCCCAGACTGTGGTAAAATCAGGCAGGGAACAGCTGGCCAGCCGTGTTTGTTTAAGCTGTTGACTAATCTCTGAGTTCATGTGCTAAGCTGGTTCATGAAGTTCTTGAACTTTTCTCCTTGGGCTTCTGGCACAGTGAGAATGAAATAGGAAACTGGCACTATCTTTGAAAGAAGCCAGTGGGACTGAGTAAAATAAATGTTTGATTTGGAAGTAAGAGTCAAGATATTCAAAGAAAGCTACATTGTATTAACAGACAACCCCGCTGTGTGCAGTATGGAGACCAGGGTGAAAATGAATTTTCTTTCTTTTTTTTTTCTTTTTCATTTAAGAAAGGATTAATTAACAAAACCATAGGGTAGGAGGGGTACAATTCCACACAATTCCCACCACCCAATCTCCATATCCCACCTCCTCCCCTGATAGCTTTCCCATTCTCTATCCCTCTGGGAGCATGGACCCAGGGTCATTGTGGGTTGCAGAAGGTAGAAGGTCTGGCTTCTGTAATTGCTTCCCCGCTGAACATGGGCGTTGGCTGGTCGGTCCATACTCCCAGTCTGCCTCTCTCTTTCCCTAGTAGGATGGATCTCTGGGGAAGCGGAGCTCCAGGACACATTGGTGGGGTCTTCAGTCCAGGGAAGCCTGGCCGGCATCCTGATGACACCTGGAACCTGGTGACTGAAAAGAGAGCTAACATACGAAGCCAAACAAATTGTTGAGCAATCATGGACCCAAAGCTTCTATACAAAACTATGCTTATTGGGTTCATGGTCTATATCAGCACTGTCTGTAGAATATCTACCATGAGAATCTTTGCAGTGTGTGTCATTGATAGCACAATATGGCAGTCACTGGGCATGTGGAGCTGTGGAACATTTGGAATGAGATGCATGCAACAGAGGGACTACATTTTCTCAGCACCTCACTAATTACTGAGATTAGTGACTATGAGACTAAAGAGCACACATCTGTCTCCTCTTCCCTTTTTCTGGTTTTTATCTCTTATTAATACTTTGTATTCAGCATCCTTTCACAAAGTCTGAGTATCAGAATGGTCCAGTGGCTCTTGAGTCCAAGCAAGTAGAGTTCTTGACAGAGGTGTGAAGAAAATGAATTACTCAGTAATTAGTGAGGTGCTGAGAAAATGTAGTCCCTCAGTTGCATGCATCTCATTCCAAATGTTCCACAGCTCCACATGCCCAGTGACTGCCATATTGTGCTATTAATGACACACACTGCAAAGATTCTCATGGTAGATATTCTACAGACAGTGCTGATATAGACCATGAACCCAAAAAGCATGGTTTTGTATAGAATGCATTTCAAAATATTTTACAAATTTCTTTCTGTGAAGGGTCAGTTAAAATCAGAGAGGAGAGGAAAGGAATATTGATAAAGTGACTAAAAGGTGTTAATTGTATGATGAAGAATAGAATAGAATAGAATTGCATTATTTAGTGGTAAGCTTAATATACTTTATACAGATACAGATTTCATTGACACCTGGAACCTACATAATGCAATAATATACTGCTTTATTATAATTTGTTTTAGTTGCTAATTTGTATTTCAGGACTCAAAATCACCAGGTTATTTACCCATCTGATGATTCATCTACTGTACAACATCCCCAACAAGTCTCTCCTATAGGAATTGAAAACACTGTGGGGAGTAGATAGTATAGTAGTTATGCAAAGAGACTCTCAAGCCTGAAGCTCTAATGTCCCAGGTTCAGTGCCCCACACCACCATAAACCAGAGCTGATAAGTGCTGTGGTAAAAAAAATAATTGAAAACACTCCAACTTGAATGAAAACTTGATTTTCAAGGCAGGCAATTTTATCAGTGGATTCCTGCCCCCCCAATCTACAATAGTTTTTCTAATCCAAAACAATGATTTCAGACATCATAATTTTTCTTTGAAAGTACTGATAACTTTTATGTTCATTTAAATACCTTTACAGATGAGTCACATAGTTTCATTACAGTTGTGTATAGAAAGAGTAAATTTCAGATGTAAATGAAATGTCAAAAACAAAATGAGGCTATACAGTTCTCTGCCCACTTTTCCTGTGGTATGCTAATAATATTCTACAAAATAAGCTTGGGTACTTAACACAGCCAAATGAACTTATTGCTAATATTGATGCCACTTATTTTCTCCATGATTTTTCTTTTCAAAAATATTCCACCATTGAAAATTGAGTGAATTTTCCCAGATTAAAAAAATAATAACTTTGTCAACCCCATTGTACTCAGCCTGCCCAGTGCACCTTTGGTGTGACCTGCAGCCTTCCTACTATTTGTCTCTACTTGCTCCTGTCAGGAATTCCTCTGACCTCCTCACAGTTCTATCCAACATTTCTAACTGCAGTTGACTGTCAAGGAGATTTTATTGCTTTAATTTCTCCCCCTTCTTCTCTTTCTCCTCTCTCTCTCTCTTGATAGAGCCAGAGACAATGAGAGGGATGATAGGGAGAGAGAATGATAGACAACTGCAGTGGAGCTGTTGGTAGCAGATAACTATAATTTTTATCTATCAAGTGATGCAGCCTCAATCCTCAACATTTGTTTAAATATATGCTCTTTAATGTTTTGAATTATCTCTCTTTGTCCCTCAACCCATGTTGAGGTTGAATTTATTATCAATTAATTATTTTATTTTTAAATATTTTTATTTTATTTATTATTGGATATAAAAAGAGGGAAATTGAGAGAGGAGGGGTGATAGAAAGGTAAAGAGAGAGAGAGAGAGAGAGACACCTGCAGCCCTGTTTCACCACTTGTGAAGCTTTTTCCCTGCAGGTGGGGAACAGGGGCTTGATCCTGGGTCCTTGCGTACTGTAATGTGTACACTTAGTCAGGTGCACTACTGCCTGACTCCTAAGGTTGAATTTATTTAATCTCTGGACTCATATTGATTCAGGTCTATATCCACACATATCTGATTGTAGATTTAATCTGATGTTTATCTTTCAACTACACGAATCAGTAAATTGCAACTCAAGTAAAAAAAAAATCCCATCTCAATACACCAGATTATCCAGAATCATTGTATTATTTACAACTAAATATTGATATAAATTTGAATCTTCCACTTTTTTCTTGATCTTGGAATGTCTTAATACCTATCAGTTTACTAGGGCTTTGACAAAATTATTTTTATGATTTTGGCAACAAATCAACTAGTAAGCCAATATATTAATATTAATAATTAATATATCAACAGATACATGTATGTATTAATACACTAATATTAAGAATTCATATATATATATGTACATATATATATATATGTAGTCACAGTATATAAGACAGATATGCCCCATCAGGACTGAACACATAATTGTCATAATACAATTATCTTTTGTTTAAGATCACCCCCTGATCAATTCTCTCTGAGTAGCTTTTAACCAAGGATAACTTTTAATCATTATCTTTGCCTAACATGAGCTCTCTCACTCCTTAGAATATGCAAGACCCTACTGTTATAATATTCTCACTGCACTTGTACTTTGTCTTCGTAGCATATATCATAAGTTAATTATTTATATGGTAATTTTTTCAGTGTTTCTTTCCTGTTAGAGTATAAGCCCCCAGCCTGTCTTGAGTAGTAACCAACTCAGTGCTTGGAATACAATGGGTTCTCACTAGTAGACCTGCAGAATAAAAGGGTGAGTAAAGTGTGCATAAATGTCCTAAGAACAGAAGCTATAGGCTCTGTGGAGGCACAAAATAAAAGGAACCAACTTGGGTTAGGGGAATTGAGAAATATGTCTGGAGAAGTGACATTTGTGTTTAGAGAAGGAAGAGGAGGACAGGGATATAGTAGAAAAGATCACACTACAGCTAGGGAGTCATAATTGAACTGATACTAAAAAGCAGCTGAGTCAGATTGTGAAAGACCATTCAAGATATATATTAGTGTAGACTTTATGTCAGCAACATTTATAAGCTATTGGCAGTAGAGAAATGATATAACATTTTTTCTTTAAAAAGGGATCCTGGGGCCAGGCGTTGGCGCACCTGGTTGAGTATACGTCACAATGCGCAAGGACTCAGGTTTGATCCCCCAGGCCCCACCTGAAAGGGGAAAGCTTTGCCAGTGGTGAAACAGGGCTGCAGTTCTTTCTCTCTCTCCCCCCCCCCCACACTATATCATCACCTTCCCTCTCTATTTCTGACTATGCAATAAATAAATAAAGATAATAAAAAAATTTTTAAGGTATCCTGATCTCATGTATGTGACCCAGGCCAGAACCTTGCCCTGATTGCATCGAAGGAAGCTTTAATGCTGTGGTCTGGTTTCTCTCTCTCTCTCTCTCTCCCCTTGCCTCTCTTCTTTCTCTGTATTTATCTTTAAAAAGAAAAATGGATGGAGCTTGAAGGAATCATGCATGTTAAGCGAGATAAGCCAGAAAGAGAAGGATGATTATGTGATGATCCCACTCAGCCTTTTGTTGAAAAATAAGAGCAGAAGGGAAAACACAAAGCAGAACTTGGACTGAAGTTGGTGTATTGCACTAAAGTAAAGGATGCTGGGGTGGGAGGAGTGTTCAGTTCAAATAAGATGGCAGAGGAGGACCTAAGTGTGTGTGGGGGGACAGAGTCTTATGTGGGAAACTGAGAAACGTTATATATGTACCAACTATTATATTTACTGTCAACTGTAAACCATTAATCCCCCCAATAAAGAAAAAAATGACCCCCTCTCCCAAAGAAAAAGAAAGAAAAAAGTCATTATCAGCGTGCATGTGCATAATGCTATTCAGGGACAATCAGGATGGGAAGCAGTGGGGTGTATTAGGTGACGTGATTAAAACTGTGTCTTGGCCTGGAACAGTGCCATGGACTCTGTAGATTTCTTCACTCATTTTCTCTCCCCTCCCTCCATTACTTACTCATTGGAAGAAAATACTGAATTGGGGAAGATTATGGTAGAGAAGAATTAGTAGTCATTTTCATTTGCAAACTGAATTGGGACTGATCCTCACAAAGACATCCACAGTCTCCCAGGCTGGGGACAGGTGGCCCTGCTCACTGCTTCCTCCAGGCCAGCATCAGGAGCCCACCCTGCTGGCCTTGGGCATTACCCTGCTTCCTCTGGCCGACACAGGGACATCAGTCCATCGCAGCAAAACTGCCATTTCTACCGTTCTCATACAGGCTTGTAGTTTCATGGCCTGGCGGGGCTTCCAGATGTCCTTCCTCTCATATCCACTGATTTATCTCTTTTGTCATTTAGATTCTGGATCTTACAGATGTTCTGGGTGTTCATAGCCCCAAGGGAGGTAAGTTGATGGGTGTCTCCTTAAGGGTGCCAGAGATCGCCTGTAGGACCTGCTCACTCTCCTCCCTCACCAGTTATGGCCTTGGACTTTTTTTTTTCTGTGAATGATGACATAAATTATGTACTAGGGAAGCCAGGACTCAATGGGAGGACCTCTTTAAGGTACTAAAGGAAGTACCAAACAGTTGGACTTTCATACGAAAAATTATTTTTGTTTCCTATTTATTTATTTTATTGCCACCAGAGTTATTGCTGGGGCTCGGTGCCAGCACTCTGAACCCACAGCTCGGAGCAGCCATTTTTCCTTTTATTTCTTTCTTGTTTCATTTGACAGGACAGAAATTGAGAGGAGGTGGGAAGATAAAGGGCACAGAGACAGACACAGACACTAATAGACCTGCTTCACCAATTGTGAAGCATCTCCCCTGCAGGTGGGGAGTAGGGTCTTGAGCCTAGGTCCTTCCACATGGTAATATGTATGCTTAACTGAGTGCACCATTGCCTGCCCCCCTCATATGACAAACTCTATAGGAATGAATGACATGGTAATATCTATGAAGCTACTGAGCTAAACTGAATATGATTCAGAGATATGAGAAGTCTTTGTGTAATCTAAGGAGGAAATTTTCAAGGGATAAAGATATATATATATATATATATATATATATATATATATATATATATATATATAAACTTGAAAGGGAGCCAGGCAGTGGTGCACCCAGTTAAGCGTATATGTTACAAAGTGCAAGGACCTGTGTTCAAGCCCCTGGTCCCTACCTACAGGGGGAAAGCTTCATGATCGGTGAAGCAGGGCTGCAGGTCTGTCTGTCTATCTCCCCTTCTCTCGTGATTTCTCTCTGTCTCTACCCAATAATAAACAAATAAATAATAAAATTAAAAAAAAACCTTGAAAGAGACAGAAGTAGTTACAGTAAAGTCATAATGCATTTAGTGATAACACATTAAACTTTTCTTTCCACCTTAATAATAATAATTTATAAAAAGAATGTGATATAGAATTATTTTCCCAAAGAGGAGGAAGGGGAGGGAAATAACACTTGCTCCCCAAGATTGGCAAACAAGTTGTGGGTTGAGCCCTACATTTCTAGTATACTGGCAAATTGCTTCTGTGAATCTGAACATTGTTTCTCTCTACTTGAATATGTCTATACATCTCTATCTCTGTCATTGATCCCACTTAGAACTCAGTACATTTCAAAGGGCAACCAGGTTAGATTAAAAAGATTAAACCAGGTTAGATTAAAAAGCGCCTGTACAAATGAAATTTCTTCAAATTCAAAAATGTTTTTATCGAATTTGAAGAGAATTCACTTGTAAAGCAAAAAACATGTTTTACTTTGAAGAAATTTCATTTGTAGAGCTAAAACACTTTTGAATTCAGAGAAATTTCATTTGTACAGGTGCCTTTTAGTCTAACCTGGTTGCTCTTCTTTGAAATGCACTGAGTTCTAAGTGTAATAAAGGACACAACATTTAGTAATCTAAGGATGTGTCACATGTGATGACTTTTGCCTGTAGATTAGACACCTATGCACACAGAAATTGTGAAATTTCAAAGTATTAATAAAAAGTGGAACTATCAAAATTTGATAGAGACAGACAAAAATTGAAAGGGAGGGGCCAGGTGGTGGTGCACCTGGTTAAGTGCACACATTACAGTGCGTAAGGACCCAGGTTCAAGCCCCTGGTCTCACCTAAAGAGGGAAAGCTTTATGAGTGGTAAAGCAGGGCTGCAGGTGTCTCTCTGTCTCTCTCCCTCTCTACCTTCCCTCCCCCTCTCAATTTCACTCTGTAATAATAAAATAAAAAATTTAAAAAAATAAAATAAAATTGAAAGGGAAAGGGGAGAGGGAGAAAGAGAAACACCTGCAGCACTGCTTCACCTCTCCTGAAACTTCCATTTGCTGTGGGGACTGTGGGCTTGAACCCAGGTCCTTGTGCTAGACCTTTGTGTTCTACTGGATGTATGTAACACCACCTGGCTCCCAGTATCCTAAGTTTTTACAGTTACTAAGTTTTCATTACCGACACCTCCATTTCTTCCCACTAAAGATGCATCGTGTAACTTGTTAGCAAGATTAATGTTAGCATTTTTTAAGGACCACAATTCTGACTAAAATGTTTAAAAACAACAAAGAACCTGGGGGCCTGGAGGTAGCTCAGCGGGTTAAGTGCACATGGCGAGATCCTGGTTCCAGCTCCAGGCTCCCCACCTGTAGGGAGGGGGTTGCTTCTCAAGCAGTGAAGCAGGTCTGCAGGTGTCTATCTTTCTTTCCCCCTCTCTCCTCTCCTCTCTCGATTTCTCTCTGTCCTATCCAACAACAGCAGCAATGACAATAATAACAAGGGCAACAAAATGGGAATAATGGCCTCCAGGAGCAGTGGATTCATAGTGCAGGCACCGAGCCCCAGCAATAACCCTGGAGGGAAAATAAACCCTGAAAAGTTTTCTTTAGAAAAGAAACTAACATTTAACTGTACCTCAGCTTTGTATAAAAATCCCTCTTTCTAGACTAGTGGTTAGATAAAACCTACTAGGTAGGCTAAATCTGAGTGTTTTCAGGGTCCTAAAAGGAGACAGATGCCAATCAGGGCGGTCATAGGAAGAACTCTGCAGGAATGTAACACATGGTCCTAAAGATAGATGAAGGTATTGAGTCATACCCCCCTCTACCTTTGATACTCTTCTCTTCCTCCCCCCCTCTTCTTTCTTCCTTCTCTTTCTTTTTTAATATTTTCTTTATTTGGATAGAAAATTGAGAGGGAGGGGAGAGATTGAGAGAGAGAGAGAGAGAGAGAGAGAGAGAGAGAGAGTGAGTTGCAGCACTGTTTCACTGTTGTTGAAGCTTCCTCCTGCAGGTGGGGGCCAGAGGCTTGAACCTAGGTCCTCTTGCACTATAATGTGTGTGCTCAAGGAGGAGCGTTACTGCCAGCCAGCCTCCCCCCCCCTTAACCCTTTCCCTCTCTGCCTTCCAAATTGAATTTTAGTTGGATGCTATAGGCTATTTTTCCTACATTCAAAACTTGCCTTACTGAAAGTGACTTTGTTGGATTTAGTAAGAGGCTCTGGAATTTCCTACATTCGTCTGCCAAAACACCTAATTTAAAACTTGCATTTGTAGCCATGACAGGGGCTGTTATCTTCAGGATCCCAGAGGCTATTCCAGTGCTGATGCCTCTTTTCTTTTTGATTTATTACTTTTTAGCTTTATTTTATTTGCTAGGACAGAGAAATCTTAGAGGGAAGAGGGAGAAAGGGAGAGAGAACGAGCGAGATACCAGGACTTGCAGACCTGCCTCACCATGCTTATGAAAACTTTCCGCTGCAGGTGGAGGAGCGGGTGCTTGAACATTGGTCCTTGGCGTATTGTAATGTGTGTACTCAACCAGGTACGCCACCACCTGGCCTGTACTTTTCTTCCTTCCTTCTCCTTCCTTCTCCTACCATCCTCCTTCCTTCCTCCCTCCCTCACACCCTTCCTTCCTCCCTCCCTCACACCCTTCCTTCCTCCCTCCCTCACACCCTTCCTCCCTCCCTCCCTCCCTCCCTCCCTTCCTTCCTTCCTTCCTTCCTTCCTTCCTTCCTTCCTTCCGGAAAGCTCCTTCAGAGAACACAAGTACAAGTACGGGGGTAGAAACTCTCATGCCTGAGGTTCCAGGTTCAGTTCCCCGCATCACCATAAACCAGAGCTGAACAGTGCTCTGGTATTAAACAAACAAACAAAAAACAGAGAACACTAGTACAAGGTAACAACTTTGGTCACAGAGGGCAGGGCCTTCTATGCTACCCCTTCATTGCTCGCCCTCCCCAGCCCGTCCCCAGGCCCTCAGCTGAAGGTGGGCAAGCGGTTTGGGAGCTGCGGGAAGAGCAGCAGCCCCTCCAGCCCGGGGGCCAGGGGAGGAGGCCGGGCTGCGGCGAGGGAGGGAGGCGGGGGAGCAGGGCGGGAGCGGAGAGGCCGCGACGCCCCGGCTGATTGGCTCCCAGCGCCTGGGGGGCGCTGTATAAGGACAGGGCGCCCTGTCCGCGCGTCCAGGAGTTCTGCCCGGCTCACCGCGCCCCGCCTGGGTCCCGGCCCCGCGACTGGGGCGGACGAGGCGGACAGTGAGCCGGGAAGGAGCGAGCGCCATGCGCCGCACCAGCCGCGACTATAGCAAGTCCCTGCGCGGCGCCGAGGAGATGGGCAGCGGGGCCGCCCCGCACGAGAGCCCCCCTCCGCCGGCGCCCGCCGCGCCCCGCTCGCTCTTCCCCGCGCTGCTGGGGCTGGGGCTGGGCCAGGTGGCCTGCAGCGTGGCGCTTTTCCTCTACTTCCGAGCGCAGGTGAGAGTGGGTGCCGCCTGCGGGTTGGGGGCGCACGGGGGAGCCCCCCGCGCTCGGAACTCCGAGTCTACTCCCCACTAGCCCCGCAGACACGGAGGGGGTGTGGCTGGGGTGCACCTGGGCGCGCGCACCCACCTTGGCGCTTTGCGCACGCAGAGCCGGGCGCTGGCCATAGCCACCGAGCATTTGAATCTCCCCCGGAGACGCCGCATTGGCCGCTGTCTCCCGGCTAACTGCGTCGCCTTGGAGCTCGGCGCCTCCGCACATAGGCACCTGTCTTCCCGCCCTGCGCTTCGGGAGGGTGGCGGGAACCGGCCGCTCCAGGGCCGCGGGGCACGCGGGGCGGGTAGCGGGCTGGGAGCCGGGGGGCAGAGAGGAAGGGGTGGATGTGTAATAGCATGCTTTCTGGCGGTTTGAGCTCGCGTGTTTTCTTGGAAATTGCAGTGCAGTCAGTTGGATTCATTCAAATGTTCTTGTCTGATGATGTGAACTTTTTTTTCCTCAGAGGAAGTGGGGGGCTGACGGTGCAATTTCTTTCTTTCTTTCTTTTTTTCTTCTTCTTTATGGGAAAAGAGTTTTGGGTCTTGGACTTCACTGAGTTCAGATTCAAAGGTGATTACTAAAACTGGATGCATCAAAACAGCCCCCACCGCACACACTGGGGACCCCCTGTAATTGCATTTTGTCATGGACAGCTTTAGAAATCCTGTAAGCTGTGCTTCTCAAAAAGTTGTTTTTTTTAATGCATTAATAAAAGCAACTTTTACATATGGCCATTGGTACCTTAGCGGCATATTAGCACATTATTATTATTTATTATTATCTTCCTACTATTATTATTACCAGAGCAATGCTCAGCAGTTTTATGGTGGTTCTGGGGATTAATTTTGAGATTTGAGAGCCCCAGGAATGAAAGTCTTTTTGCATGACGACTATTCATCTCCCCAGCTAACATACACTTTTAAGAGGTGTGAAACTGTGTCCTCAAAACATGCACATCCCTATAAACCATTGACACCTCAATTTCAAACACCTTTACCTAATGACTTTTACCCCTAAAAATACAACTTGTGAGTTGTAGCACAGATTATGCAAACCTGTATTCAAAAGTGGTGAAACATTTATTTTGTTGGATTATGCTGCAATCAGAAATGAGTGGTTTTATCCATTTTTGCCTTCCAGAATGCACCCCCACACACACATTTAATATCTGTGTATTGAGCACCTGTGTTGCACATGGTAGGTACTATTCATGGCCTTGGAGGATGAGTTAAGGACCATTCATTCAAGTCTCTGTCCACCTAATGTGTGCATGGCTTGGTGCCAGATAAGGAAGGAACTTAGAAGAAAAGACTAAACATTCATAGTCACACAAGAGCAGCCTTTACAAAAAGGAAGAAAGGTTTAGTATTTCTTTACCTGTAGTCATTTCTAATACTACAGGGGTATTTTGGGAGCCAAGTGAATGTTCACCATATAAAGAGCAGCAGGCAATAAACAACGTTCTAGGGCTCACTAGTGACTTACGCTGGCACAAGTAGTGGGAATCTTAGTGGCTTTGTAAGGAAGAGTGGTCTTCTGGGCTCTCATTATATTGATAGATGTTTGGTCTATCCTTAGGAACTGTCAGTATTAATGGTCTGGCATTTGGATATATTTACCACATACATACCATGCAAACTCCTATCATGACTTAGCAGTCTTGATACCACTTGAATAGTGAACTCTGAAAACCCATCCAAAATAAACATGAGTTAGCAAACATGGCCAGAATTTTTCATTTGGTGAATTTAATACCTGTAGATCTCTGGGAGTTTTCTGAAATGTCATGAAGACTGAGTTTCTCTAAGACTTGTAAAAATGCATTAGCCATCATCCTGAAGCCAATTTCGCACTTCATTTTAAAAAGGTCAGATATTTCAATAAAGAAATAATATTTGGAGCAATCTGTTCATAGGAATACAGTCACTAGATCTGGTTGTATTTTACTGAGCAAGGTGTCTTTATTTTTGACGCATAAAGGACTCCTAATTAGTTGGACATACATTTTGAAGTGGTTACAAATGAAATGCTGTGATGTTTAGAATTTGTTTCTTTGTTTGCTTTTTCAGAAAAAGATTTATTTATTACATGTGGGGAAGTTTCACATCACACACACACAGCCACGGGGTGGGGGGTGGGGGGTGGAGGGTGGATATTTTTGTGATTCTGGGGATCAAACCAGGAACCAAGGTGTGAAGGTTTATTGTTCTGCAAGAATTTATTTCTCTAGCTGCTAAAACTTGTTTTGGTATAATACATGGGGAGCAAGGGAACAGGGAACTTTTTTACTTCTAGATAAAACAATATTGGTATGTTTTCATAATTGTGTGTATTTGATGATCATTGGGAGGGTAATTGTACAGTTCTTAACACTTTAATATATAGGCAGGAGGCTGGCTGTTCCCCAAAGTTTTGGCTAAGGGAATAGAATCAGTTGACCTGTCACTGATTTAATATTTCCACTTATCATAGTTCCTTTGCATTAGGATTCAGTACTAAGTAAAAGATACTTTTATTATTTCCACTGAAGCTGTGAGTCAACTACTTAGGGTTTTGTAACACATTTGAATTAGAATGAAATCATTTGGTATCAGGTAATACTTCTGCATTTTACAGTAAAAGATGAGAAAAATGGAGCAAGTAGCAGTGTTTTGTCGGGGGGGGGCACTCTGAAAATTCTCGAGAAAGCAATTTAATTTTAAATTTATTTAAAAGTGCACAGACTAGTATAAAAATTTCAGTGACTTAAAAATCCCTTTTCAACTCATGTCTGAATATTTACAAATGATTTAGACTCATGAGTGTTTGTAGATTGTCTCTGCCTAGATTAAAAAACAAAACAAAAAACTGTACTAGTTCCAGTATAGACTGGCTCCCACCACTCTGGAGCCTCCCCCCACCCCCAATCAAACTTGCCAAAGAAAAAAATAGCTTGTGGCTTTTGCTATATATTTACCACATAGTATTCATACTTTGGTTTACAAAGGCAAAAGAAAAAGAAACTTTGAAAAAGTTGCTTGTAAAATGTGTGTGCTTTTTTTTTCCTTCAAACATTCATGACCATATTCAAAGTTTTGAGTTGAATGCTTCCAAGATAAGCTTTTCCGAAAACTCAAACTGCTACCCTTTGAAACCCTTTCATCAAGTCCCCCCTTCCCCCTCCCCTTGATCACATAGCATCTCCCTGCTACCCCAAGAGCAGCTGCTGTTGTGAATCTGTTATAGAGGTGTGCAGGCTGCCTGCTTGAAAGAAGCAGATAACGCAGTGGCACAAATGTCAACATCCTCTCTCAGTTCACCTTGAAAATGATTAAGTTTCAAGGAAGTTAAAAAAAAAAAAAAGTACTTATTTCTCATGAACTACCTCATCTGATAAATGCACTTTCAAAAAGTTCATCTAAATCAGATAGTCAAGGCTCAGTGATGTTTCCTATGTCTGTCCAATGAATTCATCTGTGACTCCGTTAGCTGTGATTTGGGGTGCATTTCTGTGAAATAAAGGGGCTGCTTCCTCCACCCCAGCCTTTTTAGTACCTAGTGAATTCAATTTACTGGGAGGTGGGGTTGGGGGTGTTTCAAGTGGTTTGCTACACTAGAAATACTCCCATTTCAGATTTGTAATGTGCAAACTATCGAGTAGCTAAAATAAACCAGAAAGGAACATTATACAGACTGCAGTGTTCCAGGGAGTAGCTCTTTGGGTGGGAAATACATTCCTTGTGCCCCTAGATGTGATGAGGGTTGTGGAGTGTCTCATACCAACTCTGTTCTCTGTCCTGCAGCCCCTCCCATGGGGAAACCACAGGCACACAAGTCCTCCTTCCCTCTGTGTGTGGCTGACCCCCACCCAGAATCTCTGTCCTTTTCTCCTGCTCTCCATTTTCAAGAAAGGAGAGCTGCTTGAGCACTGAAATGAAAACTCAGTTGATCCTAGGAAGAAAATACATTTCTAACGCTTGATCCTTAAGAAATATTGATGACTATCTGTATTAATTAGGTATGCCAGGTTTGATGACTGCTTTTAGGGGAATAGTGAGTAGTTGGTATGTTTTGGCTTTAATGTTGCTCTCAAGTAGTGGTTTTCAGTTGTACTTTTGAAGCATTTTGAGAGTCAGTTTGCCCCCTTACAGAGGAAAATTGATTAAATCAGCTTGTGGTGGGTTCAGGGAATGAACTTTTTTTTTTAAAAAAAAACAAGAGATGAGTCAAAATCTTTATATCTCTTTGCATCAAATTTATCCCTTGGGATTGTAGCATTTTTGTACTAATAGGTGTTACTTGTGAACAATTTGAATCTGTGTCGAAGGAAACCTGAAGTCATTTTTATCACAGAAAATCTTATTTGCATATTTGATAATTTAAACATTTCTCAAACTGTAATGTTTATTAGAATCACCTGAGCTCTGAGTAAAACGAGCCACACAGAATGAAATAGCTTTTTTAACCTCCTCCAGGTGCACCTACCCACAACCTGCAGGTACTAGGACTACCTTTAGTAGTGGAGTGTGGTGACTCCTGCTTCTGTTAGGAGGTGCTTAGCTTGGCAGACAGAGGAGCAGTTGATCTAATTTTAGGGTCCTCAGGCATTTCCCTACTAATACCACATTGTTCCTTGAGCTCAGCAGTTTTCTGGTGGTGAGTGTGCTGTGACCTTTGCCCTATTCTTCATCCTCCAGGTCTGAACTCAGTGACCTGACATATAAGTTTCTCTGGCTTCTCTGGTTTTGTGGGATAATTATTGGCATAAGGTTGTTTGTCCTTTTTTTGGCATATGATTGAAAGCAACATTAAAAACTCATGTGTTATAATTTATACTAATTATTTGAGGCAATATGAAAAATGTGGGTTGCAAATAATTTCACTTAATGAGCTCGTCCTCTCTCCCTCTCTCCCTCTCTCCCTCTCTCCCTCTCTCCCTCTCTCTCCCTCTCTCTCCCTCTTTCTCCCTCTCTCTCCCTCTCTCTCCCTCTCTCTCCCTCTCTTTCCCCTCCCTCCCCTCCCTCCCCTCCCTTTCTCCCTCCCTCTCTCCCTCATGGTTCTAGATATTCCTTAGGTTTATAAGACCAGAATGATAAAATTTATACTTCATGGTATGTATTTGTTGAAAGGCTACAATTTCATTTTGAGAATTTCTGGTGGCCAATTAGTAAACCTGCACTTTTTTTTTTCTGAATTTCTTTTAAAATGACAATTTAACTGCAGAATGAGAAAGTTGGTGTTGACTGGACCTCGGTTGTATAACTTATTTTTAAATATTTATTTTATTTATTTATTCCCTTTTGTTGCCCTTGTTGTTTTATTGTTGTAGTTATTGTTGTTGTCGTTGTTGTTGGATAGGACAGAGAGAAATGGAAAGAGGAGGGAAAGACAGAGTGGGGGGAGACAAAGAGGGGGAGAGAAAGATAGAAACCTGCAGACCTGCTTGTGAAGCCACTCCTGCAGGTGGGGAGCCAGGGCTTGAACCGGGATCCTTAAGCCGGTCCTTGCGCTTTGTGCTACCTGCGCTTAACCCACTTAGTATGACTACCCCCCCCATCCAGTTTTTAACCTACCAGTATGAAAATACTCATGAAGCATCTGGAAAGGGGACAAGGTCCATAATTAAAATAACCCACCCTCAGTTATCTCCATGCTTTACTTGAAAGCTGAAACTACAGTAAAGACTTTGTCATAGATCCTGAAAGAGAAGTTGGGAGAGAGATGCAGGGGTAGTGGGTGGGTAGGTTGTGGTACTTCAGGAATTGCTGATCCGGCACCTGTCAACCTTAAGATCAGTCGATAACTTGCTGACGCTATTTGGGGTGGAACACACCCTTACATTATAAGAATTTTAGTATACTTCCCTTCTCAGCTTAATGTGACACCAAATATGATCATATATCCACTGCCACTGGTCAGTGGCATCCCCTGAGCTGAAAAACACTGATGAGAGGTCCAACACAGATGGAATTATGCTCATGGCATTGGGTTCTCCAGGGAAGCAGGGACTAGATCTCTCCTCCTTTAATTGATTAAAGAATGTATTTGTTAAGGACAAAGACCAGGCTAACATGGGAGCTAAAGGCAATGTTAATTTTCCCAGAGTTATACAAACCAACTGCATGTGACTTTGTTGACCCATCTCCTCAAGGACATTCATACTATTTTTTTTTTTTAATTTCCCCATGAATCTTTCATGTGCACTTGTATTTGGGTATGAGAGTCAACTATTCATAAAAATGAGTAAGGTAAAATTTTAAATCATTGAGGATAACTGTACTCCTTGTTAATAGCTGAGGGCATAAAGTCTCTAGCATCATGAATATTTTTGTCTTTCTGTCACACTTGCTTAAATAGTAAAATAATTAAGGACAATTGGTCTAAGACCCTTGTGTTCTTCTCTTCAGATGGATCCTAATAGAATATCAGAAGATGACACTCACTGCATTAATAGAATTTTCAAACTTCAGGAGAATGCAGATTTGCAAGACACAACTCTGGAAAGTCAAGACTCAAAATTAATACCTGATTCCTGTAAGAGAATTAAGCAGGCCTTTCAAGCAGCTGTGCAAAAGGTGAGTTGCATTTGAGGTTCTAAGTCAAAGATCCTTGCTGCCTGCTGAAACTCATGCTGGCTAAGTTCTTTTGACTGTATTCTTTTTGTTTTAATCCTTTATAAAAGAGTTAAGAAGAACCTGTCAGGGGGCATCAACAGAACTCCTTTGAAGTTGGTAATAGTCACTTTTGGTGAAGGGAAATATTCATACAGATATCTTCTTTCTTTCTTTTCTTTCTTTCTTTCTTTCTTTCTTTCTTTCTTTCTTTCTTTCTTTTTTAAGATAATGGATTTAAATTCATACTTGAAAAGGGACAAAGATGGTTTGTGGTAGTCAAAGGGTCAGTTTACTAGTTTGAATTCCCTGACCTAGAAACCATTCCCTTAGTTCACAAGACTCTGGTAGCTGTTTCCTCTGTCTTTGGTTTTGTAATGGTAGGATCCCCTGTTCCACATCTGTTGCTTCAGGACTCTGTTGAGAATAAGTGTAACTGATCTACTGTTGTCATCTGTGGTGAGGAGACAGGCAAGTGGAGCAGGAAGTGATGTGGGTGAGAAGGAAGGAGATGGGGGCTGAGACAACCAGGGACTCCTTTTTCATCAACAACTACAACAGAGAGACACTTGATTCAGTGTTCACATGCCTGCCTTATTTCCCCCGGATAATGCCACTTGAGAAAATGCTACAGCCTTATAATTGTTTTATTGAATAACTTCATACAAGATTGGGGGAAAGCCCGTGCATACCTGGGGCAACGAGTGTTATTTGCATGTTTGTCCCTGTGGATTTTAACATCCACACAGGCACCCACACCGCACCGGCACCTCTGCCTGCAAGCTCCTCCACTTACCTCAGATCTTATCTTAAAATTCGAAAATTCTTAAGATCTAGAGTTTTTATTTAGTTTATTTTTGAAAAAAAAAATCAATGTGGTGTTGTTTTACAATGAGGTAAAGGTAGGGGCATGCAGCTGTTTTGGAAAATCCTTAAAAGTCAGTAACTTCATCAAATTTAAGAGATCGCCAATTTTCACCTCCCTTTGCTTTTTCGTACATAGCAAAGAAATCAAAATGTGTTGACTAAAAACCGGAACATGATCATTGTAAACTGGGCATGTTTTACTTTCAGCTACTCAGATGTAAAATGGTGTGCTTCAAAGAATCATTAAAGTACACATTGCTCAGATGCCTGTAAAAAGGGCATATTACTTCTAAACATTACATTTGCTTTCTCATTAATTTGTTGGGGCTTAGCTTTATGCAGTAAGTGCAATATTTGTAACCATGACTTTAAATTTGGTTTTCTTTTTGTTTTATATTGTACTTTTTGGACTTTAGCAAAAATCATAATATATATATATATATATATATATATATATATATATATTTTTTTTTTTTCCCCTTAGAGACAAGGAGGTGGGGTGTGGGAGAGTAAGGGACCTTACAGCACCAAAGCTTCCTTCAGTGCAGTACGGGTGAGGCTGGAACCTGGGTTGCATATATGGCAAAGCAGTGCACCATTACTTCATTTTATAAAATAACTTTCTTTGTATAATATTTATATTTTGCTTATTTATTTTTAAAGAGAGGAAGACCAAAGCACTGCTCAGCTCTGGCTTATGGTGATGCTGGGGACTGAACCTGGGACCTCAGAGCCTCAGGCATGAAAGCTTTTTCTGTAACCATTATGCTGTCTCCCCATCTCATTACTTCATTTTCCTTAAACTGTTTTTGATCCCGTCTCCTAAATACTGAATGATGTATCCACGTGCTTATTTACGTGCAACTAGAGTTAACCCATTACTTCAAAACTGAGCCCTTAATTATGGTAATTTCTGGCCAAGTAAACAAATCCTTCATTTCTCTTCAGATCAACTCATGTCTCTTCTTAAAATGGAGAAATAAACTTTTGATTTCATCAGTGTTCTGGTTAAATAATATGTAATTTGGGTTTCTTCTAGAAAATAAGTATGCAAGATTGGTCAAGATAATTGTGAAAAATAACATATACCATTGCAATGTATTTATGAAATGTGAGAATGGTTTGGCAGGTCAAAAGACAAACAGCACTGTCCTCATAGATACTGAGAAGTGATTGGCGAAGTTTTGTATTTCCTTTTGCTGTAGAAAACCCACCAGAAAATACAGTGAGGTAGCCTCCTCATGTTTTGCCGCTTCACTCTAACTGGAAGTGAGCTGATGAGAGGGATGAGAGAGTCGCTCCTCAGCAGAAACACTGTGAGGGTGCGCTCAGTCTTCACACCCTCACATGCTCAACGTTGCTTCCAATACTCCAGTTAATGTGATCACACGTGAGAATAAACTAAGAAAAAACACATGCAGAGGAGGCAAAATTTGCTTCCTCACTTTATGTGATATGATTATATTCTTGGGAACATCTAAAGAAACTGGAGAAACAGAAAACAGAATGAGTTTGTAAAAATTAAGATAATTACTATCACATTTTAATAGTCATAGACAAGAATCATTAGCTGTCTGCCTTTCAAACAGTAATGAGAGAATGTGACAGACTCAATTCATATTAAGTCCCTAAAAATAAACTTAGGGGAAGGGGAGATAGCATAATGGTTATGCAAAGAGACTCTCATGCATGAGGTTCAAACTCCTGGATTCAATCCCCAGCACCAAGGTAAGCCAGAAATGGGCAGTGCTCTGGTAAAATAAATAAATAAATAATAAACATAACAATGAATGAACAAAGCTTCTATGAATAAAACTAGGAAACCCCACAGAGGTGCTTAAGACAGGATTTGATAGTGTAAAGACTTGAAGACACAAAGTCACAACCATGATTACAGTATAAACTTGGGCAAAGGATAGAAGACAAGTGTGTGGAATAGCAGAGAACTCAATATGTTTAGGTATGTGTGTGAGTAAATGCAGTGTAAAATCATTTAAAATAAGGGGGGCATACTTTGTATTATTCAAAATGGTTTTGATGCCTTTGGGACAGTTTTACTATTTTTTTAAAAGAATTTATATATTTATTCATGAGAAAGATAAAGAACCATACGTCACTCTAGAACATATATTGCCGGGGATTGAACTCCTTGGGATCTCATGGTTGAGAATCCAATGCTTTATGCCACCTCCCACACCACCAGTTTTATTATTTTTTTAAGTGGATGACCTTAGAACATGTCTTCAGTGAAAACCCATCCCAGATGGAGAAAGTGGACCACCCCCCCTACCCCCAGTTATGCTGCTGCTCTGTTGTTCTGGAGACCTTTTGTTCTCCAGCTGCCTCATTAGAATATACTGTTCAGTGTCCTGTCTGGAGATTTCTTCAGTGGATGTCTTAGTAGTTAGTATGAAAGCTAAATCTGAACTGAAAGAGGCTGATGAGCAACGTGGTGAACAGTCACTATTTTCAGAGCCTTTTAGAGACATGGTACTTCACTCCAAGAGTACCACTAACTGTGAGAAATTCAGTCCCTGGCAAACCAGAAAGACAAAGATTTGTGGGCAGACCAGAATACTGAGTTGCTCTTACTTGAAGACGCAGGCTCCCTCTCACTAGTAGTGTGACTCACAGTGTGATTAGAACTTTATTTGTTCTTACTGTGCTTTAGAATTTTATCAATTAGATGTAGGTAATACGATTACACATGGATGATCCCTTTTGAAGAAGGAGGAGCTGTGATAATATGCCAATCTATGCTTGGAGATGAAAGATGCCAGTTGTTCCCCAACCCCGCCCCAGGAAAAGGATGTTTAGGAAGGAGACGAGCATTACCCACACCTTATCGTAGGAAGCAATCCATGTGTATTAAGTGCTCATATTGTGCTAGGCACTTGGGCATAAGCTCTGTATTCAAGGACTTACTCTCCTCTTCTGCTTGCCAAGTAACAGTTTGCCAAGTGTGTTGTACTTTGATGAGGATTATAGGTTAATGTGACATTCTAAACTTCTTGCCAAAATAATCAGATTTTTCATTTTTCTTGCCAGTGCTGAAAATAGGATGTGTGTATCAGACATTCATAAGTAGATTTGTATCTTCATTTTAGTTTTAATATAGCTATTGAATGAACCCAAAAAATGAAATTATATGTGTGGCTGTAATTATTATTGAGAGATCAGTGGTAACAAACGTTAGACATAAGCATAATATTACATTATATGTGTGCAAAAAAGTGGTGTTTACCCAGCCTGTCTCTGGTCAGACCAGTAATGCTATGCTGTTTTTTCTACTCGTTTTTTTTTTTTTTTTTTTTTTTGTGGCTGGAGTTTCTTGGCTTCATTTCCCCTTTAGCACAGAACCCTGAAGCCCTCCCTCTTAGTGATCCAGCCCTACCGACCACAATTTACAAAGTCTCTCATAACCGTCTTTGACAGTAAAGAAAATACTAGGGCAGATACAGCATCCCATGTATAAAGCAACACTCATTTCCAGTGCTGACAGCCTCCCTGGCCTCTAGCAGCCCCAGCAGGAGTCTACCTTATGCCCAGTGTGGAGGGCAGGAGCCTCAGCCCACTAGCCAGTATTGGTTGAAAGCCATTTCTCTGCATGAAATACACCCTGAGCACATGTGGCTATGCTTCTTCTTGACTTGAGGGGGGCAGGTTCTTGGTTTCATGTTGGTACCTAGTTGTAATACCTTCAGAAATGTAGTTGCAAAGGTATTTGAAACGTTGATGTGTAGGAGTTCTGTCGGTATATTGCTTTGCTCTGCAAAGTATATGGAGGAGGCCATCAGGGAACTTTCTAGGATGTGGTAAGAAGCAGGGGATTTAGGTGTATGTATACTTACACTATAACAGTAGCTTTTTCCCCCTTTTCCCTTTTTTGCTACCAGGGCTAACCACTGGGCCTTGGTGCCTGTAAAACAAATCCACAGCTCCTGGCAGCCATTTTTCCTTTTCCTTTTCTTTTTTATTAGAGAAAATGGGAAGAGAAGGAAAGAGAAAGAGATACCTGCAGTACTTGGTTCACCTCTTCCCCACAGGTGGGGAGTGGGATTTGAACCCTGGTTCTGGTCCTAGCACATGATGCGTTTAGCTCAATGTGCCACTGCCCAGTCCCTTAATAATAGCATTTGTTTGTTTGTTTGTTTGTTTGCCTCTAGGGTTATTGCTGGGGCTCGGTGCCTGCACTATGAATCCACTGCTCATAGAAGCCATTTTTTCCTGTTTGTTTCTTTATTTATTCGATAGGCCAGAGAGCAACTGAGAGGGGAGGGGAAGATAGAGAGGAAGAGAGAAAGATAGATACCTGCAGACCTCCTTCACTTCTGGAGAAACAACACCCCTGCAGGTGGGGAACCACTTAATAAGAGCTTTTAAAGGGCTCAGGGCGTTGGCTGAGCTGGAAAAACATAGGCCTTCCGTGCATAAGAAGGGCTTCATCCCTGCAGATTGGTGCTCTGGCTTTTCTCTCACTAAATGTGAGTGAATACATGAGTCATAAACTAACTGATTTTGCAAGCTATGTTTTTGTGAACATCTCATAGTGTGTCTACCATGCGTGTGTTTTATTTAATATTTAGATAAATATATGCAATTTAGATAAATATATGCATTTGGGAGCATCAGGCATGCCTCCAAAACAACATGGTAAAATATATGTATTTGCCACACAGAATATTTTTTTAATCATCACTGGGCTTTGCCACTGTAGGATGACATCCTCTACTCCCCCCCCTCCCCCCCCCGATAGAAACAGAGACAAAGAGGCAGAGAAAGATAGGGAAAGAGACCACAGTGCTAAAGGTTCCTCCAGTGTGGTGAGGCTGGGCTCGAACCTGGGTTGCACAGAACAAGGCAAAGTAATGCACTAACCAACTGAACTCTTTTTCCAGCCCTGTTGGCATATTATTTATTATTATTATTAATTATTATTTTAATGATTTATTTATTTCATTAGGTAGAGACAGAGAGAAATTGAGAGGGAAGGGAAGGGAGAGAGGGAGAGAGATACCTGCAGCCCTACTTCACCACTTGTGAAGCTTTCCCCCTACAGCTGTGGACCAGGGGCTTGAACCCAGCTCCTTACACACTATAATGTGTGTGCTTAACCAGTTGAACTACTGCCTGGCCTTGGTATATTCTTGATTACCCTCTTCCTCCATGCCTCCAAAGACTTACTGGACAAATAGAGGTAAGACCAGAACCATACTTGTCCAATGTAGTTGAGTGACATGCTGTTCATTCTTACCTGAAGGTTTTTTGTTTGTGTTTTTTCTAATTCCCTGGGTGATTCATACTCATTTGTCCTCATCTTCTGCAAATATTCAGAATGCACATTGCAAACTATCCCCTGATAATTAAAAATGCCCAAAGGTTCACAATGCTTCTACCTTCAAAGAAGTACTCACTGTCTAATCTACTGCAAGAAAGATTCATCGCTTAGGAAACAAAATGACCCAGAAGTTGTCTTTGTCATAGTAAGCAGCTCAGAAGTTGAGCAGTCAAGGGCTTATGGGAAGGCCTCCTCAGCAGGCACCTATTGTCTCCTGGTCCAATTTAACATCTGTGTTTGTTATTTCCAGACAAAGAAAAGGGAGAAAGAAAAGCAGGGGAATGACCTGGAAGAGAGAAATTATTACTTCTAGAAGCATCCTATTGGCTTTAACTTAACATGCACACCTTGCTGCAGGGGAGGCTGGGTGGCATAGTCTCTAGCTGAAGAAACATTTGCCAACAAAGCTTGAGGCAAGACATTGCGTATAACTCACTGGAAAAGGGCTCTCAGGCTGTGCCTGTCTTATTCAGGGAAGTGGTCTCATTGAATGAGCAAAAGTCCATCCTGTGACGTTGCCAGTTTCTATGACTTTTGAATGGCCTAAATTTCATTTATTGCTTTCATCATTATTTTTTAGATAGAGTCAGAGAGGTTCAGCATGAAAGAGACCACAGCACCAAAGCTTTCTTCAGTGTGGAAGGACTGGTCTTGAATCCGGCTGTATACATGGCAAAGCAGCGTACTACCCAAGTGAGATATTTTTCTGGGCCTTTAAATATGTGTGTGTGTGTGTGTGTGTGTGTGTGTGTGTGTGTGTGTGTGTGTGTAGTTTAGATACAGAGAGGCAGAGAGAGTGAAAGAGATGTTATTTTATCTACTAAAGGTTAGAGCACTAGAGAATTATTAAATTGCAGGAGAGAGAAAAAAAGATTTATGGGGCCAGATGGTGGCACACCAGATTAAGTGCACACATTACAATGTGCAAGGACCCAGGTTCAAGCCACTGGTCCTCACCTGCTAGAGGAAAGCTTCACAAATGTTGAAGCAGGGCTACAGGTGTCTCTGTGTCTCTCTCCCTCTCTATCTCCCTTGCCCCTCTCAATTTCTCTATTTCTATTCAATAATAAATAAAAAAAAATATTTTTTTAAAAAGGGATCTACAACTAGATTTAAATAGCATTTATCTTTTGGAGTAACATTCAGGTTTGTTTAGACATATACATCTGTGATCTTTGAATAAACCTTGATTGTCACCTACAACTTCTAGTAGGTTTTGTGGATTCAAGAACACAAATTTAAAACCATGGAGTTCTTAGGCATAAGTGGTTGTTTGCTCTAGATGTAAAATTAATCCCTTAGAATTCCAGTGCCAATTATTACAAGATGCCTGTTTCTAGACTTAAAACTAAAGTTTGTAAGAGAGCAATTAAACTTTGAGTAGATCTAAACTACTTACTGGATCGTGACCATTGTGGGTGTCATTCTGTCTTGCTTGCTTCCTAGTTAAATACACACACAGACATAATGCCTCAAGGGAGAAAATTTGCCCTCGTTTATTGCTCCTCTGCTGTTGTAAACAAAAGTGTGTGTCTTAAGAGCTTCTTGTAAACCCACAAGGAAACTTGGGGGCAGTAGTGTTCCCAAATCAAGATGTTAGTCATGTAGTGGTTTTCCAATGGGATTTTGTCTGTGCTGTAACAGTTTTGGGAACTGCAATTCAATCAACCCCAATCATATCTAGCATTTATAAAAGCTGTCTTTATGGGAAAGTTGCAGTAGGACCCACAGAATTTTCCTATGAAACCAAGACTGTCTGTTGCCTTTTCTCAACTGTGAGCTCTTGGCTATGATGTCCTGAGTCTGGGGAGATCCTGGGCAGGAGGTAGGAGGGTTGTAGCAGGGAGATGGCCAGTGAGTGGCGCTGTGCAGAAGCTTGTCATCTTAGTAGAGCTACTCCAAGATGGGAGAAAAGAGACACTGGGTGGACTTGTCTTTTTTCCTCTTACTCCTGCCCCTCCTCTAGAGTTCTACCTGTGAGTGAGGTCATCTGATATTTAGGATGGATATTTTTAAGGAACAGGAAGAAGGGGTGGGAGAAACACAATGGCTATGCAAAATGCCTGTAGCCTGGGGCCATGGATTGGCCTGCCAATGCCCATGTCCAGCAGAGAAGTAATTACAGAAGTTACAACTCCCACTTTCTGCACCCCAGAAAGAATTGTGACCCATGCGGTAGCATAGCTGGTTGAGCGCAGGTAGCGCAAAGTGCAAGGACTGGTGTAAGGATTCCGGTTCCAGCCCCTGGCTCCCCACCTGCAGGGGAGTCGATTCACAGGCGGTGAAACAGGTCTGCAGGTGTCTGTCTTTCTCTCCCCCCTCTGTCTTCCCCTCCTCTCTCCATTTCTGTCTGTCCTATCTAACAATGATGACATCAACAACAATAATAACCACAACAAGGCTACAACAACAAGGACAACAAAAGGGTAAAAAAAAAAAAAGGCCTCCAGGAGCAGTGGCTTCATGGTGCAAGCACTTCTTCTTCTTCTTCTTCTTTTTCTTCTTCTAGCGTTTGCCCTTCTTCCGTAGCCAGTCAACAGCGTCAGGTTGAGCCTGATGTAAAGTTTCGAGACCTCCTTTGAATCTGGAGAGGTGGCAGTCGTTCACTGAGCCCCAGCAATAACCGTGGAGGCAAAGAAAGAAAATAAAAAAGAAAAAAGAAGAGAAAAGGAAAAGAAAAGAAAAGGGTGAGGTTCAGAATTTGGGAGAGTTCAGTCCCACATACTTTTCTTATCCTTAATCTTCAGAGCTGGAGGTGTTGGTGGGTAGTAGTGGTGATGATGGTAACAAAAACAACTATAATTACAAATGGCAAAATCAGAATCATCAGAAAGTTTCGGTGAGCTCAGAATCTCCCTGAAGTGCCTCCACCTGTTTCTCACCGCCCCCACCCCTTCATGGTCAATGTCCAACCCCCCACATCCCCATCACCCCAACCAGAAGCCAGAGGTGCTCTTCTACTCAGCAAGAGTTACAACTCTCAGTTCACCCAGGTCTGTAAACCCTGCTTCTCACAAGCCTTCGGGCACCGTCTCTACTCCTGTCACCTTAAGGCCTCATTTCTTCCTGGGTCCTGACAGCTCGCCCCTTACCTCCTCTCTGGAGCTGAGGAATTTCTGAAATGTAAGTTCCCTCCCCTTAGCTCTAGCAATGGGGCCTCCACCCTGGAGAACTCTGCCCTAACCAGGCTATCTCCCTGCTATGGTCATTGGCACAACAAAGGCAGAGGGCTCTGGGCAGGGAAAGTCAACATTGGATGCAAGGCCCTAGCGGCCACCTGTGCTTTGTCAGCTCTTCCCTCCCAAAAGAGGTCCCCACTGGCGCCAGCTGCCCTGTGCCAGCAAGGTTAGGGACTCCTTGCCTTCACCCTGGGTGACAGCCCTCCACAGGCCTAGCTTTGGCTTCCTTGGAATATGGGCCTTCCCTGGACAGAGACTGTGATGGTTCCTTTCTGGTCTCTGGGCAGACACAGTAGAGGCTCCAGGAGAATTTTAAGACCCAGGGATTAAGCAGCATTGCATCCCATAAAGCACACACATTACCATGTGCAAGGACCTGGTGCAAGCCCCTGGCCCCCATCTGCAGGGGGCAAAGCTTCAAGAATAGTGAAGCAGTGAAACTGGTGTGTGTGTGTGTGTGTGTGTGTGTGTGTGTGTGTGTGTCTTTTCCTCTCTCTCCCTTCCCTTATCTCCTCCTCTGAGCTTCTCTCTGTATCTCCTCTTGGGGGGGGGGGCAGGAAAAGGGGGGTAAGACTGCCAGGAGTAGTGATAGGTTCATTGTGCAGGTACCAAGCCTTGGTGATAGCCCTGCTGGCAATATTAAAAAAAAAAAAAAAAAAAAAGGTAAGACCTAGCATAATGAGCTGTGCCTGCCATCTCCGCTCTCCTGTAAGCTGGCTGCCAGCTAGTCCGTGTTGCCAGAGGTTAGCCATGTCTTTTCCCAAGGCTTTGAGTGGGACATTGAAGACCTCGGGCCTGGGGGTTTTCACTAGCACCTTTGCCCCTCTCCTCCTTGCCTCCCATGTCCCTTCTGAGCCTCCCCCTCAGCAGCAGGTACCTGGGGCAGCTCTGAGAGGAAACCCTCTTCAGAGGAGCTGGGATTTAATGGATGCCAAGCATCAGCTCTGGCGTCACAGTGGCGTCACTGTGCTCCGAGCATCATGAGAAAGCAGATGCTGAGTGCTGAGTGGCAGAGGTGCCGTAGTCAGCTGGCCTGCCAAGCCCCCACATGAAGCTTTTTAAACATGACCCATGGTGCAAGATATTTTAAAAGTCGAGCTCTTTATGAAGACTAATACTGCTGTCATAAGGCTCCTTCCCGAAAGCCCACAGGGGCCTTTAACTGTAGCAGATGCTTCCTAGCTTAAAGCATGAAGGTTAAACAATAAAAACTAATTTTCCATTCCCAGCATAGCCACCCTGCTGGCGGGAAGCAGGGCACAGGGCTCTGCCGGCCTTTCGTGGGAGAGGATGTCCTTCCTCGTTTTACAGAGCTCCTGTCTGTTCCAGTCACAACTTTTAGAGGGCTGCGGGGGTCGGGGCGGGTGGGAAGAATCCCTTGTGACTATGCCGGGGGGGGGGGGGGGGGGGGAGAACCACAGCGTCCAGCTTTTCAGAAGTACTTTCACAGAGAGAGGTGGCCCTGTGGGTTCTGAGTAGATGTTGAGGGTGGGGCACTCAGAGGAAGGAAGTGGAATCCATTTTGAGGAGTCCTTAGTCTTGCTTTAAGGAGTTAGTAGCTTATGTTAACAAGACTCATCAAAATGTCATGTGACAAGATCCAGTCTGAAGGGCTGTTGCCTTCAGAATTAGTCAGGTTTGCATCTCACCTCAGGGCTTCCCGTCTCCTGTGACTTGCTGGGCTGGAGGGCCCCTGGCCCAGTGGGGACGACAGGGGCTGTGTCAACCTCCCTACCCCCGTCCCCACCGTGCACCCAGTGCTCCTGTCTTATGTCTTGATAGCTTTGGTGTCCTCTAGGACTCTGCTTCAAGGAACAGACACACAGACACCGCCGTTTTCTTTTTTAAATTCGTGTCTTTGAGGGTTGGGGCTTTTTACCTCTGCATGATTCCACTAGTCCCAGCAGACTCTCATTTTTTCCTTTCTGTATCAGGTAGAGAAAGAAGGAGAGGCACCACAGCACTCCTCCCCTGTGTGTGAAGCTTCCCCTGTGCACAGTGCTCCCACATGTGGTGCTGGGGCTTGAACCCAGGTTCTCATACATGGCATTGTGTCCTCTAGTGAATGAGTCATGTCTTGACTATTTTCATGAGCCAGAGCACTGCTCATGTCTGGCTTATGATGGTGCCGAGGACTTATGTTGGTGCACGGGACACTGTCACCACACTCCTCCCTGTGATTATTTATTAAACAAAGACAGAAACATTGAGGAAGGACACACACACATCTGTAGCCTTGTTTCACTTGTGAAGCTTCTTCCCTGTAGGTGGGCTGTAACTTGAACCCAGGTCCTTTGCATATGGTGGTAACATGTATGCTCTACCAGGTGAGCCACTACCCGGTCCCTCTATGGTTATTTTTATAACGCGTTGAGTCACTGGGACACTCAGTATAAGCTGCTCTTCATGTTTTTGCTTTGAGGGTTCTTTTGAACTGCCACTGTTGCCTCTTCATGAGGTGCTGGTGCATTCCATCAGGGTCTTACAAAGAACCCCCATCCATGCAAGGGCTTGGAAAGCTGGCCTGAGCTTCAGGGAAGGAGGAAAGCGAAACACAGGCCCCTGTTCTCAATCCTGCCTCTCTCTTCCATTTTGGCTAGAGAGAAATTGAGAGGAAAGAGGGGGCTAGAAGAAGGAGGGATAATCTGAGGGGCACCTGCAGCCATTTCAACATTCGTGCTTCACCACGCACAGATGAGGACTGGGTGCTGGAACCCAAGAACTTGCCCATGGTGACATGTGTGCTCTACTGGGTGTGCCATCACCCAGGCCAATTGTTTCCCTCATTGCTAGGCCCAGCGGGTGGCTTTTCTGTGCCCCCAAAGCCTAGACTAGCACAGAGATGAATTCTTTCAGTGCAAAGCAAACTGCTGGGCAGATGGGGAAGCCCTTCTCTGTGCACTGTGGCCTAGGTGGTAGCTTTTAATCAGAGCTTGGTAGGAAGCAGCGTGTGCAAAGTCTACATGAATGGGAAGGCATTTTGTGGAACCGGCATTCAGGTATTTGGGGGTTCAGGGGAGAATAGTAGGGGCATCTGGAACTGCAACCAGGCTCAGGACCTTGGATACCCAGGTAAGGAGTGTGGACTTTGTAATGGGATCTACAGTAATGAGGTCTGCAGACAGCCCAGGAAGATCTGCAGAAGAGATGGAACCCTCCCTGGATGGGCCTCCCTCTAGCAACCATGGCTCAGGTTGACTGAGATCGGGAGGCTGGACAAGGAGGGAGGAGGGTCTGCTTATACTCTACTACGTGGGAAGTGATGGTGCAGGAAGAAAGCCACAAGAGGGTGGAAGGGAGTGAGTTTTGAGGTGAGGTCTGCAGAAGGAATCAGAATCAGCATCCTATGCTAACCGGGGCCAATGAGTTAGAGTAGTCTCATAACTGGGTTGGAGAAGAATTACAGGAAGGAGATCACTAAGATGTTCAGAAGAGTGTTACAGATGTTAACAAGTGTATGAACCCTGCGTTCTCTCTGGCAAGCGGAGTGTTAAATCTTTGTTCAACCAGCCAGATGTCCCTGCAGCTGCCGCTGAGGGTTTTGCAGAGGGACGCAGCCACCTGAGACCTGGGCTCCAAGTAGGTGCCAGTGGTGCTGGCTGCACATGCTTCTTCCTGCCAAGCTCTGATTGATTGATGGCTAACACCTAGACCACCACATAGTCTCCTCACAGTGCCCGGGGGGTGGGGGGTGGGGCGGGGGACACTCAGTCTGATAGGCCCAGACTCTAGCAACCTGAGCTTTGCAGGGAATTTTCTTAGCTGAGGGACATCCTCAAGTCCTATTTTAAAGGGTTAAAAAAAGCTATCACCATCAATGTCTAAATTATGCTTATTAGAGATAAACCCATTAGCTGAAAAGCCTGCTTACTATAGTTCATGCATTTATGTGGATTTTCTGGTAGGAGTTTCACCCCTTCCCAGCCCCCACTCTGTGTGTGTGTGTGTGTGTGTGTGTGTGTGTGTTAGTACCACCAGGGTGATCACTGGAATTTGGTGTCTGTATAACAGATCTACTACTTCCAATAGCCACTTCACCCCCCCTTCAAATTTTTATTTTATGTTATTTTTTTTGCCTCCAGGGTTATTGCTGGGGCTCAGTGCCTGCACTACAAATCTACTGCTCCTGGAGGCCATCTTTGCCATTTTGGCTGTCCTTGTTGTTTTTCCCTATTTTGCTGTCCTTGTTATTATTACTGTCATTACTGTTGTTGTTGGATAGGACAGAGAAACTGAGAAGAGGGGAGATGGGGGGAGGGGGGGAGAGAAAGACTGGCACCGGCAGACTTGCTTCACTGCTTGTGAAGTGACTCCCTTGCAGGTGGGGAGCCGGGGGCTCGAACTGGGATTCTTAGCCGGTCCTTGCACTTTGTGCCATGTGGGCTCAATCCGCTGTGCTACTGCGCAACCCCCTTCAATTTTTATTTTTGATAGGACTGAAAGAAACTGAGATGGGAGGGGGAGAGAGACACTTGTAGCACTGCTTCACTGCTTGTGAAGCCTCCTCCTTGTGGGTGGGGCTGCAGCCCACACACGGTAATGTATGTGTTCGATATATCAGGTATGCCACCAGCCAGCTCCTACTGCAGACTGACTTAATGCCACTCACTGTTGAGATGGAATTATCATGAAAGTTCAGGGCAGTTAGCCAGCTGAATTGCCCAAGGTGAGCTTAGCTCTGCTGTAAATGTTTAAATTGCCGAGAGCCCAACCCCTGTAACTGTTCCCAGAATGACCTACGAGTACAGATACTTATTCTTACACAGTACAGCCTGTCAAGTGACTTGAACTTGACAAGGTTGAGCCAGCTCAGGGATGACTCCACTTTTTGTTTGGCAAAGGGTCGTAATTTGGCTTAAAGGATGTCCAGTGGGGCTCAAGCTTTCCCTGTCACTCTCCTGGGTGTTGTTTCTTGGATATGCTGAGCTCAGGAGAAGTTGGAGAGGAGCAGTCCTAGAGACCACATTTACGCAATCAGACTGATCTTTTGTGTACTTTCTTTCCTGGAGGAGAAATTGCGAAAGTCCCAACATTTTTCTATGAGTGAAATACAAGTTGTAGGGGTTAAAACAATCCTATCGGGTGCTTTCTCATCTGTCTTAAATATACTCTGACAGCAATGATGAAAAGTTGTCGTGTCTGAATACAAAAATCCCGTGAGGAGATTTTTTAAAATGTGAAATGTTCTAAGGCATTGGAGTGGGCATGGACTGGAGTCTGGAGTCCGCAGTCAGGCAGCGCCATCCCACGTTTGTCAGTGCTGGACAGTGTCCACTAGGTGGCAGTATGGCAGAGGATTTCTTTGCGTTGGCAGTGATTTCTTAGCCCCTCTCTTGTCAGGTTTTCTGATCTTGTCCTATTTTAAAGGGTAAAACAAAGCTATCACCATCAATGCCTAAATTATGCTTATTAGATATAAACCTATTTGCTGAAAAGCCTGATTATTATAGTTCATCCATTTATGTGGATTTTCTGGTAGGTGATGTGTTAGTAATAGTCCTTGTTGTGGGTGCTGAATAGAAGAAGGGCAGTTATTTTTGACTCCTGCATGTACCAGAATCTTGACATGCTGTTTTCTTACAAGGAAGTTTGCCACTCCTCCTGGGGAGCAAGACACTGAATTCTTTTTGACAAATCTGCATCATTTTGTTAGTGTAGGTAACTTGTGTATTCCAGAGTCAGGTGTTTTACTGTACTTGTCAGTTGAATTTATAGTAAAACTCAGATTATTTTTTTCAACTGCTATTGGGGACAATGATTTACAGTACAGTTGTTGACACATGGGCACAGTTTATCTCCCCATGACACATAAAATTGTTATGAGCTCTTTCTTTCAATTGTAACTTTGTTCAGGGAAATAAAAAAAGGGGGGGTTAAGGTGTTTCCCCAAGATTAGATTAGAACTGTCTCAATTCAAAGAAACCAGAAGTCATGTTATTTAGACATTTCATGCTACATCATCTAGGCAAGGGAGACGAGTAAAGAACTCTGGGGGGAAAAACTGTAATAGTAATGTGGATAAAGACCTGTGTAAATGCAAACCTTTGAAAAAAAAGTCGGGTGAAATTTAGGGGAATCTTGGAAGAAGGAAAGGATACTGAAAATGATTCTTTATAATCATGAAGATGAAAAATACCAAGTAGCACTCAGGATCCAGCCTTGGGATATACAGAACAAAGCATCTGATCTTTAAGATGACAAGATGGAGTAGCTGCTGCCCTGTGACATGGTGCCTCTTCCTGCCTGGGTGCTTCAGGAAGCTTCGCCCGGTCTCAGCCAGTTTTCTGAAGCCCCTGAGAATCCAAGCCATATTTCCTGGAATCAAAGTTCCTTTTTGTCAGCTCTCTAGTGAAGGTGTAATTTCTTTCAGAGTTACTACTTTAGAGAAGGAACTACCCTCTGAGGACTCCTGGACAGGGAGGGGAAAAATATTTTTCTCCTTTAACTATCCTAACTTCTCTGACTGGGGCCGTGTAAATTAGGCTGACAGGAGACAGATAAACAAGAGGCTGGTATACAGATTTATTTAATCTAAGCTATATGTGACACAGGAGTGTTGTAAGGAGAGTGAGGGTCAAACAATGAATCTGGGCTCTTTTTGTATGAGGCTTGGTGAAGGCAACAAGGGCTGGGGAGACTGAGAGAATGAAAGAGCACAAGCCACAGGTGGCACATAGGGGAGTTTAGCTAGGTCCATTTGCTTGGATTTGGGGACCTGGGGAGGTGGCAAGAAATCATCCTATACCCCCACAGGTTCTTCAGAGGCTAGGCTGGACCAAAAAGAAAAAAAAATTAATGTACATACCTCCTGTGCATGTGGAGACTCAGACATCCCTAGTTATGCTCTTAGATAGCTTTGCTAACAGAGGACTTTGGGGACATGGCGGGGGAGGGGTACCACAATGGCAGCCTAGGAAAAAGTGAGGGTTGTAAGCTGCAGACCTGCCCTTTCCACAGACCAGATCCTCCTGAGAAGCCTGGATCTCTCCTCTAGCCCCATTCCCATTTCTTCTCCTCCTTCCCCATAGCCCTTTGCTTTGGTGCAAGACACCACACCCAATCTCACTTTTATTCCCTTCCCTTTTCTTTTGCCCCCAGGGTTATCGCTGGGGCTCAGTGCTTGCACTAGGATTCCACATCTCTTGGAGGCCATTTTTTTTTTTATCTTTGTTGTTGTTGGATAGGACAGAGAAATCGAGGAGGGGAAGACGGGGAGAGAAAGACAGACACCTGCAGACCTGCTTCATCACCTGTGAAGCGACCCCCCCCTGCCGGTGGGGACTGGGGGGCTCAAACCTGCATCCTTGCACCATGTGCACTTAACCCAACGCGCTACCGCCCGCCCCTCGTCTTTAAGTTCCACCTTAACCTTTTATCCAGGATTTATGCTGGGAGTGGCAGTTTTGTTCTCTGCAGATTCCTCTCACCATCTTTCAGTCTAGAAAAGATCACGTTCCTTTCTTCTCAGTATTGGGGGGTGGGGTTCTCCCAAAGTTCCTCATGCCCCCTCCCATTAAATATGCAACACGTTAATACACCATAGTTTTGATGTAGTATGTTTGGAGCCCTGCCACCTTTCACAAGTGTGGACTGATGAAGGACTTGAGGACTGTGATTTATGAAGGAGCCTGGGGTCACAGCTCTAGAAGAAGATTCCTAAGGTATATGTTTAATCCTAGCTTTTAACAGGAAAATTGTGTTCTTTCTCTGCCTGAAAACTTAATTATCCTGCCTCTGATTCTAACAAGAATCAAGTGTGGTAATAATAAAAGGGCAAACATTTCTTGGCTGTAAATTATTTAATTATATGGGATCTATACATCCTAACAGTAATGCCGAATTCATGGCAGTAACTCAATTAGTCACATTTCCCCCAACATCTGCTATATACGAGCACTTGGGAGGAGGCCCACATTCTTAGGCATGTATGATGGTAGGGATTGAACTTGGGACTTCATGCATGAGTGTCCAAAGCTTTATCCACTGCCATTTCCTGGGTCTGGTGGGGCTTGGGGGATTTAAGAATAGACTTTCATAGTACTTTTTTTTTTTTTGTGGCCTGAAGTTGTAGGCACAAACACTTCCCTTTTCAGAGGGAAACTTCCCTGCAGGGTTTCTGAGAGGAAAGGCAATTCCTGGACCCTCAATTACAGATCCAGCATGAAAGCAGGGTGACCACCTGGGTCTCAAGCCAGAGCTTGAATGCATCCTGGTCATACCTTTTTTTTTTTTTTTTTAAAAGCAGATATTGAAAGTGCTTCTTTATGGTGCTGGTTATTGAATTTTCTTGTAATAAAGAGGTTTTGTGATAGCTCTGCCCTAGAAACCACTGATTAAATGGGCAGGAGGAGCTCATTCCCAGAGGCCTACTTAACAGGGGACTCGAGTTTGCTGCTTTCTTGGCTAGTGTCTCAGGCCCCAGAGATAGATCCATCTTACCCATTTGTGAAACCCTCGGGGATATGAGAGGAATGGCCTCTCAAATTTGGGTCTAAGGCCAGTGTTACCAGTTTACCTGCTAGAAAGGCAAATTCTGAGGGCCTTGGTGCAGCCTACTGGGTCATTATAGTCCCCCCACCCACTCACCCACACACACACACATACACACACACACACACACACACACACACACACACACACACACACACACAGATTGTAATCTGTGTCTCAACACAAGCTCCAGCAAACTGTGATGCGCTCTGCCTGGAGAATCACTGAGCTAGCACGAGGGTGGGGGCTCTTTCCTTTTTTTTTCTCAGTGATAAGTGTGTTTGTATAGAAAGGCATGAAGCAGGCACTTGTAGACAACAACGCACTTACCTTTGCTTCTTTCTCGCCTCTTCCTGCTCCCCTGACCAGGGTGCAGAAACAAAGTAGTTTTAAATGTCTAAATTACTCTGTCTTCAAGCTTCCCAGCCAGATCTTTTGTATTACACACACATACACACACACACACACACACACACACACACACACACACACACACACATATATATGGACTCACAGAATGTATTTAGTATATATGTTTTAAATATATAGAGACACATTGTATATATACAGTATATATACAAGTGTAAAGATACATTTAATGTCTACAGATACACGCAGCATATAGATCCATTGTGCTTTGCCTTCAAAATCTCTGTTGCCAGGGGAGACAAAATTAGGGAACCACTGAGAAACTGGAGGTCAACAGGGTAGAGGATAGGACTTAGTAAGGCATTGCCCAGAACCCTCAGACCTGAGTCCTAGTGAATAGAGAATGTGGCCTTGGATGAACCTTAAAGTTTCTTAGTCTCACCATGGCTTCAGATTTTAGATGAGTAACTGAAGACACCTTTGCTAACTCTTCCAAGAGTATAGAGACAGAGAGATACCTGCAGGCCTGTGAAGTCTTCCCCCCCACAACAGGTGGGGACCAGGCTTAAACCTGCGTCCTTGCGCACTGTAATGTGTGGACTTAACCAGGTGCACTACTGCCTGGCCCCCTTCATTTTTTAAGGTAGAGAATTAGAAGGAGAGAATGCATAGCTCATGAAACTTACACCTTGCAGTGACTGGGAACTAGGTCCAGGACAGGTTTGGGCATAGGGAAGTGTGTGGGGTGGGTGTAGAAAGTGGTGTGCACAGAGGGGCATTACAAATAATAGAGAAATTAGGATTCTCTCTGGAGTGTTTCTACTATCTAGATATCTGACTTTACCAGCCATTCTGCTAAGTGTCTACATACACTATCGCGTATGATCTTTACAGCGACCTCCCGATAAAGACATTGTTAATATCCTCAGTTTGTGTGGGTGGCTGATCACGGCTTTGAAACAAGGTCAAAGCCTGAGCTTTCACTCACTCCACCTTACTACTTATAACGGCAGAGACCTTTTGGATCAGGTGGGCATGAGATGACCTAGAAGGTCCTTTATTCTCTGGGCTCAAATTGAGATGTGCAATGATCTATATTGCATAGAATGAAAAGAACTTTCTTTTCTTTTTCTTGTTTGTGCTTCTAAGCCTCTGACTGTGGCGATGGTTTGGGTTAATTATTGGTACTTTAAAAGCTCTCCGCCTTCTGCATAGTATATTGTAAATACAGTGAGAATTTTTAAAATAAAAAATTAACCACTGCGAACTGGGCATCATTTGCTTTCCAGTGGGTTGAGCCTGAGTGTCAGGAGAAGAATTCACTAATGAAAGACATTAAAAAGCCTCACTGAAGATTTAAGAGGGTTCTATATTTCCTGGTAATTGTTATTTTCCTAGTTCACTTTATCTCCATTTGTGTACCTGCTACAAAATTTTAATTATGTTCAATTATTCCATGCCTTGTAATTTACATTGTCTTTTATTTGTTCTTGTCCAGTGTATTTCTTTAGACAGTATATATGTGTTCTATCTTTTTTAAGTACACTAGCAGATTTCTTTGGGTGTGAACTCACCTTGATAGCTGCCCAGAATATCAAGAAATTTCAGTGCCCAAATCACTCCTGACAACCATTTTTTTTTCTCTCCTTGCAATACAGAGAAAAATGCCACAGCACCCTCTACCAGTAGTGACACTCCCCCATGCAGGTGCTCCCATGTGGTGGATGCAAGGTTTGAACCTGGGTCCTTGGGCATGGTAATATGCATGATCCATAGGGTGAGCCACCTGCCAGCCCCCAGATGAAAGAGGATCAATTTATTGTATGTCCAAAATAGTCCTGCTTTATCCAAGTATTTTGAGATTCTCTTCTTTTCATTCCAGGAACTACAGCATATTGTTAGATCACAGCATATGAGAGCAGAAAAGGGTGAGTTTGGATCTCCGTGCACATTTGCGATCCCTTAGAGTCACACTCTTTTAGGCTAATTTGGTTTCTCTTGTCTCCAGCAGTGGCCGAAGGCTCCTGGTTAGATATGCCCAGGAGGGACAAGCCTGATCTTCAGCCCTTTGCTCACCTTACCATCAACGCCACTGACATCCCAGCTGGTAAGTTCCATCCTGCGAACATAGTGCAAGAGTCATTGATCGGTTATTTGGGTATTCAAGCCTATTTTTATACTGTCACTAAGAGAGAAGGCAGAGCCCCCACCCTGGTACATGCAGTGCACTGGGAAGCCCAGGGATGCAAGCCTCATGCTCTGCCAGCTGAGCTCTTCCTCTCTCTCCCACCCCCCACTCATGTATCCTTAATATCTAGACCAGAAGAAAGATCATCTCCATTTGCTGATCCACATCACAGAAATAATACTTTTCAATCATGCCAGAAAGCACATCTGCCCTGGATTCACTCTCAGATCATTAGGTGGGGAGGACAAGCCCATCAGTGTTCGCCAGAGTGAAGCAAATACATCCTCACTGCTGCCCCCAGAGTTACCTGGCTGCATGCAGATAGTCCTGTACTCACCCATCTCCTACAGAGTGGTCAGCAGGCACTGCTCACCTAACAAATGAGATAGGCTGGCCTTCTAACAAATGAGATAGGCTGCCCCTTCTCCAGGGGCTCTTTGTGTGCTCTGGATAAAAATTAACTCTGGAGGCCTGATTATCCTTTGGAAATGAGGAAACCTAGAGCTCTCTAAACCCGTATCTTACTTTAACGCACCCAGTAATCCATCCTGCAATCCCCACACGTCATTCCACTTTAGAATGGCTGAGCAGAAAGAACATTATAATATGAAGAGAAACAGTTGAACATTATCTTTCATGCTGTGCATTTATTCTCTCTCACCCTTAACTACAGCCCTGTAAGGTAGTAATTATTATTCCTGTTTTGCAGACTGGGAAACCAAGGTCCACACTGTTTAAATTATGTGCTTGAGTGGTCTAGGAGGTGGTGCAGTAGCTACGGCACTAGACTCTCAAGCATGAGGTCCTGAGTTCAATCCCTGACAGCACATGTACCAGAATGATGTCTGGTTCTTTCTCTCTCTCTCTCTCTCTCTCTCTCTCTCTCTCCTATCTTTCTCATTAATAAATAAAATCTTTATAAAGAAAGTTATGTGCTTGAGAATGGCAGAATTAGAAGTTGACACCCACTTTAAAGGTCCATGCTTTTTACATATAGGCTGTCAGAGAACTGCCTTGTAGGCAGCTAGTTCTGTCCAAGTGAAATGAATTCAGAAGTCTTTTGGGGGTAGTGAGATAGCATCATGGCTATCCAAAAAGACTTCCATGCCTGAGATTTCCCAGTCGCAGGTTCTAGCCAGAGCTGAGTAGTGCTCTGGGAAATGTAAATTCAGAGCTCTTTTTCCATAAGAGGTAGATAGTGTATTCTCATCTGGTTGCCAGCATTTGAGGCCCCACTATCCATACTGTCTACTGGCTTGTGCAGATGGTCACATTGTTGGATACCTGCCTGTGTCAGCTCCTTAGTGGAGATACTGGGACTACCGCACTGGGCAGCTGTGAAGACATAATGAGGCTGTGTACCGATGCACTCTGTGAAGCTGGCAGAGGGTAACAGCTAAGATAAGTGGTTATTACTGGCTAAGTAAATATGTATGTTCCACTTATCTCTAAAATGATCTAAGGCAAATTTTTCTTAGTTAAAATAAATTCGTTTTAGTGCAAGGGGATAGCGTAATGGTTATGCAAAGAGACTCTCATGCCTGAGGCTCTGAATTCCCGGGTTTAGTCCCCTATATCCCCACCTGCAGGGGTCTATCTTCTCCTCCTTTCTTGACTTCTCTCCATCCTATCCAACAACAAGGACAACAAATGGGAAAAAATGGCCTCCAGGAGCAGTGGCTTCAGAGTACAGGCACTGAGCCCCAGTGCTAACCTAGAATACAGGCACTGAGCCCCAGTGCTAACCTAGGAGGCATGGGGTCACGAATTTGATCCCTTGCATTGCCTGTGCCAGAGTGATACTTTGTTTCTCTGTCATTAGTCAATAACTCCTTAAGACAACAGATTTCTTCTTCCTTTTCCCCTTTTGTTGCTTTTATTATTGTAGATGTGGATAAGACAGAGAAGGGGAGAGACAGACATCTGCAGACCTGCTTCACTGCTTGTGAAGGTGGGGAGCCGGGATCCTTACTAAACTGGTCCTTACACCATGTGTGCTTAACCCGCTGCGCTACTGCCCGGTCCCAACAGATTTCTTCTGATTAAAGACATAGAAACTTTGTTTAAAAAAAAGATTAGCTTCAATTACCTACCCCCTCCCAGAGACTGGTTTCATAAACAAATATTCTCCCTGAGAATGCATGTGTACCTTATGCTGGAGCTGCCATTGCCTGAGTGGTAATCTGTTTTACATGTTAACAGAGGCAATCAAATTAATATTGGTGTCAGCTGTGGATGTACTCAGCATTTACCTTTTCAGTTCTTTTTAAGTGGCAGATGATAAATATTGCGTTAGACTGTGTGCCCAAACATGCTGTAACAGAGCGCTCTCTTCAGGCACCACGTCATTGCCAAAAACCACAACACAGTTCTTGGTTATAATCTGATAGCCACTGGGTGTCGGGTGGTAGGTAGCACAGCGGGTTAAGTGCACATGGCACAAGGACTGGCGCATAAGGATCCCGGTTGGAGCCCCCGGCTCCCCACCTGCAGGGGAGTCACTTCACTGGCGGTCTTCACTGAAGCAGGTCTGCAAATGTCTATCTTTCTCTCCCCCTCTGTCTTCCCCTCCTCTCTCCATTTCTCTCTGTCCTATCCAACAGTGAATGACAACAGTAATAACCACAACAAGGCTGCAACAAAAGGGGGAAAAAATGGCCTCCAGGAGCAGTGGATTCATGGTGCAGACACTGAGCCCCAGCAATAACCCTGGAGGCAAATAATAATAATAACAATAATCTGATAGCCACTGAGTTTGAGATTCAGTGAAATTAATTGCTCCATCTTGTTACCATGTATAAAGATCCAAGTTCAAGCCCCCAGTTCCTGCCTGCAGAGGGGACGCTTCAGGAGTGGTTAAACTGTGCTCTAGGTCTCCTTCTCTCCTGATTTCTTTGTTAAAGAATTAAAGAAAAAAAATGGCCACCTGAAGTAATGGATGTGCTGTGCACGTAACCAAGCCCTGGTGGCAATAAAATACGGAGTCTCAAGACTGGCCCTCACCACAGTGAAGGAAGCTTTGGTACTGTGGTCTCTCTGTCTTATCAGGAAGGAAAGGAAAAGGGGCTTAGGAATCCATCGATCTCCCCATTTGGGCCAGTATCACATAATTAAGACGAAGAGGCCTTCATTTTGAATATTCATTTGGGGACTGTGCTTGTACCTACCCCTAAGTTATCAGAAGGTGTCTCATATTGACTGTTGGCTCATGCATCTTCAGAGTTTCTAGAGTAAAATGCATTGGGAAGGGGTCTGGGTGGTGGCACATCAGGAAGTAACTTAGAGAGACCAGAGAGCATGACCTCCTTTAGAAGGAGGAGTGCTGGGGCTAAAATGGAAAGAGAGATCTCTTCTCCCACAGCTCTGAGGATGAAACCTGGGTTTGTCACAAAGTTTTCAGTCAAATTTCAGTGCACAATCCCACCTTTGCTCCCACTATTTTCTACTCAGCAGCAACTCAACAAAGGCATTCTTGGTGCCTCTGGAAGGAATCTCTCTTTTTGGGTAACTATGGGGATTACTGGCTCCTGTCCCCCATGTGCACACACAATGCTGTATCCATTTGGGTACTTAACATCCCTCTCCCCACTTAGAACATAAATTCTCCTGTTGGAGCACTGTCTTGTTTTCACTCAGCCTCACAGAATTGTAGCAATATCCTCCTCACTGAAGGGGTAGATTTCCAATCACATGCTTCTCCTCCCCCTCAGGGTCCCACAAAGTGAGCCTGTCCTCTTGGTACCATGATCGAGGCTGGGCCAAGATCTCCAACATGACGTTCAGCAATGGAAAGCTCACAGTCAACCAAGATGGCTTTTATTACCTCTATGCCAACATCTGCTTCCGGCATCATGAAACTTCGGGAGACCTACCAACTGAGTACCTTCAGCTGATGGTGTATGTCACTAAAACCAGCATCAAAATCCCGAGCTCACATACCCTTATGAAAGGAGGAAGCACCAAATACTGGTCAGGTAATTCAGAATTCCATTTTTACTCCATCAATGTTGGAGGATTTTTCAAGCTGCGGTCTGGTGAGGAAATCAGCATCGAGGTCTCCAACCCATCACTACTTGACCCTGATCAAGATGCAACCTACTTTGGGGCTTTCAAAGTTCGTGATATAGACTGAACCCCTTCTTGTTGGTGTTATCAATCCTACATTTCCCAGGATTCAAGGAGAAACATTTTTAAATAAGAAAGATGTACATAGGTGTGTGAGACTACTCAGAGGCCTGACCTACAGTGGTGTAAGAAGACGCGTTCCTGCTTCAGACTCTGTGGAGAACGTGTACTTTTACAGCCTATGGGAAACGTTGGACGCAAGCTGTTACAGTCTAAAGGCTTTCTTACACAATGGTTTTGAAATATTGTAATGAATTCCTAGAATTAAACCAGACTGGAGCAACTCTGGTTGTCCTTAAGGAAAACTGCATTGAAGCTATGGAAGAGGTTACTCATCTGAATCCTGCCCCTGGCCACATGGGCCATTAAGCAGCTGGATGATGGGTGTCTGAGGAAGGGATGGGTTAAGTTCTTTTGAATTGTTACATCATGCTGGAACCTGCAAATAGATACTTTTTTCTAATGAGGAGGATAAAATATATGTATTTTTATATAATATCTAAAGTTATATTTCAGATGTAATGTTTTTGTGCAAAGTATTGTAAATTATATTTGTGCTATAGTATTTGATTCAAAATATTTAAAAAGTGTCTTGCTGTAGACATATTTAATGTTTTAAAATGTACAGACATATTTAACTGGTGCACTTTGTAAATCCCCTGGGGAAAAACTTGCAGCTAAGGGGAAAATATTGTTTGCTAATATCAACTGTATTCTATTTCTCCACTCTTTTTAACTTAATACATTTTTCAAACATGTCAAGTCTATGGAAAAAAAATTGAAATGGATATCTTGAATAATAAGCAGGATGTTGGCCACCAGGTGCCTTTCAAATTTAGAAGCTAATTGACTTTAGAAAGCTGACATTGCCAAAAGGGATACATAATGATCTACTGGAATCTGTCAGGAGTATTTATATAATTATTGAACAGGTGTCTTTTTCTACAAGTGCTGCAAATTATAAAATTTTTTAATGGATAAGTTATCAGTTACTTATCAGCAAAACCAAATTTAAATCACATTTTTAACCTAGTGGAAGTTATTTTATTGTACAATAAAAGCATTGCCTTTGAATGTTTTTTGGTATGAAAATACATTTATAAGAAAACCTGGTTGTTGCTCTTTGCTTCTCTTTTATGTCTCTCTTGCTCTGTGAGCCCTTTCTCTCCAATATGATAATGTGGCTTCTATCATTTCAAAGGTTACTAGGAGGAATGCAGATTTAATTAAAAATTAGGAACAGATTCAATTAAATTAATGAACCTTGGAATTTGAAAAAATCATTTGCAAAGGATTTGTATGCAAGGAAGCCAGCCAGATAGAAACTAGAGGCTTCTTCACTCAAAAGAAAAAGTTTATCCTATGTGAGGGGAAAAAAATTAGCTTTGCCTACAGAACAGCCATTCAACTTAGAGGAATCCAGGAATAATTTTAAACCTGCACACAGTAAGGACTGACAGTGGATTGGAACTCATGGAAATTGATGTGATGTGGGAAGATGTCTAACCAAGGTTGGTTACTCACAAGAGAAAGAGAGATAAGAAAACAGGCAACTTAAGTACGGGAAGCCGTAATTTAAAGCACTTTCCATTTGTAGATACATGTTTCTTGATGTCTATGACATGATAAAAGGCTCAGATAAACAGTAGGGACTACAAAGAAGAAATTGTAAATTTTAAGCAGCAGAACTCTGATGGAGCACTCAGCCACTGACCAAAACACACATTGTTTTAAAGTAGCCAGTAAATCTCAGGCAGGTTGGTATGAAACATGTTTCATATCCCACTTGCTGAGTCTTGGTTTTAAAAGAATTAATTCTGATAAGTTAGCTGGACAGTTTTTCCACTGACACCAATCTTGTTTTATGAAATCTTATTAGCCTTATTACTACCCTGGTTCCCATCAGATAATTGTCACTGCATAATGTGAATGACAGTCATTCATTCACTTGTTCCATGTTCTCTAAGCACCAACTGTGTGGTGAGGATGAGTGTGCTGAGCTTACAGCGCCTGCACTGGGCACCGAAAGGACACTGAGCCTGGTTGGCCCTGGGCATCACAGAAGGTCAAGAAATGAGACGAGGTGAGGTGGGTGAAAAGACTTCCAAAACTGGAACTAGAAAGTCCATTTGGGGAGGCCTGGATGGTGGCATACTTGGTTGAATGTACGTTCCCATGCTCAAGGACCTGGGTTCAAACACCTGGTCCTCACCTGCAGGGAAGGAAGCTCCATGAGTGGTGGAGCAGTACTGCAGGTGTCTCATCCTTTCTATCTCCTCTTCCTATAAAAATATGACAAAAACAAACAAGAAAATCCATTTCTTGGCTTGGGAACAACTAACTTGCCACCTTTCAAAGATGAGCTAAAACCCAAGATTTAGGGCAGGAATGACTTACAGTGCATGGTGGCAGTGCCTGCACAGGGGACCGAGCATGGCGGATGCTCTGCTGAGCTGAGAGGTCCTCTGTAGAAGACCGACAACCCCACCTCGCCATTATGTGCCTTTAACATTTGTTAAGAAACTGATTGGTCAGGGCTTTTTAGAACTTAATCGGAATGAATCTATGACCTATGGAGATGTTGGTATGAACTGACCCGTGCCTTGAAGAGGACAAGTGTGACGAGAATGAGTCAGGAGGTATGGAAAAAGTGGCCCCTCTTCACACGATGCTCACTCAGCTTTCCAGGATCTGAGCAGCAGAATCCCAAATGCATGATTTATGCTCTGTTACTCATTCACTCATGAACCTCTTAGTCTTGCTTTTCACATTCACTCTTACTGGATATAGACAGAAAGAGATACCTATAGCACTACTTTACTTCACCACTCCTGAAACTTCCTCTCTGTAGGTGGGGGTTGGGGCTTGAACCCAAGTCCCTGCACATGATAGCATGCCTGCACTCTTCTCTTAGTCCTTTCTCCCCCTAGCCCATGACTCTGAACTTCTGAGGATTATTTAGTTTCTCTAGAGAATAGGAGAACTAATTGCTGCATCTGACTAAGGTACAGTCAGGCCATGTCCCCACTCAGCCACAGCTAAGTGAATGTATTGAAACCAGCACATGCTGGATGCTAGAATGGACAGACTTGTTTGCTCCTTTTAAAGATTGTATTTCAGTCTTTTCCTAGCACATGCCAGATCTGAAGAGAGGTGGGTGTGCCCGATGTGAAGTCATCTGTCTTTCTGAGTCAACATTCACATCTATGCCTGACTCAGGCACCCTTGTGTCTTTCCAGAAGACTCCATGTGCAGCATTACGCTGCCCACCCCCCCCCCCCCCCGCCCCGAGACCCACTTGTTTTTTGCGCAATTCATTTTAGGCCACCCTAGAAAAGGACCAGAGGAGCCGGGTGGTGGCACACCTATTACAATGCACAAGGACAATGCAGGGGGAACAGCTTTAGGAGTGGTGAAGCAGGGCTGCAAGGTGTTTCTGTCTCTTTCTTACCTTGTTCCCTCAATTAGTCCCTACACTAATAATTTTAAGCATTTAGTGAGATTTTAAAAACCCAACTTCTAATATTTGTATTTCATTCAAATGCATAAATATGCTTAAAATATGGGAAAAAAATAGGAACAGAGAAAATGGCCTTTCTTAAGTGGCTTAGATGGGAACCCAAGCACCATTTGTCTCGTTCTTTCTCTTTCTCTCTCTCTGCCAAATTCACTGTGCTTGAGATCGTGGCATCAAGTTATACTTACTCAGTTATAACTTATAGTCCCACTTCAAGCCTGTAGAGTTGAATGAACTCTCTAATGTGCCACGAATGAGCTCCCTTCACTTGGAGCTTTGTTAATTGATTTCCTATCTTTCTTACCGTGAAATTGAAATATGTTTCCCTGTAGCTGCATTTATAAATGCTAATCAGTTATTGATTCCCATTATTATTAGTTAGCCTTGTGTCACTTTTTACAATAAAAAAATTTATACACAGTGCTAGATTTTACCTGTGAAGCAGAAATCTATCCTTTTGACTAGTAACACATTTATGATACATCTATTCTTTTTTCCTTGTAATTCAGAAATTCTACTTCCTAATCTACCTTTGCCTCCCCTCTGTTAACTGGTTTTCTTTACAGCAGTCTGTTGTTACAGCTTGCACAAGATTCTGGCTACTGGTATTGGCAGCTCTCCGATATTCACTCAGATGTAGACTAGTCATAACAATTATTCATGTTGCTGGTTTGCAGGCACTGTATAAAAAATCCTATTGAACCTTCTAATTTTGAAGAGTCTTAGTGGTACCCCTTCCTGTAGATAAAGGCATGAGCTAGAAGTTACTTGGCCTACCAGTAGCATCAAAAGCTGCGAACAAGAGGGTTGGGGCTGGTTTCACAGACACTAAGTTCTCCTAAACAAATGGTGAAGATTTCTTTTCAGTCTCTCTTGTGAGGGCTCTAAAATCACAGTATGTCATTCTCTTGGGTACAAAGCCTTACCCTATTTTTCCAGCAGATTCTGTAGAAGACTCAGATCCTCAAAAACCTAATCTCAGCACTTTCAGATCAGTGCAACAGAAGCACCTCATGGGAAAAGAGTGTCTTTTGGAAGAGATGATACAGATTTGGGTGTCAGGCAGACCCGGGGCAGGAGTCTGAGCTCTGCTGCTTGCTAACCTGGGGTGGGCAAGCAGCATTTGGATGCCTGTGTCTTGCTGTGTGTAGGAGTTGCCCTGTCTGTGCTGAAGAGCTATGAGGACCGGCCTGGGACAGGGACTGAGTGGGTCCTCCACCCTGCCTACTACATCCATAGCCCCCAGGACCAACCACACAGGTTGTCTTTATCTCTGGTGGTTGCACAAGTCCTCAATTGGGTCAAGCTGCAGTAGGCAGATCCTCCTTTATGGATAGGTTCCTCGACACAGTGGCTTAGCGAAAGAACCTATAGTGAAATTGGGACTTACTTAACATGCTGGCAGGAGTTACTGTTTCTTATTGATGACAGAATGAGCCGACACTGAGCGAAATGAGAGAGTGAAAGGACCTGCTGTCGTCCTCACTGCTAGTTCCCTGGAGCTGCCTTAAATAATGACTGCAAACTTGGTGACCAGAATCCTGAAACTGAGGCATTAATAGGGCATCAGTAGGTCAGTGGGTATAGAGCACACTTCGAATGTATGGTGACGTGGATCCTCACCACTGTAGAGGAATGAAGCAGTATTTGGATTTTTCTCTCTCTCTCTCTGTCTCTCTCACTCACACACACACACACACACACACACACACACACACACACACACACAAGCAAATAAAAGTTAAATATGTAAATGATTAATAACTTTAAAAAGACAACTGCAGGACCATGCTTGCTTGGGACTCCAGGGAGAGGCCTCCCTTGCCCCTTCCACTTCCGGTTCCTCCCAAAGTCCCTTGTGATTGTTTTGAATCAATCAGTCTCTATCTGTTTGCCCACAACCTTCTTCTCTGCTCCCTGTGTCTCCTCCACTCTGTTAAAGGACACTTGTCAATGGATTTAAGATCACCTGGAGAATCCAGGAAGCTGACATCCTGAGGTCCTTCACTGCATCTAAAATGACCCTCTTCCTAAATAAGTTCACATTCTTAGGGCCTAGGGTTTAGGACACAGACATATGTATTTCTTGCCATCACAGCCTACTGCACCCTGCAAGTGACTCTCTTAAAATTCCAATCATCAGTGGAGTTAGTCACCCTGCCACACTTCTTTTAAAGAAGACGGTTCCCTGGCAAGGGCAGAAAAGCCCCAGAAAGAACCTGAGGTAGTGAAAATAAATGATAAGTAAACCAAGAATGATAGCTTCCCCAGTCCCACTGCCTTCTAGAGATATGAATGCATGCAGAAAGATCCCAGAGAGGACAGACAAATAACAGAATGCCACTGAGCTAGGGAAGTGGGATTATGGAGGCCTTTCTTTTCAAAATTTCTCGGCTCTTGTTATACCACCACTGAATTCAATAAGACAGAGCATTAAAGCTGATCTTTCAATAGAGGAATGAAATTGCTGCTTCTGGCACTAAATGATTCCGGGGCCCATGATGTAAGGGCTGTGTGCTTTTCAAATAAAATCCTCTCACAGATGGAGGAGAGGGAGCATCAGTGGGAGGGAGGAGTCAGATTTGCAGAATAGGAAGTCAGTCTTGCCTTCTCGCCAGTTTTCTCTCCTCAACCTTTAACTCAGACTGCATCTGGAATCAGGCTCGGGCTCCCACGGGAACCAGGCTTCCCATCCCACAATTTCTTACCCCACACTGCTTTTTCACCATCCCCCTGGGTTTCAGAAGACAAGATGGGCAACAGGACAGTTTCAAAGGAGAATATTTTCCTGACTGCTTTAAACAAACCCGCGAAGCCATGAATTAATTTTTCTTTTTTAATGATGTGACAACTTGTTTACCTTTTCTTGCTTTAAAAAGCATAGCAAGCTTGACAGAGATGAATTAATTGTAACATTCTCTTAAATTGTAAGCTTCTTGGGTTCAAGTCCTTGGTCCCCATTGGCAAGGGGAGAGCTTCACAAGTGGTGAAGCCGGGTTGCAGGTGTCTCTCTGTCTCTCTATCTCACCCTAACCCCCTTCTAAATTTCTGTCTCTATCCAGTAATAAATAAATATTTTAAAAAGAGAAGAAAGAAAGAAAGAAAGAAAGACTCCTCTGTTCATTGAGTCATTCAGTATCCTGGGCTAAGTGAATGTGGCCTGTAAAACACAAGAGGTAGACCAAATTCATCCACTTCAAGTGACCTTTTCAAATATCTCTGCAAGATTAGTTTTAGAGAGGACAGTGACAGATGTAATGGGCAGAGAAGGATGTTGCTGGTGGCAGTTCTGAGCCTAATTTCACTGTCCTGAACAGCTGATCTTTTGTTCAAACCAGGTTTGTAACAACTCAAATGTCTTTTTTTTTTTTTAAAAAAAGAAGCAAAATGCCCATTCAATGGAGAATCCAGACCCACAACTTAGATGTCAGTCTCCTATTCTTAGTAAACTAATCAGAAACACGGCATCAGAGACTGGTTTCGTTGCTCTGTGCCTTCAGCTCATTTTTTTGTGATCACTGTAAGTCATAACTACTCCAAGAGCTTGTTAGCCATTTGGAAAAAGAGAACACTAACAGAATAATCTTGCCGGTTATCTTGTGGACTGGACATCTATTGGAACCATCACTAATTCTATGCTGCTCCAGGCTGACTTTTCTGAGAGGGAGAGAGGAAGGAAGAGAGAAAGGGAGAGAGATAGGGAGAGAGACAGATATGGGGGGAGGGTGCGGCTGAAACGGGGGCAAGACACCAGGGCACTGAAGTTTCCTTAAGTTCAGTGGGGGCAAGGTGAGACCTGGGTTGCATGCATAGTAAAGCAGGTGCACTATCTAAATAAGCTATTTTCCTGCCCTGCAAGTCAGTTTTTAATAATCACCTCCATCTATTGACTCTACCCTTTAACTTATAATCCTCACAGCCTAGGCTTTTAACACTTGGCAGAGACTTGAGAAAATGTTCAATAATATTTAAACCAATTTTTCAAAAACTGAAAAAGCTTAAAGAAGATCTTCTAGAGATATGTGTGTTATTGTAGAGAGAAAATTCACTCAAGGGAAAGAATGGTTCACTAAGGAGAAACATTTCAGACAGCTTGGGCAGGCTAAAGAACAGATATTCTATGGTATATCTATGTGGATTTGGAAGGTTTGACTTGGGATGCTTTTATCAGTAACAGACAACCTCAACTCAAAGTATATTAAATGGTGAGGAATTCATATAGTCTAGTGCAGCAGTCTAAAGCCCTCAAAGGTGGTTGGGGAGGATTAGTAAGGGGAGGCTAGGAAGTTAAGTCCCTATGGTAAATAAGATGATGGTTCGGTTGAGGATGAAATACACTGACACTTATTATCTTAAGGGAAATGTACCTTGTAACAAAAAAAATCCTATAAATCAGCATTTCCTCACTTGAGAGATATTGGAGTTGGAAGAAAGAAAAAGAAGAAGGAGGAGGAGGAGGAGGAGGAGGAGGAGGAGGAGGAGGAGGAGGAGGAGAAGGAGAAGAAATGCTTGCCTAGTAAGAAACACAAAGGTTAGTTAGTCTCCAAGTGCAGCTGTCAGAGTTCCAGATGTGCTGCTTACTGTTTGACCCGTCCTCCTCCATGTGTTGGTGTCACCATCTTGGTGTCAACAAAACAGCAACAGAAGTTCTGGGGCAGGGCTAGACAGAGAGCTCACCAGGTAGGGTTCCGGTCTTGTCAGATACATGACCCAGACGTCAAACCTAGCACCACATTGGAGGTAGTGTGGCAAGGAAAGAGGCTCTGGAGTTAGGCTCTCTCTTCTGTCTCTGTTTCTCTAGCTTGATGAACAAGCTATCTAGAGCAGTGAAATAATACATCCACATGTCCTTGGCTTCACAACAATTGAACAAGTAAATAAATAGCAACAAAGAAAGAAGTCCTGAACACTAAATTTATTTATTTTTTAAAATTTAATTTTTTAATATTTATTTATTCCCTTTTGTTGCCCTTGTTTTATTGTTGTAATTATTAATGTCGTTGTTGTTGGACAGGACAGATAGAAATGGAGAGAGGAGGGAAAGACAGAGAGGAAGAGAGAAAGATAGACACCTGCAGACCTGCTTTACCGCCTGTGAAGTGACTCCCCTGCAGGTGGGGAGCTGGGGGCTCGAACTGGGATCTTTATGACGGTCCTTGTGCTTTGTGCCACGTGCGCTTAACCTGATGCGCTATCTCCCGACTCCCAACACAAAATTTAAATAGAACAGTGTTCAGAGGAAGAAAATAACTACCTTTTAATATTACCGAGTAAAGAACTAGGGTACCTTTTTCAAAGACCCCCAGGCAGTATCTCTGTTTCTGGTGGTCCAGTGATTGTGGCAAGGGTCCATTCTGAAAGCCTATGCGGTGCTGAGTGTCTCCTTCCCTTCCTGCCCTTTTCCTTTCAAACTGTCATTTTGAGCCTACTGGGAGCAATACACTGGCCTGCTGCTGATTTATATGTAATTTTATGGCAACTGTCTGATCTAGTCAAAGAACCCATGGAAGCTTTGACGAGTAGGCAGCTGATTAGGTCCCACTGGGAGACAGCTGTCACTCTTGTGTGTTTGGGAGTTAAAGGAATAGGGGTGTTCAGAACAGAGGGTCTTGTTGATTTTGTTCTTCCAGCTCAAGTTACATGTCTCAAATTGGGACAGAGCAACTCTCCTGAGAGCTGGTGCCTGTCTTTAAAAAAAAAAAAAAATTCTTGTGTGTTAATGAATGGGGGGGGGGGAAGCATGGAACATCACTCTGGCACACACAATTAAACTGGGGACCTCAAGTTAAGAAGTTCAAATCCACACAGGCCACATTCAAATCAACCCACTGTGGTCCAAGATCTCCTTTACCAGCCACCACAGACCCTTCACTCCCTCTCCTCTCCATGCAAGTCCAGTGCTTTACCCATTGCCACATCCCAGATGACCTTCCAAACAGCCTGTTTAACCTGTGATGGACTGACGCTGGAAAAGGCACCATGGTGGGGGAATAAATGTTGCTTATGCTCAGAAGACATGTACTTGCAGGACAGAAGCTGCTTTCCTGTTCAGATCTTACTGCTCAGTGTTCACACAGGAGTGACACTCAGGAGGCCGCGACCTTGTCAGATCTGCATGTCATAATTCTTAGGGTGTTTGAAATCTTCTGGGGGAAAGAAGTGTAAGGGGTGTTTGTAGGACATCTGTAGGTATCATCTTGAGCCAGAAGGTCTAGTAGCAATTGAATCCTCTAATAGTTGGTGAATGGCAGAGGTGCTGACTGCTTGGAGTTTTGAAGAGGGAGTTGTAAATGTCTCTGTAAGACAAAGGTGCTGTAAGAGAAGTATGATCCTGGGCTTTGGGAGCACAGGGGAGAGAACTGCCCAGCTCAGGAAGTTCACACAAGGCTTCACGAGCAGAGCATAGACAGGATAACAGTCTAGAAACCGAGCACGCCAAGTATCAGAGAGAGGCAGAATGGAAAATAGAGCATACTTGGGAAAGATGAGGAGAAAACTGGGAAAATATGAAGCAGTCATATCATAAAGATAGGAAAGGCAGAGGAGTGAAGGAAGAGTGGAGAATAGTGATACAACAATACAGACCAGAGTTGGCAAGAGAGTTTTTGTTTGGATAGTGTACCTGCTATGCCAGGCAGAAGACCCTATTTCAAACCTGGCCCCTACTACTTTGGGGGAAGCTTCAGTCATGTGGTATCTTTCCCTTTCTCCCTCTGTCTCTGTCTCTATCTGAAAAATTCAGCCCAGATGAGAAGCCCTAATGACATCAACAATAAAACAACAAGAGAACCAGATGTAGATTTTAGTGTTTTCCTGTAGGTTGACACTCTCTAGATGTCAGTACAACTTGCCTTCAAGTCTCAGGGAAAGGAGAGAGGGTAGAAGGTGGGTGCTCCTATGGAAATTGGCAGTTAGATGACAAAAAAGGTTGGGTACAACAGAAATCTGTCACATGCAGGGCCTCTGGGAAATAGCCCCTGTTTCATTATCTGCAAAAACAGGAGGAAGTAATTCCCTTGCCCTTGGCTCAGTGGACACTTGCTCCTGCTTTTGCAAAATGTGTAACCAACTAATAGCCTTCACTTAAGTCACTTCCCCTTTTTTCCCCAACATCTCACAGATTGCACAGCTCTGCTCCTTGCATCTGGCCGGGATCACATCACTAGCTTGAGCTCATGCAGTGCAGGTTGAGGCACTTGGGGCCCATCTAGGCAGATGCACTGGATCTCTGGTGTAGCCACTCTGGGGCACTCTTGCCTTTGCTACCCAATAAGAGAACGTGCAGACTGTATATCTTGGGTCTTGAGAACAAGGTGTGGAGTGTGCATGCGTGCCACAAGCACTCAATAGGCACAGAGCACCAGCAAGACACAGACCCGTGTGCTCTGAATCTGGAGCTGTTTGTTGATGCAGCAGAAATCAGCCTTCCCTGACAAGAGGCAGAAGGAATGGTGTTTCCTTGGACTGGAAAAGGTACTGTCCTTTCTGTCTTCTCAGCAATAATAAGCACAGTCAGCCCTGGACTGGCAAGATCCCTTGAGGGGCTCCTGGTGGTGAAGAGAGAGAGAGCTTTGCAATTCTCACAAACTGTCATAAGTCAAATGAGAGCAGAGGGAGCTATAGACTTACCTCATGGAGAACTGCCCTGATCAGAATTTTTATGCCACTCCTGTGTCCTGAATACAAACTGAAAGACTGCTCTGTGGCAAACTCCCACCAAGTTCTCATCCATTCACAGCCTGTAACCTCACCTCTTCCGGTGCTTACTGGGCAATTGATACTTTGAAACTGGCTTCCCAGCATGCTGCCACTTGCCCAAGACCTGACATTCCCTGCTCTGCTCCAGACACTGAAGTGCTAGAATAAAGCTGACCATTCCTTTTACATGAATCCTTTCTGCCCTGATGGAGTCTCTTCAAGGCACGTTCTTCCAAACTTGCTTGGTTTCAAGAAGTGAGATAGATAACCACTTGGAGTTCCTAGATGACTTAACAACTGCTTAGACCAACTGTCCAGCTGGCCTGAATGACTGCACAAACTAGCCATTATATAGGACCAAGAAACAAGTTCCTACTGCACAATGGTTAATTTTTTTTTTTTTTTTTTTGGCTAGAAAATTTATGTGATCAAGTCCTAAGAAGCTGCTCTTCCTACATCATCCCCAACTCGGCTCTGCTCCTAATCCTCCTTCAGAGCACACGCGGCAGCCCAGTTTTCTGCAATGCTGCTACAACCACATCACTCATTTGTCCTAAAGCCTGACATCACGTTAGGATAACAGCAAATGGGGTGTCAGGCAGTAGCGCAGTGGGTTAAGCGCATGTAGTGCTAAACGCAAGGACCAGCATAAGGATCCTGCTTCGAGTTCCCGGCTCCCCACCTGCAAGGGAGTCGCTTCACAGGCAGTGAAGCGACTCCTCTCTCCCACTGTCTATCTTCCCCTCTTCTCTCGATTTCTCTCTGTCCTATCCAACAATAGCAACAACAAAACAATAATAATAACCACAACAATGATAAAAAACAACAAGGGCAACAAACGGGGAAAAAAATGATCTCCAGGAGCAGTGGATTTGAGGTACAGGCACCTAGCCCTGGCAATAACCCTGGAGGAAAAAAAAAAAGACACCATAGAAAAACCTGGGGGCGGAGACTGCATCAGAATAAGTCCTCAGCAACAGCTGACCAATGATTTAGTCTTATCAGTCAATCTTACAGGGGCTTCACCATTCCACGCTGATAGTACCACCCTCCGGCCAACTTAACTCCTATGCTACCAGGTCCTATTAACTTCACATTCAGAGACTGCCTTGCTTGGACAGGTCCACAGTTTTATTTAAAGATATATCTGATTCACCGTGAAAATGGTTTTCAAAAGAAACTGCTATCCAACTACAAACCTAACAAACAAGGACAGAAAGGGGAGACACAGAGTGAAACTTGGACTGGGTATGGTGTATTACACCAAAGCAAAGGACTCTGGAGAAGGAGGGAATGGGTGTGGAGGTTGGAAAAGATGTGAGGATGTAGGATAGTGGAAAAAGAACTAAGTTGGGAGTGAGAGTTTCATAGACATCTGTCTGTCACAGGAAAATGAGAACTTGTGCTCATTTGTTAACAACTACCGTAAACCATTAGTCCTCCCCCCAATAAAAGAATTTTAATATTTTGTATTGAATTTGACAATTTAGATAAAGCAAACAGATTTTTGATAGTACAACTTTACAAAGTTGATAACTGAAAAATTAAAAATACGGGGGGTTGGGCAGTAGTGTAGTGGGTTAAGTGCACATGGTATGAAGTGCAAGGACTGGTGTAGTGACCCCAGTTCAAGCCCCCAGCTCCCCACCTACAGGGGGGGTCGCCTCACAAGCAGTGAAGCAGGTCTGCAGATGTCTTTCTCTCCCCCTCTCTGTCTCCCCTCCTCTCTTGATTTCTCTCTGTCCTATCCAACAACAACAGCAATGCCAAAAGTAATAATAATGACAACAAGGGCAACAAAATGGGGAAAAAAAGAAATAATAAAAAAATCTGAAGTATTTAAGTTCAATTAATGGAAACTAGACATCATTATAAAAGTTTCTCGTACAGAAGATCAAATGTTTTTACTAGTTTTCTTTCTTCTAAATATCTTAAAATAATTTAACTTTCAAAGTTACAATAGAAGTATTTTTTTTTAAAAAAAGAAGAATGGGCTTTTAGGGTCAAAAGATAGCTCACCTGGGTAGTGTGCTTGCTTTTTCATATACAAAACCCAAGTTCCTGTCTGGCCCCCACTAACTGGGGAAAGATTTGGTGCTACAGCACTGTCTTCGGCTTTATTCCTTTGTCTCTCTCTTTCATTCTGAGAAATCTGAGTTGGGGCAGTGAAGCTCCTGAAATGAGGAGAGAAAGAAGGAAATGGAGAAAGGAAGGAAGGAAGGAAGGAAAGAAGGAAGGAAAGAGAAGGAAAAGAAATGACAGTAAGGGAAAGGAAAGAAAAAAAGGAAGGGAGGGAAGGGAAGGAAGGGACGCAAAGAAGGAAAAGGAAGACAACAAGAGAAAAGAATGGGTTTTTTAAATTATCCAGGTCTGTGATTGAAGCCCAGTTCTCTGACTTATTAACTTTGTGACCTGGAACAAATTTGTTTTCTCATTTAGCCTATTAATCAGATATTTATAAATAAAAAACTCTGTTCCCCACCTCAGCAACCAAAACCAACAATCAACAATCAAAAACCAATTATCCTAGCTCCTACACGTGTAGGCTGGGTTGGCCTGACTGAGGCAGGACTTAGCTGGGTGATTCTTTTTTTCTCTGCACTTAAATGTGTCTTCTGGGTGATCCTACTCCAGGTATCCCTCATTCTACTTTTATCCTAAGGGGACAGATATGGGCCTGTTCTTTTACAGAGAGAGAAGAGTCATGAGAGTGAAGTATGAAAATGCATGAAACATCACATTAATATTCCCACCTTAGGCTGCTGGTTAAAACAGGTCACAATGACCCAACTTCAAGTTAAGGAGTGAAACAAAAAATCACAAGAAAAGTATGGCTCTCACCCCAAACTTGGCACTTAGTGCCTTTTGAGCCAGAAGGTTCTTTAATGCTTTCTTCTTTTTCATTTTGTCAGAATATACCACCTAGAGTTCAGTCTGTGTATTTATCATATCAGGTCTAACATTCAAGTTTTTTTTTTTTTTTTTTTTGGCATGGGGAGTATGGATCAACCTGCTAACATCCATGTCCAGCAGAGAAGCAATTACAGAAGCCAAAACGTCCACCTTCTGCACCCTATAAAGAATTTTGGCCCATAATTCTTTATGGGTAAAGAGAGGTAAAGATGAGAATAAGATGACCAGAAGGCTTTGAACTCCACTACCATCAGGACCCAGAGAGAGAAGAGGACAAAAAGAAGAACATTCAGTTGTAGATGTGACTTAGAAAGCAAGAGAAGGTAGGGCCATAGAAAAAGTGGGCAATCCACTGGCATATCAGATTTCAGGCTCAGGGGCAAAAAGAAAAAGGAAAAAAAAAACACTAGTATAGCCACAGGCTCTTTGGGATTTAACTAAAATATGCCTACTAGCTATCTACAAAATGGAGGACTCCCCAACTCTTCATCTGCAGTACTCCAGCCCTTATGTCCGTGATTGGTCAACAATTTGTTTCTCTTTCTATGTTAACTCTCTTGTCAACCACTAGGTTCCAGATGCTAGCATGATGCTGACCAGACTTCCCTGGACAGACAACCCCACCAATGCACCAATGTGTCCTGGAGCTCCACTTCCCCAGAGCCCTTCCCCACTAGGGAAAGAGAGAGACAGGCTGGGAGTATGGATCGACCTGTCAACGCCCGTGTTCAGCGGGGAAGCAATTACAGATGCCAGACTTTCCGTCTTCTGCATCCCACAATGACCTTGGGTCCATACTCCCAGAAGGATAAAGAATAGGAAAGCTATTAGGGGAGGGGATGGATAGATAGAAAACAAAATAACGGAGGGTGAGTGATGGCACACCTGGTTGAGCACACAAGTTACAATGCACAATGCACGAGCCCCTAGTCCCCACCTGCAGAGGAAATGCTTTGCCAATGGTGAAGCAATTCTGTAGGTTTCTCCCTCCCTCCTCCTCTCAATTTCTGGCTAGCTCTATCCAATAAATAAATAAAGATATTTTTTAAAAAATATAAGAAATGAAAATGCCCTTGCTTGGTTATCTCAATGAAGAGATCACACGGAATCATGAACAAAACTGCCTATGTTGTAAAATTGCTGAGCTATTACTTACAATCTCCCCTCATGAAGATACAGTGCATATGTCTCTACATCAAGACCCAATTTATATTAATCTATTATTCTGTTAGCATCACTTATTTAGACATCTCATATAGTAGTAAAAGACCTCCACCTCTGTAAGATTTTGCAAAACACATGAAGTCCCACTAACCTCACAATTGACATATAAACAAAAAGGAGAGCATCTTGACAATCATATTCACAAAAAGAAAGAAACTGCTTGAGTCCATTTCTTTGCACTTGCCCTGACCCAGATTGGAATGCAGGTGGCCTGCAAGCTTGGACCACACACAAGACAAGATTCTTAACAAGTGTAGGAGCAATAAGACAGAAGAGCAATAAGACAGAAGAGACCTGGCTCTCTGGGTGACCCTATGAACAGGCCCTTTTATATCTCTAAATTATCTCCTTTGTCAAAGAAACCTCAATATCTTTTATAACAACATGCCTGGGGGTCTTTTTTTAATAGTGAATTTGTCTGGAGCATGATAAAACTTAAATTGATATGAAAAAAAATACAATAGTGGGAGCCAAGAAGTGGTTCACCTGGTAGAATGCACATGTTACCAGCACACAGACCTGGAATTGAGTCCCATGGCACCACACAGGAGCACCTGCAGGGGGAAAAGCATCATGAGTGGGGTAGTATTGTAGTTTCTCTGCTTCACTTTTTCTCTCTCTGTGTCTCTACCTCTATTTTACCTTCTATCTAGAGGAAAGGGGAAAAAAAAAAAGGTCACCAGAAGCAGGAACAGGAGCAGGAGCAGGAACAGGAGAGTGGTGTAAGCACTGAGCCCCAAAAATATACCTTATGGCAAAATAACAATAGTAATAATAATAATAATAGTATATCCTGTAGGGGTAATAGAATTATAAACACTCATTTCCCTTTAACAACTGAGTGATAAGCAACATGGAAACACGTATTCTAGAATGGAAAGCTGGTGCCCTTAAAAAATAATTAAAAGAATGCCAATTTATTTGGTAATACAGATCCCTGCTATAACTTTGAGGGCAGATTACATGCTTCTGGAATCTTAAGTGTTGGAAGAATCGGCTAGACAAAGCCAGAGTGCTGGTTTCTTTGGCTGTTCCACACTACTCTCAGTAGGGAGGGATGAACAGAGAGGGATACAATTTTGCAAGAATTTGTCATTTTTCTAGCAGAGATGGAAGACAGAGATGTCCTCTATATTTGGAACTGCAGTCTGAACTGACTCATAGTCCAATAATTGAGGTCTCATGGAGCTGGAAAATGGAACTGCTTCAGGATTATAAACTGAGATAATACTAATGTGTTTATGAGTCTCTCTCCAGGGCTTCTTGTTAATGCGACCATAGGAGCCAATCCGATGGCAAATATAGAATTAAGTGCATTGTTGTCTCATCCAAGCCTGTTATTTCAGATGGCCTCAGTGTAGCCACCGAGTCAGAAAGAAAATAGAAATGAGTGAATAAATGGGTGTTCACAAAAACTTAAGGTCTATGGAGACAAAAATCTTTGGCTGACATTCATGGAAATGACTGTTAGCAAACAGTTCACAAAACTCCTAAGCAATCTGAAATAATTACGCGATCAAAGAAACCACAAACCTGGCCTATGAAAAGCTGTCATTTTCTAAACTCTAAAGCACACCTCAGGAAATCTATGCATCCCCACAGAAAGACATACTCTCTCAGGCTCACTTTAGTTGTGACCACAAATGCTAATGAATAAGAAGAGTCTCTGGAAGGCCAGTAGAAAAGGATTTTCTCCCAGAGAAGAGTACTATTGTCTAAAGACCAAAGATTTTCTTTATTGGTTACACCAGAGGCTTGTCACAATTCATTTCCAGTAAGATTTCATCATCCTAAAAGGTCACAGCAGTTCTGTCTCCCACTGAATTTTTCATAATTTTTTTCCTACTGTATCTGTACTATTTGAGTCCACTATTGAATAGCAGATATGGGGAAAGTTTAAGAAAGCATGTCTGTTGGCTTAGCAGCACCCAGACATGATGTCTTCATTCTTGAAGGAGGAGATCTAATGCTACCTCAAAAATTTAAGTTTTAAATTAGAGGTAGTAAGTGAATGGTTATTTTTTTAGTCTGTGTCCTTGGTAGAAAAGTAGCATGTTCTGTGTGTGGTGGTGGTAGGGGCACATACTAGTAAATGGAGGACTTCAGACTATCCCCCATATTTTCTCCTTCTATATTGTACTTAGTTCTTCCATGTTGAGATTATACATGATATGGTGGCTATGCAGGTACAGGATTTCTTAGCCTCCCTTAAGTATAATGAAATGGTGAATATTGCCACATGCTAAACATGTGGAAAAGGTAGAAACAGGTAGAAAAAGAATTAATGGGGCCAGGTGGTGACACAACCAGTAGAGTGTACATGTTATAATGTGCAAGGTCCCAAGTTCAAGCCCCTGGTCCCCACCTGCAGAGGGGAAGCTTCACAAGTGGTGAAGCTGTGCTGCAGGTGTTTCTCTTTTTCTCTCCTTCTCTACCTTCCTTTTCCCTCTTGATTTCTGTCTTTATCCAATAAATAAATAAGTAAACAGACTATTTAAAGGTGATAAAGGTAAAATTTAAAAAAAAAAAAAAGAAAAGAAGTAAGCCCCTATTGAGGCATGTACTTAGAATTGGAAGTTACTCATTTCATCTCCTCATACCTCCTTCTGCTGGTGCTCACGTGAGGTGGCTCCAACTGGGGGGGTAAGCTTCCGACCCTCTCTCACCAGTTCTAGTGACTGCGTGATATAGAAAGAGACATCAGGAGACATTCTGTTACGAACATCCATTTATTTGGAGAGGGGTACAGGATTTTATACTGAATTAAACAAAGAACATTTTTCACATATGTAAGAAATTAAAGGTTTCTTAAAGGTCAGCTTGCCCCCATGGTAGGGGGTTGGTATGACAAGAATTGATGAGATACATAAAGGTCAAGACAATTAGTTTCCATGATGCAGGCAAGTTAATTATCCAAAGGTATTTGAGAGAAGCATAGGGGTTAAACCAGTAAGGTGAGGTAGAGAAGAAGAAAAAACAAAAGTTGATGTAAATCACAGATATCAAAGGACACAAGGAAATAGAATATGGGGTCTCACTGTTGGTACTGGCAGGGGTGTATGATAGAGTGTGTTCTCCTATATGATCAAATGTTGAAGTTATAGTGAATGTGAACTTTGAATGACTATAATGAACTTTGAGTGAACTCTCAAGCAGGCAGTCATTTGGCCTGCTAGCAAGAGAATGAACTAAGTATAAGAGCTTGAGAGACTTAACAAGGAGAAACTGAGTCTGGGAGACCTTTCCCTCTTGGCTCATCTCTATAAGGAGAGAGGCTAACAAGTGGAGTATCTTTCCAGATCTCCATCTAAGGATGGGAGAGCTCCCCTAAGCTCTTCCAAGCTTTCACATAGTCCTACATCCTTCCCTTTGGCTGGTCAGTGATATGGGGGCTGTTGGGTGATTTTCAACCACAAGACAAGAATGAAGCCACACAGATTGTGGAATGAGATAGCATAGACCTGGAATCACTGACCCCTTGCATAGCTTTGCATTTTTCCATGAATAAAAATAAAGTTTTTATTTTGATGGGACTACTGTATTTGGGGGGGTTTTGATAATAGTTATTTCTTTTTTCCCCCTTTCTTTTACTTGATAGGAGAGAGAGACCGAGAGATGAGGGATACAGAGAGATTGCTGCAGCACTGCTTCACCACTCCCAAAGATTTTCTCCTGCAGGGGAAGGGCCTGGAGGCTTAAACTTGGGTCCTTGTGCATGGTGATCTGTGTGTTCAACCTGGTGTGCCACCACCTCACTCCTTTTAATTATTTCACTCTACTGGGCTGGGCTGTAGTGTACTCAGAGTTCTTGTGTAACAATCTATCATAAAACTTAGGTTCATGTAAAAAAAAATAAACCAAGATGTGTAATACAATCATAACTCTATATGCAACACAAAACTGAAAAGCTATTTCTGTAAACATGTTTCTTGATAATAATATAAATAATTGATATTTTAGTCTGTGTTTCTACCCTTTAAAATGTTATCTACTTATATAGAGAGAGAGTTTGTGAGGGGGTACCACTTTGCTTTAGCATATGCAGTGCTGAGAATCAAATCTAGGATTTCATGTGTGCAAGTCATATGCTATACCCTTTAGCTACCTTTCCAGCCACCACTACCATCTCCTCCTCCTCTTACTCCTCCTCCTCCTCCTTTCCCCTTTCCTTCTTTTTAATTGTAAATCCAGGCTATTGCTGGGGCTCAGGGCCTGCATAATGAATCCACTGTTCTTGGGGACCATTTTTACATTTTTTTCTCCTTACATTGTTTGTTTGTTTTAGAGAGAGAGAGAGTTGCAGCACTGCTTCACATTTTGTGAAGCTTCTCCCTAGCAGGTAGGGACCAGGGGCTTAAACATGGGTCTTTGATCATGGTGATGTGTGAGCTCAGCTGGGTGCATCTCTGCTTGGCCCCTGTTTCCACCTCTTAACTCTGCATATACATTATTTTTATAATAAATATTCATCAACCTATCTCTATTTGTAGAGATAAATAACCACAGATCCCTTATTCCTCTTTATGTTTAACTATTATTTTCTCCCATAGTCTATATATTTATTTATTTATTTATTTATTTATTTATTTTTTTACTATCTAGAGACAAAGGACCAAACAAATGCCCTCAGGAGGTTCTAAGTACTCTTTCTTACATTTTAATGCTATAAGACCTCTTCAATACTCTGTTGATATCTAACAAAACACTTCAAATTTCATGGTAAAAGTAAAAAAGCCAGCTGACTACCACTTCTCAGAAGAGCCTCATGCAACTGCTGATACCTCAGCTCCTCTCCCCTCAAGTGGGCAACTGTGGGGAGACCAGATGGCCTATATGAGTTCACCAGAATTTTCTTTTCATCCATGAACCTTTTTGGCAAACATTTCCTCCTGCTTTTTATGTGGTTTCTATGATATGAATGTTCTTTAAAGAGGGATTTTTACAGTCTAGATATTCATCAGAACTCTAGAAATGGGCCTATCTTGTGATCCAGCAATATCTCTCCTAGGGATTTATCCAGGGAAAACAAAAACACTTATCTGCAAAGAGCTATGCACACAGATGCTCATAGCAGCACAGTTTGTAATAGTGCCAACTTGGAAGCAACCCAGATGCCCAATGGCATGTAGATGTCTAAGGAAGTTATAGAATATATACACAAGAACCCTGGTTCATACTACCAGAGGGGGAGAAATGATAAGAGGAAGATGACCACTGGGACCTGGATTTTTTTAACTTCTTTCCCCCTTTATTGGGGGAGACTGGAAGAATTAATATCATCAAAATGAATATTCTCCCCAGAGCCATATAAAAATGTAATGCGATACCTATCAAAAGTTCCACCAAGCTTCTTTAAGAGAATAAAACAAAAACAACAGTCATTTATCAGGAACCAGAAAACACCTAGAATAGCCAAAACAATCTTGAGGAAAAGAAACAGAAATGGAGGCACCACACTCCCTGACTTAATCACTGCTCTACTTAATGACTTCTATTTTTCTTTAGGTCAGTTCTAATGACTTACAGACCTTTTATGATCCAAATAGTACCTACACCTCCTACCTCCATCTTCTCCTCAGACATATTCTACTTTATACTCAGTGATTCACACACATTGACTATCACTTTAACGAATAAATCTTAATTAAAAAATTTTTAATATTTATTTTATTTATTTATTCCTTTTTGTTGCCCTTGTTGTATAAATCTTAATTTTTAAGACACTTTTAGGTTTACAGAAAAAATGAGAAAATACTATGAATTCCCACATATCATAACTACCTCTCACCAATACACGATTGTCTCCCTGTTATTAATTACATTACTGTGATAATTTTATTTGTTTGTTTTTACAATTCATGAACTAATATTGCTGCCTTATTGTAAAATTCATAATTTACAGTAGGGGTTATTCTTTGTGTTGTATATTCTTGTTATTTTAGATTTTATTTATTTGTTAATGAGGAAGATAGGAAGAGAGATAGAATGAACCAGACATCACTCTGGTACATGTGCTGCTGGGGACTGAACTCAGGACCTCATGCTTGAGAGTCTGATGCCTTATCCACTGCACCACCTCCTGTACCACTGTGTTGTATATTCTTTAGATTTAACAAATCTTTATGCCACCATTAAATTGGTTCACTGACCTAAAATTTCTCCATCTGTTCTTCCTTTTGAGTCCCTGGAGACCAATGATGTTTTGCTCTATCCACAGTTCTTTCTATCAGAAAGCCAAATAATCAGATCTTACAATATGTTGCCTTTTCATATTGGTGGCTTCTGTTCATATTATGCACTGAAGTCTTCCCCATGTCTCTTCATGGCTTAGCAGCTCATTTCTTTCCAGTACTGAGTTGTGTAGCAATAAATGGTTGTACCACAGTGTGTTCATCTATTCTACTGTGGACATCCTGGTTCTTTTTAACTTCAGATGTGTGGGAATAAAGTTGCTTTATTTGTGTGGACATCTTTGCAGCATGCAACCACTGAATAGCTCTAAATACTTTGTCCTTTTGTTTCCTGATTGCTGATCCTCCAAACATGCTGTTCCAACATTCTAGGATGCTATCCAATCTTTTTATATCTGAGCAACTGTTATTGACTAATCAGGTTGCAGCCTAGAAATCACTTCCCCTGGGAGGGGGCTAACCTAACCACTCAGCTTTCCTACCGTCCAGTTGGTTACACATTTTCTATGTGCAGCTGCAACATCCTATTCTACCTGATGCATAGCATGTATAGTAATAAACAGAAAAAGCCTGTTCATTTATCTCTGTCCTGCACTAATTTCAGTGAAGTCAGTGATCAAATATGCCTTTGTTCATCACTGTATCTCTTTTTTTTTTTTGCCTCCAGGGTTATTGCTGGGGCTCAGTGCCTGCACCATGAAGCCACTGCTCCTGGAGGCCATTTTTTCCCCTTTTGTTGCCCTTGTTGTTGTAGCCTCATTGTGGCTATTATTGTTATTGTTGATGTTGTTCGTTGTTGGAGAGGATACAGAGAAATGGAGAGAGGAGGGGAAGACAGAGAGGGGGAGAGAAAGACAGACACCTGCAGACCTGTTTCACTGCCTGTGAAGCAACTCCCCTGCAGGTGGGGAGCTGGGGGCTGGAACTGGGATCCTTATGCTGGTCTATTACCCCCATCACTGTATCTCAACAATGTAACACTGCCAGTGACAGAGCAAGTGCTCAATAAATATACACTGGACTCTCGTCTTGTACTGCTTAATCTCATAGGAGTAATTTATACATATAAATCAAACTATTTACATGTATATGGATTACATATATATGTAAATGATATGAGAGTAACATTACTATATGTTATAATGTATAGTTAAATGGAGCTATATATTATTACAACATATTGGGCTGTCAGAAAAGTCATGACATTTTTTGATGTTTTTCTTTGCAAAAAAAATGTGTCATGACTTTTCTAGCCCAATACAATATATTAATATGTTAGAATGTTCACACATTCGAGCATACACGAATCTCATACTATGTAAATAGTCATAGTAAGTATAAATATAAAATCAGAGTATTTTGTGATATTTGGTAAGCATTCTAAAGTCAACATGATTTATTTATTTACTTATATTTCTTTCACCCTAGGTTTAGGGCCTTGGTATACATCAGAGATTCAGTCTAACCAAGAGCTATTGGCCCTTTCTCTCTTTTTTTTTAAACATTTTAAACTTTATTTATTTATTTTGAACAGAGACAGAGAGAAATTATGGGGGGAGGTGGATATAGTGCAGAAGAGAGACAGAGAGACACCTGCAGACCTACTTCATCACTCCTTAATCTTTTCCCCTGCAGGTGGGGACCAGGGGCTTGAACCCAGATCCTTGTGCACTGTAATGTGTGTACTTAAGCAGGTGTGCCACCGCCTGGCCCTGGCCCTTTCTCTCTTATTTACAATAACAACAATTGGTTGCAACAGGAGTATGATGGAAGAGGAAGATGACAGGGGTGGCCTAAAGACTAAGCAGTGGATCCAAGAGCTACTTTATTATTTATTTTTTTAGAAGAAAAAAAATGCTCCTTCTCCTCAGAACAGTTCATCCAATGAAATGTCTATCATCTCTGATAACTGCCAGAAGCCATTTCTCTGCTTGATAAGCTTTGAAACAATGGAAGCCCTCGAGACAAGTTTTCATTTCCCCCTGGGCAGGCCATTTCCCCTCACGTAGACCATTTATCAGAAATCAAGTGACACAACACATAGTTGTGGTAACAAACATGGTTTCAGCCATTGTATGTTGCAAGGAACATTCCACTTTGAAGATTGCTCCCCCCCTCCTCCTCCAGCACTTCCACCCCCCTTCCCCAAAGCCTTATAATGCCTGTGAACACAATAAAATTTTGCAGCTTGATCAGAAACCTGTCTTGCTGTTGTTCTTTCACGTCTCTTGTCCCTGTCATTCCAGGTCCTGAGATCCCTAGCCCCTGTTCACCGCCCCGCTGGTTGGGGCATCTGGTGCCTGGACATGGGGCAAAGAAGCCTTCTGGACCTAGGAACTCCGCTGATCGAGAGGATAGGCCCATCCGAATTCACCGAGCCACGGCGGCAGAGGGGGTAACACAAAGGCTCGCATAGATCGCCACTGAACTACCTGACCGTGAGTCGCATCTGTTGGAGTGTCATAGCGGCTGAGGTAAGCAATACCATGGGACATGAATTTAGCAAACAAGACTTGTTTATTAAAGGGCTCAAGGAGTCCCTCAAGACATGAGGAGTAAGGGTTAGGAAAAAGGATTTCAAGAAGTTTTTTTTTTATTTTGTGAGTGATGTTTGTCCATGTTTTCCCTTAGAGGGGACTATTGATGAAAAAAGATAGGCTAGAGTAGGAAACTGTTTAAGAGATTTTTATGAAACCTTTGGTCCAGAAAAGATTCCAGTCCAGGCTTTTTATTATTGGAATTTAGTAAATGATATATTCAAAGTCTATAAGCATCGTCCTGATGTACAGTGAGTCATGAGAGAGGGAGAAAAAGTCTTACAGGGACACTCCCAGCCACCTTCTGTTTGTGAGTCTGTCTCTATTCTCATGCCTGATTCAGGAGACCCCGCCCCTGAGGCCACCTGCTAAGTGCCCTCTGGTTAAGATTTACCCCTCTTTGACAACCTTAAGACCCCCCCACCAAAGATGGGCCTGATGATAGTCTTTCTCCTGAAGAGGGCTTATCCCTTGATGAAGAGATGGCCAAATATCATAATCCTGACCAGCTACCCCTACACTCTTCCTTGTCCAGACTGCCTCCCTACACCACCACCCCTCCGTTTTGTGCTCCGGTCCTTGACTTGGCAAATAATACTGATTAGACCACCAAGGCTAAAACTCAACTAGCACAAAAAACAGCTTCCTTTAGAAAATTAGTAGAAGAAAAATGAGAGCATTTACAATTAGTTAAAGAACTGTGGGCTCTTGATTTGGCATTATCTTAAAACTAGCAAGCCAAAAAAAGATCCAGGTTTTTCCCTCTGGCTTCCCCCAGAGCTCTCAGGAAGCGTTAAACCAATTCTGAGTGAGATCTTATCTGGCTAGCAAGCTATTTAGAGAAAGAATGAAATCAATCAAACAAGACGTTCTCTTTAACTTAAAAGCTATTAATCAGAGAACCAGTACACACTTTTGATAGAAATTTAATGATTTGTTTATTTAAAACTGTTAAATGTACCTTAGCCCAGAAAAAGAACTTTCAAAGATTTTTCTCCGCGCTTCTCCGTGTGTGGTGGTAAACTAAGCCTACCTGTTCCGTCCACACAGCTAATCATGGCACAGAGCTCCTGCTCCACAGATTGGCAAACACTTCAGTCAATCATTCTTAGCCACAAACGCCCCTCCTGGGAGGCTGTGAGTTAGAAATCCAAAAGCCGCTTTTCAAAGGGAAAATTTTTCTTTTCACCAAGAATGTCTGTTTTAAGTCTGTACCTTGTTTTCATTAATGTGTGTTAACCCCTAAGTAACTAAAGTTTGTTTTAAGATTTAAATAAGATTTAGTTAAGCTAAATGTGGTTTTAAAGTCCTGACTCATAGAGTTGGCAAACCTTTACCAGAGTAAAATATAGGACAGTTTCGTCCTTCTGATAGCTAATATCAGCATCAATTCATTAGTTAAAAGATTTTCTGAGATATCTAGGCATGGTAAAATGCCTCTACAGTCTCTCTCACTCTTGTGAGAATTGTAAATCTTACCAGCACCCCAATACCAACTGCTACTGTTTGTTAATTTGTTAATTCCATGCTTGAACTGGCTTTCTAATAACCCAGTCAGTGTAGAGGAGTGGCCTTGCCAGGAAAAATGGGTTAAACATGATATTCCTAGCCTGATAAAAAATTTTTCATTTGGCAGATGTGATTCAACAAAATTATTTAGAGTAAAATGGTCATCTAAAAGAAATGTTAACAGTAAAAATTTATTTTGAACATTTATGCTATGAGGTTTTATTTTAGCCTTTTAAGTTGCCATATTAGAGTTCTAAGGAGCAAAATCTATTAAGAGTTTTATATCTATGCTTACTCATGATAGCCTTGTGATGAGTAAAGATCTTAGTAAACTAAAGTTATAATAGTGTGCTTAAACTGTCTAATCAGTTTAAAATAATGCTAAAAAATGGTAAACATTTTATAATGTCAACACATTAGGTATTGACTTTCTATAACATATTGGTATATTTTAATAAAGAGCCTTCTAAAATCATATAACTCAAGCCAATTCTAACCATTAGATCATCAATTAAGTTGGTACAAGTTCTCTCCCTAAGTAAATAATTATAGGTACATCTGCACATGAAGAACTGACTGCTCATATGGTAAGATTTAAAACTAAACATTTTTCATTTTTTATTTATGGGTGTATGATGACTCCTAAAGTCACTCATATCCTAAACTTTTTCTCATTTTCTACAAGCCTCTTAAAATTGTAATGCTTGACCTGCCATAATGAGAGCACTTTACTGGCTCCTGCATTGTTTAATTAAGATACTGCTATTCAGACTTTTAAGATTAATCTCCACTGATAAAAGCCAATGCTCTCTGGCAGATTGATGTAATTCACCTGCCCATGTTTAGTAAACAAAAACATTTTTTTTCTCAGTTGATACTTTTTCTAAATTTATGTGGGCTACAGCTCAAACAAGAAAAAGCTCAAAAACCTTAGGAGCCATATGCTCTGTTTTGCTTCAATAGACACCCAATCCATGTATTTTTGTTTCCTTTAGAACATTAAAAGCTCAATAAATAAATAAATAAAGAAGGGGAATGCACCCCGAGTATTCATTTGGCTAAAGTGTCAATGAAGTAACTATACTAAACCTTTTTAATATATACAAAAATTCAAATTGTCCATTTATTGTATCTCATTGACAAAGCCACCCACTTTTCCAGTCACAGAGACATATTCCTTTTTTCTCTTTTTCAACACTGGATGTCCATGTTTGTTTTCCTTTTATTATGGTGGATGACATTATTGCTCTTGCAAAATCCACAGTCCCTGTTGGCAAGTCCTTACCACAAAGGACGCCATGGCAGTATATACTCCAGCTAACCTCACCAGCCTATCCAAGTCTTCTCTTTCTGCTGACCTACCACTGCTGACTTCATCTTTGCATGTTTATTGACTGCTCACTTTTCTCAAAATATTCCTCATGTTCAAGGAACCTCACCTAATGTGTATGTACCTCCTCTGTGTTTTGGTACAACACCATCCTATATTTTCATGTCAGTTCTTCTCTACCTGGTCCTTGCCTCCTAGTTTTGCTTGTTCCACAGCTGACCCTCTATGAAGAAGAAAAATTTCATCAGTTGGCGATGACGACAACCAGAAGACCAGACTGCTGTGTTTCTTCCCCTGGACATCACATTCACTGATTGCTTCCCTTAGACTTGCTGGTGGCACACTAGGACACTCTATATATTCCTCCCATGAATTTTCTGACAAATTACAACAGGTTATAGACTCCACCACAAATAGTCTTAAGTCACTACAGAGCCCCTTATGGGACCCTTGACTAGTCTTTTGTTAATGATTACCTTAGGACCCTTTATTTTCAATAAGATTACTGATTTTATAAAATGGCAGATTGACTCCTTGGCATCAAAACCTTTGCAAATACATTATCACAGACTTGATTTGGCTGATAGAGGCCTGGCTGAACCTGAGGATGACAGACCTCCTTTTCGGATGGCATAAAACTCAGAATTATGCACTGAGACATCCAACCTTGGCAGGGCAAGGACCCCAGTAAGGGGTGCAAGGCAAAGCACTGCAGGAGGGGGACCCTATCATCTGCCTCTGAGTCCCCTGTGAAGCAAACCTGATTTGCATGGAGGTTGGTGTCAGCAACAAAAATTGTTTCCCTGGAAACTATGACTCTGTCTCCCATCCCCAAAAAGACACCGAGAGCCTTATAAGATGCAGGAAGATTGGTTTTGCATTCACCCCGCGGGAGGTCAATACTTCCCACCTCTGGTTAATGCCCACCAAACCTGCTGTTAAGGTGTCTGCTCCTCACCCCCGATTTCCTGCCTCAGTTAAATTATAACGAAGGGAGGAGATGCCAGAAGCCATTTCTCTGCTTGATAAGCTTTGAAACAATGGAAGCCCTCAAGACAAGTTTTCATTTCCCCCTGGGCAGCCCATTTCCCCTCACGTAGACCATTTATCAGAAATCAAGTGACACAACACATAGTTGTGGTAACAAACATGGTTTCGGCCATTGTATGTTGCAAGGAACATTCCACTTTGAAGATTGCTCCGCTCCTCCTCCTCCAGCACTTCCACCCCCCTTCCCCAAAGCCTTATAATGCCTGTGAACACAATAAAATTTTGCAGCTTGATCAGAAACCTGTCTTGCTGTTGTTCTTTCACGTCTCTTGTCCCTGTCATTCCAGATCCTGAGGTTCCTAGCCCCTCTTCACTGCCCCACTGTTCGGGGCAGATAACAACCTTAAACCTAGATATGGCTCACCTAGACTACCCTCTTTACCCATGCTGATAAAAACAATCAGATTAGTGGAGAATCAGGGAAACAGCACTATTTTGATTTCTAAATATAGAAAAGTTCTCATTAATGTACTTCACTTAACAGAGAAGACTTGCGTAATAGGTCGTGGGGATTCTGTGCACTATACACCACATTTATGTTTTCAGTGATTAAACTTTCTGAGAATCATCCCTCTGGTTATCACTGCACTTGATTGTTTTATTTTCTTATAATTCCACTTATTTCCAATTTTTTAAAGATAAATAAAATGCAGCTTATAAGTAGTTACAAGACCACTCAGTTTCCAAGAATTTCAAGGTCCTATAATTTAAAAGCTTATATAGTCTTTCAACCTTCACCTTCCCACTGTGCTGTACTACTTTCAAAGATGTTAACCAGTCTTTGATGACACCATGAAACTTCAATGAAAAGGGATGCTCAGAAAATAGACACCATTTACTCTCTCCATGAGTTGACAGATGGTTCTATTGGTAGAATTCACATGTAAAGAATGCATTAGACTGGGAGTTGGGCGGTAGCACAGAGGGTTAAGTGCACATGGCGTGAAGCGCAAGGACTGACATAAAGATCCTGGTTCCAGCCCCCGGCTCCCCACCAGCAGGGGAGTTGCTTTACAGCCAGTGAAGCAGGTCTGCAGGTGTTTTTATCTTTCTCTCCCCCTGTCTTCCCTCCTCTCTCCATTTCTCTCTGTTCTATCCAACAACAATAATACCTACAACAACATCAGTAACAACAACAATAATAACTACAACAACAATAAAAAACAAGGGCAACAAAAGGGAGAAAAAAAGAATGCATTAGACTACACATAAGTACAGTGTATGAACACCAGGTTGCAGATATTGAATATGTGTCTTTTCCTGTTTGGGTAAGGTGATTGCCTTGATGGAGGTGCTTAAATGAAAGCAGTTGGAGGACCTAGTGAGGGTTGTATTTTTTTTGTGGAAAACTGGGAAATGTTATGCATACACAAACTATTGTATTTTACTATTGAGTGCAAACCTTTATAAAGAAATAAAATAAAATAAAGAAATTAAAATTAATTAATTCTAAAAAGACCAAAAAAACTATTTTTTGAATCAGGGTAAAAAAAAAAAGTATAATGGTGATTCCGGAAGATGGCAGACTGAGAAGCTGCTTGTGGCTTGAGCTCCAACAACATCTACTGGAAATGGTAGGATTTTTTGCCTTTAACAGGACAGTCAATAAGGGGTACTAGCGGTAACACCAAGGAGGTGACTATAACTCAATTTGGGTTAGAAAATAGAGTAAAAAGAAAGGAAAAAAAATTTTATTATTATTCCCAAAGTGCACCCCTGACCCCTCTCCCCCATAACCAATCCCTGGGGGCCAGAGATCTGCTCCTAGCAGGTTCCCCTGCTGAGCTTCTTTCTTTACCAAGATTCCTGTCCCACCAGGGGATGTCATTCTAACTCTAATTCTATTCCTTTCTGAAACCCTTGGCCTTTCTTTTTTCTAAGTAGCCAATTCCAGCTACAAATATTCCATCAAGCAGAGCCTTACTCAGACAGGAAAAGACTACCAGAAGTTTTGTTTGTTTGTTTGCTTTATTTTCTCAACAATCAGCTGCCTCTGCTCAGGGGGCCTGAGGCAATCTGGAGCCATCCAAGCTGAAGACAGGACAAGTTTTTTACTCTGTTCTATTTTATTATCAATACTGGATAAACACGTATCCCTTTACCCCTCTCCTTCAAGTTGACCAGAATTAACTCTTAGTGTATTTTCCATTGCTAGGGGACTAGGTATCTTGTCCACTGTTAAAGTAACTTGTTTCAATCTTCCTTACTCCCCTATCCACCCCCCCACCTAGATAATTAAATAATAATAATAAATAAATAAATAGCTTTTTCCTTTCACTGCTCTTTTATTACTGTACTTTTTCTTATCTTTTTTTCTTTTCTCTCTCTCTCTCTTTTCTTCTTTTTCTCATTCTTGTCATCCTTTCTTCCTTCATCCTTTGGCTTTCTGAATTCACTGATATACGTTTGGGAATTATTTTGGGGGAAGAAATCTGACTCAGAGTGGACTCTCTCTGTGTGTATCTCTGCTCTACTTCCCTTTCTCCTCTAGCTACCCCTAGAATATACAGTGGATAGTAGATTTGTATAACTGTCTATTCCTGCTATTCTTGTCTATTCCTGAGGGTTTTTTTCTGGTTTTTTTTGTTTGTTTGTTTTGTTTTACTTTCTTAGCAATCAGCTGCCTCTGCTCAGGAGGCTTGAGGCAATCTGGAACAGGTTTTTTACCCTGGTCTATTTTAATATTAATATTATATAAAGGTGTATCTCTTCCCCCCCTCCTTTAGGTTGACCAGAATTAACTCTTATGGTATCTTCCATTGCTATGGGACTCGGCATCTTATCCACTGCAAGAGGAACTTGTTTCACTACTCCTACCTCCTATACCCACTCTCCCCTTCTCCCTCCTCCTAGCTAATTAAAAATAAAATAAAATAAAATAATAAATTAATCAATTAAAAAACTTTCCTTTCACTGCTCTTTCATTACAGCTCTTTTCTTATTTTCTTTCTTTTCTCTCTCTTGTTTCTCTTTCTTTTTATCTTGTCTTCCTTTCTTCCTTCCTTCTTCTTTGGCTTTCCGAATTCACTGATATTCATTTGTAAATTATTTTGGGGAAGAAATCTGACTCAGAGTGGACTCTCTATGTGTGTATTTCTGCTCTACTTCCCTTTCTTCTCTTGCTATCCTTAGAATATACAGTGGATAGTAGATTTGCATAATTGTCTATTCTTGCTACCCCTTTTTTCCTTTCTCTTTCTTCTTCACTTGGACTTAGTTGCTATTTTTTTCACAGACTGGAGACATTTTCTGGCTAACTGGTAGTGATTAAACTGCTTCAATCCTTGCTTCAGTTGCTATTGTAATTTCTGAGGTTGGTGATTGCATTTGTCATAAAGATATTTAGTACAGTGTTGCTTGTACTCAAAACACAACAACTGAGGAACAACAAAACATAAAAATAAGAAACACATTAATAAAAAAAATGGGTATATTAAGAGCAAAAAAATCTGCTACTATAATGAATGAAGACAAGAGCCCAGAAGAAAACTACAAATCAGCCAGAAGTAACCATAGATTAAAAAAAGTATGCAAGCAATAATAAGTTTATTAATCACAGAAATGAAAACAACATTGGAGGAAAGGAATGGCAGTATTAGGGAAAGAACAGTTGAGACCCCCCCAAGGAAAATACTGATTATCTTGAGGCAATTAGAGAACTGAAAGCTGAAACAGTTGTAATGAAGAAAGAAGCTGAGTCAAGGGAAATCAGACTAACAGAAGCAGAAAACAGAATTAGTCAGACAGAGGATGAGTTAGAAAAAACTAAGAAAGAGGTGAAAGAGCTCAAAAAAAGATTGAGAGACACTGAAAACAACAACAGAGACATATGGGATGATCTCAAAAGAAGTAACATTCATATAATTGGCCTGCCAGAGGAAGAAAAAGAGGAAGGGGAAGGAAACATTCTAGAGAAAATTATAGAAGAAAATTTCCCAAACCTGAATAACAGAAAGGACATTAAGATTCAAGAGGCCAAGAGAGTTCCAAACAGAATCAACCCAGACCTGAAGACACCAAGACACATCATAGTCACAATGAGAAGAAGTAAGGATAAAGAAAGGATCCCAAAGGCTGCAAGAGAAAAACAAAAAGCCACATACAGGGGAAAACCCATAAGACTATCAGCGGACTGCTCCACTCAAACTCTAAAAGCCAGAAGAGAATGGCAAGATATCTATCGAGCCCTGAATAAAAACGGTTTCAACCAAGGATAATATATCCTGCTAGACTTTCATTCAAACTAGATGGAGGGATAAAAATCTTCTTAGACAAACAACAGTTAAAGGAGGCAACCATCACCAAACCGGCCCTGAAAGAGGTTCTAAAAGACCTCTTATAAACAAGAACATCATTATAATACTTGCAATATATCAGAGCAAATAAAAATTTGTTGAACAATGGCACTACAATACATTAAATCTACAATATCAATAAATGTCAATGGCTTAAACTCCCCCACCAAAAGGCACAGAGTGGGGGGATGGATCAGAAAACATAACCCAACCATATGTTGCTTGCAAGAATCCCATCTGACACAACAAGATAAACACAGACTTAAAGTGAAAGGATGGAAAACTATCATACAGGCTAAAGGACACAAAAAAATGCAGGAACAGCCATTCTCATCTCAGACACAATTGATTTTAAATTAAATAAAGTAATAAAAGATAGGCAAGGACATTACATAATTACTAGAGGATCAATCAGCCATGAAGACTTAACAATTATTAACATCTATGCACCCAATGAGGGACCTTCTAAATACATCAAGCACCTACTGAAAAGAACTTCAAAAATACATCAATAGTAATACAATAATAGTGGGAGACTTTAACACCCCACTCACACTTAGATCAACAAAGATACAAGAGAATTAAATGAAGACATTGACAGACTAGACCTCTTGGACATTTCTGAGTACTTCACCGCAAAAAACTGGAATTCACATTCTTTTCAAATCCACATAAAACATACTCAAGGATAGACCACATGATAGGCCACAAAGACAGCATCAATAAATTCAAGAACATTGAAATCATCCCTAATATATTTTCAGACCACAGTGGAGTAAAACTAACATTTAACAACAAACAGAAAATTATTAAAAGTCACAGAATTTGGAAACTAAACAACATACTCCTTAAGAACCACTGGGTCAGAGAGTCATTCAAGCAAGAAATTCAAATGTTCCTGGAAACAAATGAAAATGAAGACACAACCTATCTAAATATTTGGGATATAGCTAAAGCAGTTCTGAGAGGGAAACTTATAGCCATAAAATCACATATTAAACAACAAGAAAAAGCTCAAATAAATGACCTCACTGCACACCTTAAGGACTTAGAGGAAGAGGAACAAAGGAACCTTAAAGCAACCAGAAGGACAGAAATCACTAAAGTTAGAGCAGATATAAACAACATTGAAAATAAGAGAACCATACAAAAGATCAATGAAGCCAAATGTTGGTTCTTTGAAAGATTAAACAAAATTGACAAACCCCTAGTCAGACTCACTAAACAAAAAGGAGAGAAGACTCAAATTAATAGAATTGTAAACAATGGAGTAGATATCACAACTGACACCACAGAAATCCAGATAATCATGCAAAACTTCTATGAAGAACTATACACCACCAAGCTAGAGAATCTGGAAGAAATGGAACAATTCCTAGAAACATGCCCTTCCAAAACTGAACCAAGAAGAACTACAAAATCTAAATTCACCAATCACAGACAAAGAAATTGAAACCATTATTAAGAATCTCCCCAACAACAAAAGTCCTGGACCAGATGGCTTCACAAACGAATTCTACAAAACTTTCAGGAAACAGTTAGTACCCATACTTCTTAAGCTTTTCCATAAGATTGGAGAAACAGGAATACTCCCTTCCACCTTTTATGAAGCCAACATCACCCTGATACTAAAAGCAGATATGGACACAACAAAAAAGGAAAACTACAGAATAATATCTCTGGTGAACATAGATGCCAAAATATTAAACAAGATCTTGGCCAACCAGATACAGCAGCACATAAAAAAAAATTGTTCATCACGACCAAGTGGGATTTATCCCAGGAATGCAAGGTTGGTTCAACATCCGTAAGCCAATGAATGTCATTCACCACATCAATAAAAGCAAAGGCAAAAACCACATGATTATTGAAATAGATGCAGAGAAAGCCTTTGAGAAAATTCAACACCCATTCATGCTGAAAACTCTACAAAAAATGGGAATAGATGGGAAATTCCTCAAGATAGTGGAATCCATATATAGCAAACCTACAGCCAACATCACACTCAATGGATAGAAGCTGAAAGCATTCCCCCTCAGATTGGGGACTAGACAGGGCTGTCCACTGTCACTATTACTCTTCAACATAGTATTGAAAGTTCTTGCCATACCAATCAGGCAAGAGAAAGCAACCAATGGAATACAGATTGGAAGGGAAAAAGTCAAGCTTTCACTATTTGCAGATGATATGATAGTATACATAGAAAAACCTAAAGAATCCAGCAGAAAACTACTGGAAGTTATTAGGCAATATAGCAAGGTGTCAGGCTACAAAATCAATGTACAAATATCAGTGACATTTCTTTATGCAAACACTAAATCTGAAGAAGACATCCAGAAATCACTCACATTTAGCAAAATCAATCAAATACCTAGGAATAAAGTTGACCAAAGAAGTGAAAGACTTGTATACTGAAAACTATGAGTCGTTACTCAAGGAAATAGAAACTGATACCAAGAAATGGAAAGATATCCCATGCTCATGGATTGGAAGAATAAATATCATCAAAATGAATATTCTCCCCAGAGCCATATACAGATTTAATGCAATACCCATCAAAGTTCCACCAAACTTCTTTAAGAGAATAGAACAAAAACTACATTCATTTATCTGGAATCAGAAAACACCTAGAATTGCCAAAACCATCTTGAGGATAAGAAACAGAAATGGAGGCATCACACTCCCAGACCTCAAGCTATATTATAAAGCCATCATCAAAACAGCATGGTACTAGAACAAAAATAGGCACACAGACCAGTGGAACAGAATTGAAAGCCCAGAACTAAACCCCCACACCTATGGATATCTAATCTTTGATAAGGGGGCCCAGAGTTTTAAAGGGAAGAAGGAGGCTCTCTTCAATAAATGGTGCTGGGAAAACTGGGTTGAAACATGCAGAAGAATGAAACTGAACCACTTTATCTCACCAAAAACAAAAATCAACTCCAAATGGATCAAAGACCTGGATGTTAGACCAGAAACAATCAAGTACTTAGAGGAAAACATTGGTAAAACACTTTCGCACCTACACCTCAAGGGTATCTTTGATGAAATAAACCCAATTGCAAGGAAGACTAAAGCAAAAAAAAAACAACCCAGTGAGACCACATCAAATTGAAAAGCTTCTGCACATCCAAAGAAACTATTAAACAAACAAAGAGACCCCTCACAGAATGGGAGAAGATCTTCACATGCGATACATTAGACAAGAAACTAATCACCAAAATATATAAAGAGCTCGGCAAACATAGCACCAAAAAAGCAAATGACCCCATCCAAAAATGGGCAGAGGATATGAACAGAACATTCATTCTAGAGGAGATCCAAAAGGCTAACAAACATATGAAAAACTGCTCTAGGTCACTGATTGTCAGAGAAATGCAAATAAAGACAACATTGAGATACCACCTCACTCCTGTAAGAATGGCATACATCAAAAAGAACAGCAGCAAAAAATTCTGGAGAGGCTGTGGGGACAGAGGAACCCTTTTACATTGCTGGTGGGAATGTAAATTGGTACAGACTCTGTGGAGAGCAGTCTGGAGAACTCTCACAAGGCTAGACATGGACCTTCCATATGACCCAGTAATTCCTCTCCTGGTGTTATAAACCAAGGACTCCATAACATCCAACCAAAAAGAGGTGTGTACTCCTATGTTCATAGCAGCACAATTCATAATAGCTAAAACCTGGAAGCAACCCAGGTGCCCAGTAACAGATGAGTGGCTGAGAAGGCTGTGGTATATATACACGATGGAATACTATATAGCTATCAAGAACAATGCACCTACCTTCTCTGACCCATCTTGGACAGAGTTAGAAGGAATTATGTTAAGTGAGCTAAGTCAGAAAGATAAAGATGAGTATGGGATGATCCCACTCATCAATAGAAGTTGAGAAAGAAGATCTGAAAGGGAAACTAAAAGCAGGATCTGACTAAATTGAAAGTAGGGCACCAATGTAAAAACCCTGTGGTGAGGGAGAGGGTGGACATGCGGCTTCCTGGGCCAGTGGGGCGTGGAGGTGGGTGGGTGGGATGGGACATAGTCTTTTGGTGGTGGGAATGGTGTTTATGTACACTCCTAGTAAAGTGTAGTCATATAAATCACTAGTTAATTAATATGAGAGGGGGAAAATTAATTGTATGTCTTGAAGTTGTTAAAACACAGACTGAGTCTTTTTAATATTATAGGTTGTGTATTTGATATGCGGAGTCTCTCAAAAGCTTAGACCTAGTAGATCAGAAGCAATCGGTGGCACAGCTGTTTACAAGATACTGGGTACTATACAGCAAACCCTAACAAAAGGACTTTTCAAAGTTAACCCAATTACCAAATAATGTGATGATAACATTAACTATCCATTGTCTTTTTGAACCCTAAGACAGCAGGAACCTCACATCTCCACTATGGAGCCTATATTTCCCCCAGTCCTGGAACCTTAGGATAGGGCCCACTTTCCCGCATGCCTCCCCCAATCCATATCAAATAATATTGCGTCTGCTGATCACAACCCAATTAATGCAACGATTGCCACCTCAACATGCTTCAGCTCAGACTGTGTCCAGAGACTTCAGGTGTGGAATGACAACCCTTCAGCTTCATTACTCCGGTGAGACCTTTCCTTTCATAGTATTCTCTAATTCCATCCCAGGTGGTTCACTTTCTAACAAAGTCCCAAAACCTAGATATAGACCAGGTTCTATGAAAAAGAGCATATGTTCACATGTATCCATAAACTAGTGCAGAATATATACCTGAAAGCAGAAGTACACTAGAGTTTGCAGTGAGTACCCCCCAACACTTCCTTTCCACTATTCCAACCTTTGCGTCCATGATTGCTCAACAATTTGTTTGGCTTTGTATGTTAACTCTCTTTTCAGCCACCAGGTTCCAGATGCCATCAGGATGTCAGCCAGGCTTCCCTGGACTGAAGACCCCACCAATGTGTCCTGGAGCTCTGCTTCCCCAGAGACCCACCCTACTAAGGAAAGAGAGAGGCAGACTGGGAGTATGGACCGACCAGTCAACGCCCATGTTCAGCGGGGAAGCAATTACAGAAGCCAGACCTTCCACCTTCTGCAACCCACAACGACCCTGGGTTCATGCTCCCAGAGGGATAGAGAATGGGAAAGCTATCAGGGGAGGGGTGGGATATGGAGATTGTGTGGTGGGAATTGTGTGGAGCTGTACCCCTCCTATCCTATGGTTTTGTTTATTTATCCTTTCTTAAATAAAAAATAAATTAAAAAGTATAATGAAAGCAGTTTACACAGATTTGTTTACACTAGGAGCCAAGGAACAAGGATTAACCAGGTGACTTGTAGTTTCACTGTAGGCCAGGGGTCCTTGTTCATGTTATATGGAACACTCATATATTCTTAGGCAGTCCAGTAAACTTCATTGATGTATGTAACTCGGGTTTTAAAAATAATCAGAAGTCTATCCTGTAATAATGACTATCAATGGGACTGAGACGCTGTATTGGTTGCTATAAGTTATGCAGTGCATACTGAAATAAAAGATACAAAGTACAGAAGAATAAGACTATAGTGCTTCTCAGAATATGAATGATCTCATTACTATTATATTTTTAGGGCAATTACAGCAATGCTATTTAAATAGTGGCCAAAGAGCTGCCAGGTGAATGGTATAGGTATGGTAACTGTCTACCCTGACTGTAATCTGTGGCACAGTGAAATCTAGTACTGATTATATTTAAATTTATTGCTATCTTAATTTGCACAACTTGGAATCTTAACATTCATACAAGTCACCTCCAAAATTTTTGTTATATGAGAAAATGTGTAACAGATACAGAAGCAATTCAGTTTGACAAACTGAATTTATATTGGTTTGGAGTAAAAACTTTGGAGTCAGACAGCTCTAGCTTGCCTCTCTTTGGACCACGATCTATACTGAGCACTAGTTCAAGTGCCCTTCTCCCTTCATCCTATCCTGAGAAGTAAATGAGACAACGCATATGAAGTACTTTGTACCACACCTGGGACATAGTAAATTGCAGTTCTCAGGAAGTACTGACCACCAAGCTAGGAAGTGAATGAGAGAAGGAAATGGGATAGAGTTATGCCAGTGCTTGAATGCACTGGAAAGTTTATTTAGGACTTGAAAATGTGGTGGTCCAACTTGTTATCATCCCTTTGCAAAACTAGATTAACTCAAATCACTGAAACCTTTGGGATTTTTCTTTTCTTTTCTATATTGAAAGAGCGGGACTTTGTTGGAACCCTGCTTTCTAGGAATCTTTTTCAGTAAAGTGGATAACTAGTAACATATATCGAATTCCTGCAAAGAATGAAAATGCCTACATATTTCTCTTCAGTTATCAGCAAAGACAATTGAGATTTCTTTCCACTTCACTCCACACGAGTGCCCAGAGAGTGTGGCTCTTGGGACCAGAGAAAACTGCAGGGTGTGACTATTCCATGTGAGTCACTTGCATGCATGTCAAAATTATACTTGCCAAATTAACTTCTCATATGCAATCCATACTCCTCTTGACAAGAATTTTAGCTTCTGCCCTGTCAAACTCAATGGGCCTGGCAGTAAGGATAGCTCTGCAGACAAACTAGTTCTGGCTTACACAGCAATAAATCACTGATAAACATGAAGAACTCAGCTATCTTCCCAGAGTCTTGTCTCAATCCTCCAGCATGTGCTTTCTTGCTCAGTGCATGGAGTATTCTAGCTCACTGCCAGAAGAGATAAATGTAACAGAAAGCCTGCTGGCCTCTGACCTGTACTGTGTTGAGAAATCTCTGCTCCTAATGATCAGTACTTAAAGAAGAAAATAAATGTGCAATTTATAAAATAAATACAAGGGCTGGTCATGAAAGAGAATTTCTACTTGGTTATCTTCAGTAGTAGAGTTTTCTCTTCCCACATTTCCACCAATCAAAACAGGAAAAACTATGTATTATATCTTCCTCAGGTTCAGTGTTTCAGTTGTCTCTTGCTTACTGGGGCAAAAAAATAAAAAGGAGCTTAAGAGGTTTGTCAACTGCCTCTATTATTAGACGAATGTTTATACAGATTCTATAAGGACTATTCATGTGAGTTCTCACTGGTGGACTTCAAACTCCATAAAGGCAAAGCTTTTTCCTGCTTTTCATCAGCCTCCATTCTTTTCTTGGCTGTAATGAGTTGAAGGAAGAGATTATTATTTCTAACACAAGTCAGATATACTAAGATCCTCCTCAAGACAAATTTGCTGAAGTCATAACAAAATTCAGCTGATAGATAAGATTGAGGTGACAGTTCTCTTCTGGTATATTTTCCCATAAATTGCCACGGTGGCTGAGAGATGAGTGAGAGAAACCTGTGAAAATTACAAATCTGGGGAGATAGGGAGGTCAGACACCTCCTGTGTGCTCACTCCATGTAGGGAGAGCTGAAGCGTCTACTTCAGATACTAGCCCCTGATGTTCCAAGAGCTGTAACATTCAGGACCTGATCAATTTCTCCTTGTTAACGGGCTGCTTACCTGATAGTCCTCTTGCCTATTCCTACATGTCCTAGCCCCCTGCCAAACAGATCATGTCCCTGCCTTTATTTATTCATTTTTCCCCTTTTCTTTGATAGGACAGAGAGAAATTAAGAGAGGGCAGGGGTGACAGAGTGGGAGAGAGATACCTGCAGTACTTGTTTCTCCCCTCATGAAGCTTCTCCCCTGCAGGTGGGGACCAGGGCCTTAAATAAAGTGTTCCTTTCCCACTGTGATGTGTATGCTCAGCTGGGTGCTCTTGTCCCTGTCTTTAAATACAAGTCCCCAAAGGCCCAGTGAAGTTGCACTGATCTGGCGTCTGTAGTACAAAGAACTTTGTGGAAGGTACAAAACCTGGGATTTGGCTCAGGTCATAAGGTCATGAGGAGGAATTGAAGCCATTATTTTACAGGCTTTGTAGATGCTAAGGGCTGTAGGTGGGAAGGGATGATGCCGAGGTAACTGACGCGTGGCACATCAAGGGCAAGTCCAACTGTGGACATGGCCATCTTTGTGGCCCCACTTACTTGCTTCTGCAGTAAAGAATGAGTCGTTTCTCATCAAATTGCTTCCTTTTTCATTCTGGCATGTGACTAGATTACACTCTCATCCTCCCTTTTTCTTAGATGCAGCTTATCTGGTAAGTAAAATGTAGCACTTGCTAAAAAAAAACAGTTTTTTTTTCACTTTTAAATAACCATGATTCTAAGGGTGGACAGTAGTGCACCCAGTTAAGCTCACCTGTTACCATGTGCAAGGACCTGAGTTCAAGCCCCTAGTCCCCACGAATGGTGGAGTAGTGATGCAAGTGTCTCTCTTTCACCTACTCTATCTCTGCCTTCCTTCTCAGTTTCCCTATGTCCTAGTAACTACAATAAAGAAAAAAAAATTAAGGAAAGAAAATAAATCTTAAAAAATAACCATGATTATTTACTAATGGTACGCACGAGTGTGTGTGTGTGTGTGTGTGTGTGTGTGTGTATGTGCATGTGTGTCTTAAAAAATAACCATGTTTATTTACTAATGGTGAGCACGTGTGTATGTGTACGTGCATGTCTTAAAAATAACCATGATTATTTACTAATGGTGCACATGTGTATATGTGTGTGTGTGTGTGTGTGTGTGTGTGTTTCTGAGTACTGCATCTGCATCATCTTAAACCTGGGAATTAGGATGAACACAGCTATTCTTTTCACCTATTGTAAATTTATTTTCACCACAACATGACTGAAAACCCACATTCAATAAAGACTAAGCACCATCAGTGACATCAGTATCATGGCAGAGTAAAGTGTCCCTCCTTTTACTCCCCCACCCTATTAAAACAGCAAAATATACATCCACCCATGAGCAAAAAAAATGTCTTAGTGCTTTTTACCTGCTTGGGCTCGGGACGCAGGAGGAGGCTCAGTTCTGCCTGCCTCCTTGCTTCCACACATCTTATGGCAGATAGACTTTGGCAGGGACTGAGAAACAAGGGAACACAGAAAACCTTTTCAGACTCCCTGTTGACCCACCCAGGTGGGATAAAAACACCCTAGAGCATGCTGACCTGAGAAATTCATCTACCTACAAGAATGAATTTGTAAAAATCTAGCTATCTTGAATGGAGATTTTAGTATAACACTGGAGAACAGATATGCTTAAGCTTGGTGACAAAGAGATGACTGTAAGAAAATTCTCAGTGCTGTCTGTACTCCTTCCCAAGGAAATAACTGCACAGGGTTGATCTACCCAACAAAAGAACCTCTCCCTCAGAGGAAAAGGATAGCAATAGGTGGATGACTAGCTGCTCCAGTTCTACAGGAAGCAGCTGGGAAAGCCCATTTTTCTCTAGCAGAGCCCGGAACACTAAGCCAGAAACTCTAACTGTGAGGAGACACACAGAGAAAGAGGAAGATGAGGACAATGGCTCCTGATGGTCATGCTCATCAGGAAGCAAACTGAAACACTTCTGGATGTAAAATACTGAGAGATCTCCCTACCAGAGCCTTGGGCCCATCCAACACAAGTGCTAAACCCGTATCATTTCCCTATTTTGTAGTCAATGCCTTGTGCACGCTCTATTATGCAGTGGTGAGAAATACTACTATTAGACAAGGACCATGCTTAGAGAAATAGGACAATGTCTATGGACAAGTTTATGCACTATCCATAAACTTGATCTATAGCACCACCTTCTGAAAAACAAGAGAGGAAATTGATAACTAGCTTGGTGACTTGTAAGAACCAGACAAGACAAAATCTTGAGAATCCAACCACAAGAGGGAGCAAGAAGAATATGACAGTTGTACTCCTAGAAAGACAGATAAAACCCTAAGTAACATCACCATTAATAAGAATATATCTACTTCAAGAGGCAGGTTGGGAGTATGGGTCGACCTATCAATGCCCATGTTCAGCAAGGAAGCAATTACAGAAGCCAGACCTTCTGCATCCCACAATGACCTTGGGTCCATACTCCCAGAGGGTAAAAGAATAGGAAAGCTACCAGGGGAGGGGATGGGATACAGAGTTCTGGTGGTGGGAATTGTGTAGAATTGTACCCCTCTTATCCTGCAGTTTTATCAGTATTTTATTTTTATAAATAATAATAATAATAATAATAATATATCTACTTCAAATGCAAAAGCAAAGATGTAAGAAATCAAGGGAAGATGGTATCATGGGAAGAAAATAGTACTTTCCCAATAGCTCAAGGAATTTCGTATCTTGCTGATATGGAATTCAAAATAGCTACTTTAAAGGAACTCAATGATCTACATGCAAAGTAAAAAATATATTACCAAATGAGAGTTTTCCCAAAGAGAGACAATTCATAAAAAAGTACCAAAGATTCTGAAATCACAGAAGTAAAGAATAAAAGAAAAATGCAATAAAGAACATCTGTAGAATAGAAGAAATAAGATAAAATGATTTGAAAGACAGGATTTTTGAAATAAGTCAGCTTGAGGAGAGCAAATTTAAAAGAAAGAAAGAAAGAAAGAAAGAAAGAAAGAAAGAAAGAAAGAAAGAGAAAGGATTAATGGAAACCTGTGCAATATATGAGATGTCATCTAAAGAACTAATGTGAGAATAACAGGTATTATAGAAAACAGGATGAAGAGGAGGAGAAATGAGAAAAAAAATGTCTAAAACCAAAATAGCTGGGCACTTGCTAAACCAGAGGAAAGAATTGAACATCTAATGTTTGCAAACCTAATACATTACCTTGTTAGCTCAATGTAAAGAGAATTTTTACAGGACACAATACAATGAAACTGTCAAAATTCAAGGACAAAGAGTGAATCCTAAAGGCAGCCCAGGAACTAAAGATTGTAAGTTACAAACAGCATTCTTTTCAGCAAATGTTGTTTGGTTTGGTTTTTGTTATTTTTAATAGACAGAGAGGCAGCAAGAAACTGAAAGAGACAATACTTACCAAAGCTTGAGCATTTGTATCATACATGACAAAGCAGCTGACTATCCAGGTCAGTTTATTTTGCTGACCTCCAAAAGCCTTTTTTGTTGTTGTTGTTGTTATTGTTATTTTTTTAGATATAGACAGAGAGGGAGAGGATAATTCAAATCAAAACCATAAAAAGTTATCTCCTCATAGCTTTTAGGATGACTAGCATTAAAATAACAAGAGATTTAAAAAACGCTGGTAAAGATGCAGACAAAAGGAAACCCTTGTGCACCAGTTGCCAGGAATGTAAATCAGTTCACTCATTTTGGGAAACAGTATGTGTTTTCCTTAAAATAAAAAGAAGGGCTGGCACAATAGCTCACTTGGATAGTGTGCTGCTTTGCTGTGTGTGTGAACCTGGCTTGAGCTCAGCTCTCACTGCAATAAAGGAAACTGTGCTGCCAATAAAGTCTCTCTCTCTCTCTCTCTCTTTCTATCTCTTTTCCTCTCCCTCTCCATTTGAACATGTAATCTTGGAGTTGTGAAGACCTGGTGATGATAAATAAATATAAAGTAGATCTAAAATATGATTTCACAATTCCAAGTATGGATATATATATACATATATATATATATATACACAAAGCAACTCATGTTAATTGCAGTATTATTCATAACATCCAAGATGCATAAAGAATCTAAGTTACTGGGAGCTGGGTGGTAGCACAGCAGGTTAAGCGCACATGGCGCGAAGCACAAGGACTGGCATAAGGATCCCGGTTTGAGCCGCCTGGCTCCCCACTTGCAAGGGAGTCGCTTCACAGGTAGTGAAGCAGGTCTGCAGGTGTCTATCTTTCTCTCCCCCTCTCTGCCTTCCCCTCCTCTCTCCATTTCTCTCTGTCCTATCTAACAATGATGACATCAATAATAACAACAATAACTACAATAACAAGGGCAACTAAAGGGCAAATAATAAAAAAACAGAATCTAAGTTACTGTAAACAAGGGCATGGCTAAAGAAATGTCACACACATATACAAGAGTATTCCACAGTGAACACACACACACACACACACACATTCACATGAATATTATTCAACTATGAACAAGAAGAAAATACTGACTTTGAGGACACTATGCTAAGTGAGACATGCCATACAAAAAAAAAAAAAAAAAAAGAATGCTATTTGATTTTACTTACATGCATAGAACTTATCAGGAACTGTGGTTGGTAACACTGGGGATGTATTATGCAAAGTTACAAACTAGAAATAGTATGAAAATAAATCCTGAATAGCTAAGATCCTGCACTGTTTTGGTAATCAGTAGTTCTATATTATAAACTTCATTGTTTCTAAGAGATTAGATCTTGTTTCCATCACTAAAATGAAATTATTATTATGTGACTTGGTAGAGGTGCTAATGCTACAGCTGTAATAACTGTAATACATAAATGCATCCACACATATATTTTAAAGTTATACAATGTTATATGTTAATCATATCTCAGTTAAAAGCACAGCACTATTGAAATGAGGGCAGTATAATTTAGTGAGACGCTGGGATGATTTACCTTGAGCTAGTTTTTGCAGTGTCTCACAGATGCTTAATATTAATGGATATCCCTAAATATGTTTTTAAAAAGCCTGTGGCACCCCTGTGAATTCACTGCTGTACCCTGTGGCACTGGAGTGTATAATTTGGAAACCACAGCTCTTTTGCTTTTCTCCACCTTCCAGATGGATGCAAAGAATCTGAGTATCTAGACTATAGAGAGAACAGAGAATAGATTCCAAGTCTTCTCTGAAGGGAAATACCCAGGAAAACCACTTAGAAAATAACTGTTTCACCCCATAGCAAGAATGAATTTTTTTCTTTTGATATCACTAATATTTTTCTTTTAAAAAATTTTTATTAGTCATTTACAAAACTGAAACAACAGGGGTATAATTCCACACCATTTTCACTACCAGAGTTCTGTTTATCTATTCCCTCCACTGGAAACTGCAGTAGTTCTCCCAAGTTCACAGGTATAGGTTGACTATTATTTCTATAACTACCTATATTTATATACTTGCCCATTTTTATGGTCTTGCCTTTCCTTTCTTTCTAAGTCACACCCACATATATTGCTACTTCCAAAAGTACTTCCCTATTTTTTAAAATTTATTTTCCTTTTTGTTGCCCTTGTTGTCTTTTTGTTGTTGTTGTAGTTATTATTGTTGTTATAGATGTCATCTTTGTTGGATAGGACAGAGAGAAATGGAGAGAGGAGGGGAAGACAGAGAGGGAGGAGAGAAAGATAGACACCTGCAGACCTGCTTCACCACCTGTGAAGCGACTCCCCTGCAGGTGGGGAGCCGGGGGGCTCGAACCGGGATCCTTATTCAGGTCCTTGCGCTTTGCGCCACGTGCGCTTAACCCGCTGTGCCACCGCCCGACTCCCAGTACTTCCTTATTTCCTCTTTTTTCTCTGGGTCTTGGCATCCTGATGGATTTGAAGTTCAGAGCCCTCTTGTCATCTTTGCTTAACATTTCTCCCCTTCTGGGGGTATGCACCAGCATTCTTTTCGGAATACAGAAGATAGCTCTGACTTCTGTCATTGCCTCTCCACTGCAAATGGGCATTGGCAGGTTAATTCTTAACCCCAGCCTGTTTCTATCTTTTCCTACTGTGGTAGAGCTCTGGAGCAGTGAGGTTCTGGGACACACTGCTAAGGTCATCTGTCTAGGGAAGTCAGGATGGAATCATAGTAGCATCTGCAACTTGGTGGCTAAAAGGTGGCAAGATACAAAGTAAGACATAACAATAAAACTGAACAATAAGCAGGAACCAAAAAGTAGGAATAAAGCAGATGAAATAGGGATCTTAGGGCAGCGAGAAGCTAGGAAGTCTATTTTAGGTATGTTCCTAGGGACCCCTGACTTCAGTAACTTTTATTTGAACTTGATAGCTAACATGCAGATGGACTAAAAATATAATCTGGGGAGGTAGTGTCAGAGCTGAGAACAGGGCTAGAAAGCTGGATTAGGGCAGAGAATAACCCTGAAATTTAAAAAAAATGCTTACAAATACAATTAACTGTTTATCCCATCAATATATATGACCTCATTTATATTCACATTTAGCATGTAACCTTCAAGTCCCTGTCAGTCTGAGCTCATGATCACAGCTGGGAGCATTCTAGGCTGTACTAATTTCAGGACAAGTCTTCCTTGAATGGTAGAGTAGGATGACCTGGCCTCCCTTTGGAGAGTAGAGCAGTTCCTACCTTTGCTGCTCTACAGTGAGGGCAAGGTTCTGGAGAGGCCCACAAGAGGGCTTATGATGATGTTCTTGATGGAAGTGATCACTGATGGTGGAGAGTGGGATCTATTAGAGGTCTAGGCCCATGATATCTATATGGGAATTCAAGGATCCCCTGACCAGGGTTCCAGATCATGGGAAAGTCTGGTAATCACTAAAAAAGGCCATCATTAAAGTGAGCCAGTCTCTTGCCCTTACCCATCTTTTATAGTCCTTTCTTTATCTGAAAAGCTTAGACTTCCTGAACTTAACTTGTTTCATGATTCTGATAAAGGCTGTCATCAGGACATCACTAATTTTTGATAGTTGTTTGTAACAATAGTTGGTAAACGTTGACTCTCATGATCATCAAATTCATGAAATATCATTAGAGCTACTTTTTATAAATCTAAGCTTTTCTTTCATATTGTGTGGTTTTTCTCCCATGGGGAATTAACATTCTATTTACATAGAAGCATTGGGTTTCCAACCTCAGCGACTTGATTTATGTACTCTCTTAGGGAAAGCACAAACAATACTCTGAGGGGGTTCTTTCTCGGAGGACAGGTATTCTGAATCAATGCAATGTTTGTAAAGTAAGCAAGGGCATTCCACAGTGAATGCATTATCTATCAAGATGCCAAGATTCTTTGGTACTTTTAGAATGTTTCTTTTCCACAAAAATAATGGAAAGAAGAAAGAGAGAGAGAGAGAAAGAATGAAAGGAGAAAGAGAAAAAGAAAGGAAGAAAAGAAGAAGGTGGGGGAGAAGGAGAGGATTAGAAGAAGACACGCAGAGAGGGGAGAGCTCTTCTGGCTTTTGTCCATTACTACCAACACGTACTCTGAGTAGTGAAATGTGAAATGCATCTTTACAGGGAGCTGCAGTTAAGTCAATTTATAGTCCAAGATACTTTTCCTGAAGGAAACAACATAGCTTACTTATAGAACATCAGTTTTCAGGGCTCAGGGTTGGGCCCTTAGGGACCATTTCTCTCAAGTAGGTCAGGTTTTCAATTTAGGTCTTACTTGTTGACCTGCTTAAAGAAGATGGTAGCCCCAAATCGGGTAGACACTTCTGGGGAAGTTTCCATTTGATTTTGACCCTGTTTGTAACCTCATGATAATCCTAATCATTCAGTCCACCAGTTATCCTGAAGAAGCACAGAGCTGAAAGGGAACACTTTTCTCCTTCCTGCAAATAATTGATGTGACTGTTTCAGGACACCTAGCCCACACATCTCCATTTGTCTTGATGTTCCCAGCACATATCTAGCCCAGATGTTTTTCTTCTTCCCATTTGCTTACAAACTTTTCTTAGAGAGTCTTCTTTTTGGTTGAATCAAGATAAATTATTGCTCTTTGTGGAAAGAAGAATCAAGACTTGAGTATCCTTGGCCACATGACTTTCAGAAAATATTTTAAGGAACATATTCTTTGAAGATGCTTTTGTGACAAGAGTTTGGGAAATCTGTTACCCAGTCACCCCCACTGAAATGTCTTTTTTTTTTTTCCGGAGAAAAATAATCGCACTTTCTGATGCTTTCATAAGTGACAAAATTGTGGTGATTTGATATTAGACTTTTAATGTCAAAACCTAATTATAGAAATTAATTGAATTATTTGTATTGCAAATCTTATTTTTCAGAGATAAAATGGGTCAGGGCCAGAGAAATAGCATACTGGTAGGGCAAATGCCTTAACATGTATGTGGCCCAGGTTTGAGCCTGGCACCACATGGGAGTGCCACAGAAAAAGCAGAAGCTTTTCTGATATGCTATCTGCCCCTCTCTATCTCTACAAATGAATTAAAAATAAAAAGGCCAGGGAGAAGTGAAACCACACATGCATGAGACTCTGAATCCACAATAAAAAAGAGAAATAAAATTTCATTATTATTTTTTAAGATGTCAGGTGAGAAAGCAAATGCCTAATGCTGAAAATAAAACTGCTGAGAAGGCAACAGGGTCTATGATATAGAAATCACAAGTTTATTAGGAATATTAAATGGTATGGCTATTTTGATTCTATTCCTGAACATTGGGTGACCATAGTTACTTCACATTGTTTTCCAATTCCTTACTTGTAATAGCTAAAGACTGAAATTCTCATTATTTATTAATATTTATTTACATATTATATAGAGAGAAATTGAGAAGGGAAGGGGAGACAGTGAGGGAGAGAGACAGAGATACCTACAGCCCTGCTTCATCACACATGAAGCTCTCCCCCCTGCAGATGGTGACCAAGGACTTGAACCCAGGTCCATGTGCACTGTAATGTGTGTGCTTAACCAGGTGTACTACCACCCACCCACCCCCATATTTTTATCCTACATAATACAGAGCAAAAACTCAGCAGAACTTGTTATTTTTTCCACTTACTCTGCTATGCTATTTGGTGAAAGGGACTTTTCAGATGTAATTAAGTGACTATCAGCTAACTTTGAAATAGTGAATTGACCTGAATTACCAATGAAGGCCCAACAGAGGCCCATGAAGCCCTGAATGTGGTGTTTAGTGCAGAATTTTTTTTTTTTTTTTTGCACTGGGCCAATTCTTGAATCTGAAGGGTGAGGTAGATATTGTTTGACAGTTATAAAGATTAACATAAGGCTGAAAAATGGGATTTTTATTTTAATGGAGAATGATAAATGTTTCAGATCAAAGACTCTGAGATTCTTCAGCTTGCTGGAAACTCTGATTGTCAGTAGCCAGAAGCTGAGGGGAAAACAAGAGTATTGCTTCTCGTTTCCAGCTTCCAACTGTTATTTCCATGGAAACAAAACAAATCCATAAAAACAAGGGAAGAACTTTAATATCATCACAACCCAATGGCTGGAACTTCACGTTTCTGTGCTGGGAAGGTTTATTTCCAGAGGAGAGTAGGAGGACTGGCAACACAGATGTGAGGGCAACAAACTGCCTTCATCTCCATGATCTATTGATGGACACGGATGGATTCATTGCTTCCTAATTGTCCTTCAATATTAGGTGAAGACTAAGAAGAAAAGGGTATCTTCAAATTCTGCTCCTTGGGCTAATTAACAAGCATCTGCAATTACATCTTTGGTTCACCAGTCACTGTTCTTGGCCAGTGTTATTTACTGATTCCTACATATGCCAAAGACAATTTATGAGCTCTGTACAAGAGACACTTGGGGGTTTAAAACAGTGGAAAGGATATAGTAATTGGTGTATGTGTGACTTGGAGAGGAAGAGAAGATGGGACAATAGGGAAAAAAAGGACAAATATAGACAGATAGTTGTAGAAATAATAGTGAACCTATATCTGCAATCTTAAGAGAGCTGCTGTAACTTACAGTGGAGAGACTGGGGATTCAGAACTCTGGTGGTCAGAACAGTGTGGAGTTGTACCCCTGTTATAATTTTGCAAATAAGTATTAAACCATTAATAAAATTAAAAAAAATAATAGAACATTGGAAAGGTGTACCACTGGCCAGAAAGGTGAAAGACTCCAAAGAACAGAACAAGATGAGATTTCTTTGGGGCTGGGCCATGGTGTACTTAGTAGAGCAGACATGTTACAAAGTGCAAGGACCCATGTTCTTGGCCCCTGGGCCCTACCAGCAAGGGAAAACTTTATTAATGATTAAGCAGTGCTGCAGGTATAGCTTTCTCTCCTTCTCTATTTCCTCCTCCTCTCTTGATTTTTGTCTCTATTAAATAAATAAATAAATAAATAAAATGAATTTCACAAGAGTCACATAGGAAGCCGACTCCATAGACTCTGTGGTTACTCCTTTTCTATGCAGTGCTAGACTGCGCCCAAGCCACAATAGGAGGGTTAACCAGACAATATGTCTGGAAGGCTTTAGATACTACAAATTGACTTTCTCTTAAGAAGCCTTGTAAACAAATACTGTGTCATTATAAGGTCATTACAACATCTTGGGTGGGCTTTTGGCTCTCTGCCCAGAGTCTGGAGGTTGAGACAATCAGCACTGTGATTACACACTCTGTGGCCCATTGGTTCAGAAGGCTGTTGAAGTTCTCATTACACCCATCAGTCACCAGCAACTCAAGGGTGCCCACTGAGAGCAGAATACTAGCACAATGGGGAGCACTGGAGCAAAGAGAAGGCACAGCTCCTACTCCAGAAGAGTTTTAAATTTATTGGGGTAATCAGGAGCACCCAAGTGAAAATGTATACAAAAAATAAATGAGGGCAACAGCCACAGTCATTGTCTAACGCAGTCTGACAACCACATCAAAACACAGACTCCAAACCACCATTTTTGATGATTCTGTGACAGCCTGGTTTGAGTGATGAGGTGACAGTAGACAACAAGAGATGGAACTGTGGAAATTTTAAGGAAAAAAAAAAAGGAGGAAGAGTAAAGGAAATAGCAGTGACAACATTCTCAAGGAGAGGAGCAGAGGCCACTAGAAGTTGGTGGGCTCAGTTGTAAGGACAAGGGAATGAATGATGAGGCCACAATGTTTGCTTCTGTTAAGAGTCATGAAACCAGCACTGGGGTGGAGGATAATTCAGTGTTATGGGGAAGGTCCACTGTGGAGCTCAGCAGCCTGAAATTCAAAACTGAAAGATTTAATTTGCTTTAAGAAAATTGGGCATTTCTGCAGGTTTCCAGGAAAGGGTGATTCTTAGAAGACACACTATCTTCTGGGTCTCTCAGTATAGAGAACAGGAGTCCCAGCTCTTTTGTGAGGCCTATCATGCCTCATTCATTCTCTGAACATCCATAGCTAGAGGTTGCACCATGACATTCAGCACTTGACTATTCATGTGTTTAGCCTGTTCCTCTTACAGGAAATTAATGTTGGGGCCATGACTGACACCAAAGTGACGCAACTTGATTGTTGCCATCAAAGAAGTATTTTTTAGGGAAAACAAGGGTTTGTGCAGTGATTTTTTTTTAAGGTTAGTGAAGAAACTTGCATATGGGAACTATGAGCAACTTTTGATTGAGTTTTCAATGTAAACTTCACAGGACTGAGCTTATCCATTACCTTCCACAGTGGATCAAATGACACTTGAAAGTAGATGATCAAACATGATCACCACTAGAAAACAGTAGTTTTCTGCTCTATTCTATTGAGAAGCAGAGGGATTTAGAACCAAGATGCTTTTGTTCTCTGAGCTTGAATCTTGCCTATGAGTGACTGAAGATCCTGATTAAAAATAAATGATGTTAGGGAAGAGTTTTAAACTCTGTGAACCTAGATGAAACCCTGGAAAGGCAAGGATGGATTGGGGGAGAGCAGAGGAGAGGGGATAGAGAGTAACACTCCTGAGAGGCTCTGAAAAAGCCCAAGATATTCTTATACCTCTCCCCTCCCCCAAAGTAAGATTTGAACTGTTCTATTATAAATGTGATTTTTTTTTGTTGGTTAATAAGAAGAAAAAATGTCCAACTCTACCAGAGAACTGATGAATGGAAAATTAAGACACTGAATTATTTTGGAGGATTTAAAAACAGATGGATATCAAATGGAAGTTATCTCCCCCCCTTTTTTTGCCTCCAGGGTTATTGCTGGGGCTCATTGCCTGCACTACGAATCCACTGCTCCTGGAGGCTATTTTTTCCCTTTTGTTGCCCTTGTTGTTTATTGCTATTATTATTATTGTTGTTGTTTGATAGGACAGAGAGAAATCAAAAGAGGAGGGGAAGACAGAGAGGGGGAGAGAAAGATAAACACCTGTAGACCTGCTCCACCGCTTGTGAAGCGACTCCCCTGAAGGTGGGGAGCTGGGGGCTCTAACCAGGATCCTCTAGCTGGTCCCTGTGCTTCGCATCATGCATGCTTAACATTCCCCCCTTTTGAAAATTACCACTAGGCTTATTGCTGGGGTTTGATTCCAGCACTATGAATCCACTGCTCGTAACAGCTATGTTTTCCTTTTTATTTTTACTTTATTTGATAGGACAGAGAGAAACTGAGAGGAAAGGAAGAGATAGAGATGAAGACAGAAAGACAGACATGGGGGTCAGGCGGTAGTGCAGCAGGTTAAGTGCACATGGCGTCAAGAGCAAGGACCAGCGTAAGGATCCTGATTCGAGCCCGCAGGTCCCCGCCTACAGGAGGGTCACCTCACAAGTGGTGAAGCAGGTCTGCAGGTGTCTATCTTTTTCTCTCCCTGTTTTCCACTCCTCTCTCCATTTCTCTCTGTCCTATCCAACAACAGCAGCAATAACCACAACAATAACCACAAGAACAATAAAAAAGCAACAAAAGGAGAAAAAATAGTCTCCAGCAGTAGTGGATTCATGGTGCAGGCACTAAGCCCCAGCAATAACCCTGGAGGCAAAAAAAAAAAAAAAAAGGAAGGAAGGAAGGAAGAAAGAAAGAAAGAAAGAAAGAAAGAAATATACCTTCAGACCTGCTTCACTGCTTGTGAAGTATCCCCCTACAGCTGGAGAGTGGAGCACGATCCCAGGTCCTCACACATGCTATTGTGTGCACTCAACCAGGTGTGCCACTGCCTGGCCCCATAATGGAGCTTTCTAAATGATGGTGTCTTTGGTTTTAAATTTTAACTCAGTAGAGAGCTCTTCTGGTACACTTTATAAGTGATTGTTAATGTGTCACACACATTAAATAGTAGTTCCTGGGGTCTGGGTGGTAGCACAGTGGGTTAAGCGCACATGGCACAAAACCTAAGTACTTCATAAAGATCTTGGTTCGAGCCCTCAGCTCCCCACCACTTGTGTGTGTGTGGGGGGATTTACTTCACAAGCAGTGAAGCAGGTATGCAGGTGTCTATGTTTCTCTTTCCCTCTCTGTCTTCCCCTCCTCTCTCTGTCCTATCCAATGACAATGACAGTAACAACAACAACAAGGGTAACAAACAACAAGGGTAACAAAAGGAAAAAATAGTTTCCTGGAGCAGTGGATTCATAGTGCAGGCACTGAGCCCCAGTGATAGCCCTGGAGGTAAAAAAAAAAGTATTTTCAATTGAAAAATAGTACAGTATACCAGAATGGTAAAACATGACTGATTCAGTAGATACACCCCAAAATGATGAATTTTCAGTAGGCACACCAAAAATGATGAATTTTTAAATTAATGCTCCTTTTACAGTTTAGTTATGCTCATGTCCAAAAAAGAATTTGGCTGCTTTCATCACTCACTCTGTGCCAAACAAGCTATACAAGGTCTGGAAAGTGTAAAGCATGAGGCTGCTGTTTTTATGTATGTATGTGCTATTTTTGACCCAAGACATGGACATGTCACATAGTTTAAATTGATAATGTACCCAAGAGAACCTGGAAGGAAAATGGTGGAGCAAAAATTATTCAAGACTGAAATATAAGACAGAAAGGAAAGGACCAATAGCAAATGATCTCATTCAGATGTGGAACTTAAGGGGGAAAATTCAGTAAGAGAAAACAAGGTGAAACTTGGACTGGGTGTGGTGTACTGTACCAAAGCAGAGGATCAAGAGGTGTTAGGGTCTTGGTATATGGTGGGGAAGGGTGGCCCAGGTTGGGGAAGTGAGGCACTTCCAGACACATTAGGGAGATAAGGGGTTGTACCTCTGGGTCAACAACTGTGTTGTAAACCATTACCCCCCCCATAAAGTTTATAAAAAATAAGGAACTTGGGGGTCGGGCAGTAGCGCAACAGGTTAAGCACACGTGGCACAAAGCGCAAGGACAGGAGTAAGATTCCCAGTTAGAGCCCCCACTTCACAAGTGGTGAAGCAGGTCTGCAGGTGTCTATCTTTCTCTCCCCCTCTGTCTTCCCTAGAGCTCTCCATTTCTCTCTGTCCTATCCAACAATAGCAATGGCAAAAATAACAATAACAACAAGGGCAATAAAGTGGGGAAAAACGGCCTCCAGGAGCAGTGGATTTGTAGTGCAGGCACCAAGCCCCAGCAATAACCATGGAGGTAGAAAAAAAAAAAAAAAGCAACTGCACCCCTGTACTAACAGCTTTCCTGTAGACCATAATTTCCCCCATATTTAAATGATTTGGGAAAAGAAAAAATATTACTGAAAGCATCCCACTCTTAAGTCCCATGGCCTCAATCACTCGTAAACATTGCTGACTCTTAGCTGAAGGAAGAGGGTAGGGTCAAGATTACAATGAAATTTCCATCATAGTTCATGGAAAAAACAAATCTATATAGTCTACCGAGGCACTATGATTCAATATAGTTAGTAATGGCATAGGATTAAGCAGAGTTTTCTCCATTTGGTTTTACATTTGCCACCAAATAACAGAAGGTGTCCTTATCTCATATTCTCTTGAATACACAAAATACTCATGGCCACCTTGAAGGATGCTTTAGAAGAGATACATGCATGAGTTGAACAGACCAGGATATAGGAGCCACTGAACACTTCCAATAAGCAAAGTTCAAGTCTGTGAATGTTTCCTCAAAGGTCAGACCCATTGTGTGGGATACACTGGGCCAGGCTCCAATCAGTATTCTGCAAGATGAATAAACAGCCATTTCTCCTCCCTAGATTGTTTGCTTGTTCAAATCTGGAGACCTATAATTATTCAAGACTTCTGACTCATTTTGATGAGCCAGCTTGTTGTTACCATAAATCAGATGAAGTTGAAAACCCACCTCAAAAATCACAAGGTCAAACAGTGGCTGTTGTTGCTGGAAAAACTCCTGAGGCACTTGCTTTCATAACTGATGTTGCTAAGAAGAGATTCAAAGAACTGTGTAGGCAAAGGGATCTTTGTGCTTTTTATGTGTATGCAACCAGGCTGCTGATGAAAATGATAACAATTTATTTTAAAATTTGCTCTTTAATTCTGATGGATTTTCAAAGCAAATGATTCTGAATTCAACAGCTGCTTGGTGAGCAGTACATACCTGGATAAATCAATCCTGCTGTTACTTCCACAACGATAAATAATATGTCTTAGTTAGTGCCGTAAAGATTCAGAGCACCAGGCACAACTTGTGTGATTGCAAATATTCAAATGAAATACAAACTGAGTAATAAATCATGTGGCAGGCAGGCAAGCACCTTTCCATTTATATGGATTTCTATTGAGTTGGGGGGGAAAAAAAACGGAAAGGAAAGAAGCAAACTAGAGGCCAGCATGATACAAAAGCGAAGTCAGAATGTCTGTTACATATGTGAGCTGATTGATCTCACAAACATACAAACTGCTCCGACTTTTCTCAAATTTAAGTTAAGGATAATTACTGCTGACAAAAGTCACTTGATAAGAAGCAGGCCATACCACTCTAGAAAGACTGGTTCTAAAACTAGTGCAGCCTAGAATGTTCCCAGCTGAGACCATGGACTGTGAGCTCAAACTGACAGGGAAGCCAAGGTTACATAAGCTCCTGCGCTAAATATGAATAGACATGGACTTTAGGCCAGATCGGTGGGATAGATAATAAAGTATATGTATATACTTTCTTCAAGTTTTAGAGCTAGTATCTGCCCTAATCCAGCTTTATTGTCCTATTATTAACTCTGACACCATCTTCTAAGACAATATTTTAGTCCACCTGCATATTAGCTATCAAGCTCAGGCAAAAGTTATTAAAGTCATGGGCACCATGGAACATACCTAAAAGACTTCCTGGATTCTTTCCACCCTAAGATCCCTAATTTCATCCACTCTATTTCTACCTTTGAGTTCCTGTTTATTAAAAAATTTGCCCTGTTTTATATCTTGCCACCTTTCAGCCACCAAGTTTCAGATGCTCCTATGATTCCATCCTGAACTCCCTGGGCAGAGGACCTGACCAGTTTGTCCCAGAGCCTCACTTCTCCAGAGCCCTACCCAATTAGAGAAAAACAGAAATAGGCTGAGAGTGTGGATCGACCTGCCAACATCCATGTCCAGGGAAGAAACAATTTCAGAAGTCATCATTCCTACCTTCTGTAACCCCCCCCACCAAAAAAAAAAAAAAATTTGGCCCATACTCTCAGAGGAAAGTTTTCAAATGGATGAGATGAGGCACAACTCTGGTGGTGGGAATTGTATGGAATTGTACCTCTGTTATCTTAGAATATTTTTAATCAAAAATTAAATCACTAATTAAAAATTAAAAGAAGAAGAATAAGAGAAATAGGAGGAGGCCATAGATTATGTACTATGGCTCCATCCCCACTCCCTGTACAGTTTCTCTTAGTAAATCTGAGCAAGGAGAACATGAACATAACACACCTCTGAGCATTAGAGGATGTAGACCAGTACTTCCCTCCTCCTCTAAAATATGACCTGGGAGTGGTTGGAAGAGAGAAAAAATATGCTTACTCTAAAAAGTAAACCATAAAAGATGGTGAATAGAAAAGAAAAAGCAATTCAGAGAACCAGAAGACAGACATCACATTTCTAACAGTGAGATGTTGTATCAACTTTTCACAGTGGAAATATTCACAAGACTGCAGAGGAAGTCTGTGTGACATAGTGAAGTACTATTTATTTACCTTGAAAATACTGCCAAATTTAATATTTAGAATTTAAAAAATCATACTGGATATTCCAAGAAGGCCTGCTTCCCATGAATAAAAACTGTGCTCATTTTCAGAAAACAAGATTTCCAGCTTTTATGCTATGTATCTCAGAACCAAAGGATGAGATGAAAGGTCAGAGTTGATCTTTATTTCAAATACATAGGCTTTGATGCAAAAGAAAAAGTATAGAGGTATGGAAAATGGTGAAAGGAATCCCTGTATGGATTTTGAGTCTTTGGATATCTTGGCCAAATTGGTTCAGATGGGTGTAAACTTGTAAAACACGTGTGCACAGGAGTCAGGTGGTAGCACAGCGGGTTAAGTGCACGTGGTGTGAAGCGCAAGGACCCGCATAAGGATCCCAGTTTGAGACCCTGGCTCCCCACCTGCAAGGGAGTCACTTCACAAGTGGTGAAGCAGGTCTGCAGGTGTCTATCTTTCCCCCGTCTTTTCCCTCCTCTCTCCATTTCTCTCTGTCCTAACAACGATGACATCAACAACAATAATAACAACAATAAAAAACAAGGGCAACAAAAGGGAAAATAGATAAAAAAAAAAAACACACGCACACACACACACAGTGTGCACAAGTTAAAATTAGATATGTCTTTCTTTTTGAAAGCTACTGTTCCAAGATCTAGTGTTTAAAGCAGCTTCAGGGGTTTGCCTTTCTGGCTCCTTCATACTGACTATGCACTTGAGACACACATCCTCAAGTGGGCAGTAGTGCAGTCTTGTGGCAACAGTGGAAGGACTTACAAAGGCTTCTAACTTAACAGGAAGTCTATTTCCTCATCTTTCATTTCATGCTATTTTAATCAGATTGTTTCAAGCATTCAAGTCTCACCAGGAGCATAGCCTTAAGGTACCGTAACTAGCACCCCTTCAAATCTTCTTTCCTGATGTGAAGAGTCGGGTGGTAGAGTATGTTGGGAAACTACAACACCAAAAGATCTCAATAAAATGGCTCCCCAACATTTTTGTGATGCTCTTTCTAGAGTTGGAAGGTGTAAGAATGTTGGAATTTGGAAGCTGGTGGTATCACAGTGGGTCAAGCACACATGGCGCAAAGCACAAGGACTGGCACAAGGATCCTGATTCATGCCCCCCTGGCTCTCTACCTGTAGAGGAGTTGTTTCCCGGGCAGTGAGGCAGGTCTGCAGGTGTCTGTCTTTCCCCCTCTGTTTTCCTGTCCTCTATCGATTTCTCTCTGTCCTATCCAACAACAGCTATGGCAACAATAACAACAACAAGTCAACAAAAATGGAAAAAAAGGCCTCCAGGAGTAGAAGATTTGTAGTGCAGGAACCAAGTCCCAGTGATAACCCTGGAGGCAAAAAAAACAACAACAACAACAACAACAAAGGAAGAATGTTGGAATTTTATATGTGGAAAGCATCTGAACCAAGAAGAGAACTATTAAAACCCTGTGGCAAGTAGTAAGTCATTTCACCTGACAATGAAATCACCGAACCACTGGGACAAATGCACATCCACACTCAAAATATCTCCTTAGCACAGCCTTCTACCATAAGGTCTCAGGATTTCTATTAAGATCACTTTTTCAATCTCAAGACTTCCATTATAATGATTTTTTGAAGATATTTAAAGGATATAACTCAGGGAGTCGGGCGGTAGCACAGCAGGTTAAGCACATATGGCGCAAAGCACAAGGACCGGCATAGGGATCCTGGTTGGAGCCCCCGGCTCCCCACCTGCAGGGGAATCATTTCACAGGTGGTGAAGCAGGTCTGCAGGTGTCTATCTTTCTCTCCCCCTCTGTCTTTCCCTCTCTCCATTTCTCTCTGTTCTATCCAACAACGACAACATCAATAATAACTACAACACTAAACAACAAGGGCAACAAAAGGGAATGAATAATAAATAAAAAGATATAACCCATTCAACTAAGAAGCATAATTTATAATCCTAATTTATAATAATACCCAGTGGTTCAAAAGTCATATAGAGCAACCACAGCCAAACATTTCAGAGAGGTTTCTTATGTACTTCTACAGTTGTGCAAAAAGGTATACTCTCTGTGTATTTTGCTCAGTGTTCATTAATTGATCTCACTGTCATTCCCCATTTCCTCTGAGAGTGTAGCATCTATCTATATAGAAAAGTAGGAAAAAGCATAAAATAAATGTGAATAGTGATGATTATTACAGAGATGTGAACCTAAGACAAAAGCTTCTTATTCTATATTCAAATTAAATAACCTCTACAAGCAGTGGCAAGTGTGGTTCCCTCCAGCAGAGGGGTGCAATGAAATAAACTGAACTGACAGATGGTCACACCATAACCCACTCTAATTTGCACTGATTAGCATACCAGGTTATATCTTGATCAAGCACTGAGTGCAGGATAGACACAGAAACAAACAGCATCTCCATTAACCTCACCCAGAAAAGACACATCTCTTCACTTTGGTGGGATAACTTGGCAGGAGAATGGCACAACAGTGATCTGTGCTGCATCCTTTTGCACAAATAGAACAGGTCTGAAGAATATAAAATCCTAGAGCTGGAAGAGGATTTGCAATGAGAGTGAAGGAAAGTATTTTTTTATCTTTGTCCTTTCTATCAAGGAGAAAAATCATGTTTATGTATTATTTGAGACTGTATCTCGACACTGTCTTTCCTAGTAGAGTGAAGAGCCTTTTACTTGGACTACTAAAAAGAAGCCAATAGAGATGGAAAAGAAGAGGAGGAGAAGGAGAAAAAGAAGGAGAAGAAGGAAAATCACTGCCTAGTACCTGGAAAGAAAGAAAACAGCAAAAGGAAATAGATGTAAGGTGCTTTGGGCATAATAAATACAGGGTATTTTTTAGCACTGTCTTTCAGGGTGCAGTTGAAAAACACTTCTCCTAGTGCTGTGTGGCCATCAATTTAAGGGAATTGCTTCTGCCACCCGATGACACCTAAATCCATATCTCTAATTTCAGATCCCTCTTTAACGCCTGGCACACATATATCTATGGGCTTTACAGAGCACTCATTCATTTAAGCACTCGACAAGCATTTCCCAGGGTGTTCCCTGTGGCAGGGCCTGGGTAGTGAAGAATCCAGTTTGTTGTGTAGTTTTCTTTTCTTTTTTTAAATTTCTTTATTGGGGAGTTAATGTTTTACATTCGACAGTAAATACAATAGTTTGTACATGCATAATATTTCTCAATTTTCCATCTAACAAGACAACCCCACTAGGCCTTTTGTCATCCTTCTTGGACCTGTATTCCCCCACCACCACCACCACCCCAGAGTCTTTTACTTTGGTGCAATACGCCAATTCCAATTCAGGTTCTACTTGTGTTTTCTCTTCTGATCTTGGTTTTCAACTTCTGCCTGAGAGTGAGATCATCCCATATTCATCCTTCTGTTTCTGACTTATTACACTTAACATGAATTTTTCAAGGTCCATCCAAGATTGGCTGAAAATGGTGAAGTCACCATTTTTTATAGCTTAGTAGTATTCCATTGTGTATATATACCACAACTTGCTCAGCCACTCATTTGTTGTTGTTGGACATCTGGGTTGCTTCCAGGTTTTGGCTATTACAAATTGTGCTGCCAAGAACATATGTGTACACAGATCTTTTTGGATGGCTGTGTTGGGTTCCTTAGGATATATCCCCAGGAGAGGAATTGCAGGATTATAGGGTAGGTCCATTTCTAGCCTTCTGAGAGTTCTCCAGACTGTTCTCCACAGTGGTGGGACCAACTGACATTCCCACCAGCAGTGCAGGAGGGTTCCTTTGCCCCCCCCAATCTCTCCAGCATTTACTGCTGCTACCTTTCTGATGTATGACATTCTCACAAGAGTGAAGTGGTATCTCATTGTTGTCTTCATTTGCATTTCTCTGACAATCAGAGACTTGGAGCATTTCTTTATGTGTTTCTCAGCCTTTTGGATCTCTTCTGTGGTGAATATTCTATTCATGTCCTCTCCCCATTTTTGGATGGAGTTTTTTTTTTTTTCTTGTTGAGTTTGGCAAGCTCTTTATGTATTCTGGTTATTAGCCTCTTGTCTTATATATGGCATGTAAAGATCTTCTCCCATTCTGTCTCTTGGTTTGGGTAGTGGTTTCTTTTGCTGTGCAGAAGCTTTTTAATTTGATGTAGTCCCATAGGTTTATACTTGCCTTAGTCTTCTTTGTATTTGGATTTGTTTCACTAAAGATGTCTTTAAAGTTTATGTGGAAAAGAGTTCTGCCAATATTTTCCTCTAAGTATCTGATAGTTTGTGGTCTAACATCCAAGTCCTTGATCCACTTGGAAGTTACTTTTGTATTTGGTGAAATATAGTGGTTCAGTTTCATTCTTCTGCATGTTTCAAACCATTTGTTGTGTAGTTTTCAAGGCAGAGATGAGTAAAACAATCATCTCAGGTGAGCCAAAAAGAGAAAGATAAATACCAGATGATCTCACTTACAGGTGGAACCTAAAAACAGGGACAGAAAGGGAAACCACAAAGTAAAACTTGGACTGAGTGGGGCGGACTACACCAAAGCAAAAGACTCTGGGGAAGGAGGGTTTGGGAAGGGATGGAAGAGGACCTTGGAGTCTTGGTGTATGAGAGTGGAGAAGATCCTAAGTTAGCAGTGAGAGTGTCCTGCAGACACCTCCCACAGGGAGACAAGAAACTGTATCTATATATCAACAACCATACTGCAAACCATTAACCTCCCAATAAAGTGGAAAAATAAATAGAACAAAAATCATCTCTAGTCCAGCTGAGAGAGAAAGAGAAAGGGGCATTTAAATCATTGCACTTGGTGAAGTGATGTTTCCCCTCAGTGTTGAGTATCAGCTCACAAAAAAGACTGAGAAAGAAACTCCTCTTTCCTGCCTGTTTGAGCTGAGACATGGATCTTCCACTCTCAGTAACCCTGTTTCTTCAAGACTGAATAAACTACTCTTTATTCAATCCCCAGCTCGAGATGGCAGGTCACAGAACTTCTCAGTCTTCATAACTACATAAGCCACGTCCTTGTTATCTATCTTATCCAGCTACCTATCTGCCTATCTGATCTACTAGTATCTTTCCTATTGCTTGTGTTCTCTAAAATTCTAATATATATACTCCAGTTACTAGGTCTCTGATTCTTCAAGTTTTGTGTTTTCTGCTTATTCTTCCCTAACAAGTCCTCTTATTTCCTATTCTAGATAATTACATTCATTCTATAATTCTCAACTGAGACATTACCATCTCCAAAAGGCCTCTGAAAGCTCCATTCCAAGCCTTGGGGTGGCACCCTATTTTTACTGAGTCCTCCTCATCAGACTAAAATCTTCTTGGGGATAAATAACAATTATTTCATTTCCTAGTCCCTTGGATCTAGTACAGTCTCCCCCAAACAATTCGTAACTCTATTCTACTTCCACTCTATAGTATGTTACTATGTTTTAAAAAATGTTTATTTTTATAGAGACAGAAACTGTGGGGAAGGGAGATAAAATAGGAGGGAGGGAGACCTGCAGCACTGCTTCACTACTTATGAAGCTTCTCCCCTGTAGGTGGTTCAAGTCCCCAGTCCAGTGCACATTCTTACTAAATGTGCCACCATCAGCCCCCTATGTTCCTATGTTTTATCTACTCCTCTATGAGTCAAATTTATGATGCCAGGAAATTACTACTGGTCTCAGCAACAGTAATGGTAGCTGGCATAGATAAGGTACCCAGGCCATTAAGTATTTGTTTAATAAATGAACTAGTAAATTTGACATTTAAATCCTTCCCCAGATATGAAGTTTGTTCCATCATATCTGTCTTTATCATGGAAACCAGTACTTTGTAAGTTTCCATTGACTTAAAACTTTTAGTTACCACTGTGTGACTTTGGACAAGTTACTAATCCTGCCTCTGACTTAGCTTTCCCACCTGTAAAATGGTGATTCTGTTAGATCCTGCCTCATTTCACTTCCATGAGGGTTAATGTTAACTATAATAACCACAATCTACATAAGTACCTCCATTTTATTTTATAATTCCCAATCTCTTAAAAGAGCACCTGCAATGTATCTTCCCCACTGCAAAGTCTTCAAGCAACAATTGTTTCAACAATTGTAGGAGTCATAGGGCTATTACAAGCATTATTCCTAGCACAGTGCTACTTGGTTATTAAATGCTTGACTAGAATGCCAATTTGAAATTCCACTTGTGAAATACTTGCATCTTTTGTGCAGGCCATCTTTTCAAATTACCCAATATTGAACTGATTTGTGCTATTCAACAGAAAATGAGCTTTAGTGAAATAGGTTTTTTTTCCTCTTGCCTATTTCTTCCACTTTAGTTATGAATAACAGTTATGAGCAGAATAACAATGGCATTTCTATTTTTATAAATGTCACTCATACACCTGTTTTTTTTCAAAACCTGACACATGAGCTAGGTACATTTCAAACCAGATTTAGAAAGGATCTTAAATTGGGAGAAAAATGTCCTCCGGTGCTCCAAGAAGCAAATAAACATGGTCACAGTGGCATGTACATGATGATATTGGAAAGTCAATCTGAAAGTGCTATTCCAGGTAAGTTGGACAGGTGCAAGTCACACTTTTTATAGGCATGGTGGCTTGCATTCCTATGGTGCCAATAAAAGATTTCATGCCCTAGAAACTTACTAATGACAAAAATAAAATCTGTGATGGATGCCTGTGAGAACAGGGAAGGTTGCCTGACACAGGTAGTAGCAGCTAAATATATGCCCAAGGTTCAGGCATTGCCCAAAAGATGGCACTGTTTATGCTTATATCATCCTTAATTGCAAACTTTATATTAGGTGGGCACATTAATGAACTAAATTAAGACAGAGCAGAGATATTATCCTCCACACAAATCAAACTGTCTTTTTATTACAGGCCTTTTCAAATTCTTCATCTTGCTCCTCAGCAAATGAATAGGCCCAAGCTGTTACGTGTAGTAACTGCAGTGTCAGCAAACCTTTTACTTATTACTCTTCCCCCTTCCCTTCGACTCCCCGCCCCTTCTCTCTCTTAAAGAGGATTCTGGATTCATCTGAAATCATTACTGATGTAATGGTTCTCACAGATGGGCAATTGAGACAAATTTAACTTTTCGGTCTGGAAAGCTAGACTTTCAAATGTAAGTGTTTCTTATTGATCTTTTAGAGGTGGCTATGTAGGGGAAACATAATCAGTTGCTGAATACTAGAAAGCATTGTCTTTGAAATTATTTGTGAAAATTCCAAGATAACTTTACTATGCAAATGGAAAATCAGAGCTGATGACAGTGATTGAATCCCAAGGTGCCCTCCGGCACACTTCCGTGGAGGACATGGTGGCAGATGGCTTGAAGGAGCTCTTCTGACACCATGGTGCACATTTATATATTGGCTGGCCCAGCAGGTCTTTATGAAACCAACTTCCCCATTACTCAGTGACTTCTCTCCACAGATTACTGGCTGTCTAAGGTGATTCAAACACCTGAAGGATTGATGGATCCAAAATGCTATCTATCACTTTACCATGTCATTAGTATCAATAATCACAACAGCATTTTACTCCCCCCCCCCCCATAATGAGTCTTTACAATCTGATGGGCATTTAGATTTCTTACAACATACTGCTGTAAAAGCAGATTCATATATTTGAACCATTCCAAATATAATTCAGTTTTTCTAGTACCTAGATTCCATTATGTTTTCAGAATGTCAACTGATTAAAATTTGGAAAACGAGGTTTCTGTTGTACTAGCTACATATCTTCAAAGGGCTTAATAGCCACATGTGTCTGTGGGCAACTGTATTGGATAGTAATCAGTTTCTTTAATTTTAATTAATTTTTAAATGAGGGGATATTGGTGTAAAAGTCTGCATATGTTTTAGAAACTTCTTCGTCCCTCTTCAGATGCTTATGCAAATTACCACACTGAGCTCACCACACTACCCCTTCACCATGGCCCACTGAACCCCTCCATCCTCTCAGTCTTCCCTACCATTCCCCCACCAGTTACGTCATTTTTGCAATTATAATCCAAGGGCCTTTATTTGCCTGCCATAGATTTTAATTTCAATTATTCCATTTTTTTAAATGAATTTATTTTTAAAATACTTTTTATTCATTTATAGGGTAAAGAGAAAATGCTGAGACAAAGGGGGAGACAAAGAAGGAGAGAGAGAGACACCTGCAGCACTGCTTCACCACTTGTGAAGCTCTCTCCCTGCAGATGGGGACCAAAGCTTAAACCCAGGTCCTTGCACATTGTAATATATGCAATTAACAGAGTGTGCCACCATCTGGGTCCCCCAATCATTTCTGATTAGTGTAATTAGAGCTTTCCAGAGAAATAAATATGACATAAATGTATACACATACTTTTTGCATATGAATGTAAATGCATGTGTATATACTTTGTATATTAATATGCAGATATTAAACACAGTTATCTATATACTTGTGCAGTATGTGTGTATGTAATCTCTTACCAGTTGCTTTTCTCTGAAGAACACTTACTACTTTGATATACAAAGTAAATCTGCTGAATGCTCTTCCTGGAGGCAGGATATCCCTAGTTATAAGAATACTGTTGGGCTATGAGCAGCAGCAGATGTGTTTTTCTCCTCTCCGCTCCTCTCCCGGATCAACTGGGAATACCAAAGAAGACCACCTGGGACCGAAACGAGACAGGACTAGAACAACTTCAGGAACCCACTAAATCACTGGTGAGTGTAAACACATGTGGGTGATGGACAGAGAGGAGCCTAGGGAGAGATTAAGTAGCTGGTAACAGTCCGGCAGTTTATCAGTTGAGACACCACCTCCAGCCTGTTCCACCTACAAGGGGATGGCTGAAGGGAGGAGAGGACTCCCCTGAGACTCACCAAGTGCAACCCTGAGTCTCCATTGCTACTGCCTTCAGAATCTGGAGGAGCAGCAGGGAGGCCCTGGGCTGACACCAGGGGACAGAGAACTAACCAGGAAACTCAGGAGAAGACCTATACGTTGGTGGCATAGTGGTGGGTGGGGCTATGAAAGTCTCTTTGCATAACCACTGGATTATCTCTGCCACACCCTGCTTTATCTCTTGGTCAAGAGTCAGTGATTAAACTAAGAAGCCTACTTATAGTTTAAAAGCCCTTAGGCTCCCATAGCCTAAAGGGAAGAAAAAGCACGAAAGAGGCTTTTAAGCCACTGAGCTCCAAATATAGTATTTCTATAAAATACTATAGAAACAACTGTCAATTTCCACAACTGTGAACCCTTTAAGTACCTTACTTAGACACAAGTCAATCCAGGCAATAGTGATCAGTAATTTGAAATGTACTGAGAGAAGGACCTCATAACATAATATATAATATGCCTAAACCAGCAAGAAGAAATATGGGAGAAATGAACTAGGACAAGAGTCCAGCTTCCTCTTTACTTAGTTTTGGAAGTTAGTAGGTATCTAGGAAATCGTCCATTTCTTCCAGGTTCTCTAGCTTGGTGGCATATAGTTGTTCATAGAAGCCTCGCATGATACGTTGAATTTTTGCGGTGTCTGCTGTGATGTCTCCTCTTTCATTTACGATCCGATTTATTTGAGTCTTCTCCCTTTTTTGTTCTGTGAGTCTGGCTAAAGGTTTGTTGATTTTGTTTACTCTTTCAAAGAAACAACATTTATTTTCATTGATCTTTTGTATGGTTTTCTTATTCTCAATGTTATTGATTTCTGCCCTAATTTTAGTGATTTCTGTCCTTCTATTTGCTTTAGGGTTCCTTTGTTCTTCTTCTTCTAGGTCTTTAAGTTGTGCAATCAGGCTGTTTATTTGTGCTTTTTCTTGTTTCCTAATGTGTGCTTGTATGGCTATGAACTTCCCTCTCAGTACTGCCTTAACTGTGTCCCAAATATTTTGATATCTTGTGTCTTCATTTTCATTGAACTCTCAAAACATTTTGATTTCTTCCTTTATTTCCTCTTTGACCCAGTAGTTGTTAAGGAGTGTACTGTTGAACTTCCACACTTTGGGACTATTACTAATATGTTGTTGATTGTTGGTGTTAGTTTAATTCCACTGTGGTCTGAGAAGATGCTTGCGATGATTTCAATGCTCTTTGTGGCCTAACGTATGGTATATCCTTGAGAATGACCCATGTGGACTTGAGTAAAATATGCATTCCAGTTTCTTGGGGTGAATGACTCTGCAAATGTCCAATAATTCTGGTTTATCTATCTCCTCATTTAGCACCCTTATGTGTTTATTTTCTGCCTGGATGATCTGTCATTGAAAGAGTAAGGTGTTACAAGTCCTCTACTATGACTGTGTTGCTGTTAATATATTGCTGTAGCACTTTCAGTAGACATTTGATGTATTTAGATGGCTTCTCATCGGGTGCATAGATGTTAATAATTGTTAAGTCCTCTTGATTGACTGATCCTCTGAGCATTAAGTAGTGTCCATTCCTATCTTTTTTAATCTTACCTATTTTAAAGTCTAGCATGTCAGCAGATAACATGAACAAGTCCATCACAGCTAATGAAATTGAAACAGTTATTAAAAATCTCCCCAGAATTAAAAGTCCTGAACAGATGGTTTTACAAATGAATTCTACAAAACCTTCAAAGAAGAACTAATACCTCTACTTTTAAAAGTCTTCCAGAAGATTGAAGACACTGGAATACTCCCTTCCAGCTTCTACGAAGCCAACATCACTCTCATACCAAAAGCAGACAGGGACACAGCCAAAAAAGAAAAGTACAGACCAATATTTCTGATGAATATAGATTCTAAAATACTGAACAAAATTCTAGCCAAACGGATACAGCAGTATATTAAAAAGATTGTTCATCATGACCAAGTGGGGTTTATCCCAGGCATGCAAGATCAAAACACTACGAAAAATGGGAATAGATAGAAAATTCCTGAAGATAGTGTAGTCTATATATAGCAAACCTACAGCCAACATCATACTCATGGTGAAAAACTGGAAGCATTTCCCCTCAGATCAGGTACTAGACAGGGCTGCCCACTATCACCATTACTATTCAACATAGTGTTGGAAGTTCTTGCCATAGCAATCAGGCAGGAGCAAGGAATAAAAAGGGATATAGATTGGAAGAGAAGAAGTCAAACTCTGCCTATTTGTAGATGACATGATAGTATACACAGAAAAACCTAAGGAATCCAGCACTTATATTTTGGATATCATCAAGCAACACAGTAAGGTGTCATGCTACAAAATTAACATTTCTCTATGAAAACACTAAGGTAGAAGAAGTCGAAATTCAGCAATCAATTCCTTTTACTATAGCAACAAAAACAATAAAATATCTAGGAATAAACCTAACCAAAGAAGTGAAAGACTTATATACTGAAAATTATCAGTCACTACTCAAGGAAATTGAAAAAGACACAAAGAAGTGGAAAGATATTCCATGTTCATGGGTGTCAGGCTTGCATAGCAAGTGTGTGCTCTCTGGGTTGGAGAGAACTCCTCAACCAGACTCAGCCTGGGCTACTACTCACTCAGCAACGTAGGAGACAGATGACTCAAGAACTCATGGCAGTGTGGTAAAACAAAAGGATTTATTGATCAGAGAGCCAATGCTTTTATAGGATACAACAGGAAGTGGCAAGTAGGAAAGAGAAATGGCTAGGAAAGGGGGTGGAGAAAGGCAAAAGCATGCTGGGAAGGTGGAAGCTTCCTTAGCAACTGTTGTGAGGGTTTTAGCCAGTGGGATTAATGTTACCCTGCAGGCAGGGCAGGTCTCAAGGTAGAAAGAAGATAGATCAATTAGGATGGGTGGGGATCTTTCAGGCAAAACAATGATTATGTAAATAGGCTACAGTATCAGCAATGCAGGATGAACAGGGGAACTGGCTTAATGCTCGACACATGGGTTGGAATTATTATTATTATTTTTTTTCCTCCAGGGTTATTGCTGGGCTCAGTGCCTGCACCATTAATCCACCGCTCCTGGAGGCCATTTTTCCACTTTTGTTGCCCTAGTTGTTGCAGCCTCGTTGCGGTTATTATTGCCATTGTTGACGTTGCTTTGTTGTTGGATAGGACAGAGAGAAATGGAGAGAGGAGGGGAAGACAGAGAGAGGGGGAGAGAAAGATAGACACCTGCAGACCTGCTTCACAGGCTGTGAAGCAACTCCCCTGCAGGTGGGGAGCCCGGGGCTCGAACCGGGATCCTTACACCGGTCCCTGTGCATTGCGCCACGTGCGCTTAACCCACTGCGCCACCGCCCGACCCCCGGGTTGGAATTATTAACATCATCAAAATGAAAATACTACCCAGAGCCATATATAAATTCAGTGCTATCCCCAACAGGATCCCAACCACATTTTTTTGTAGAATAGAACAAATGCTACGAATGTTTATTTGGAACCAGAAAAGACCTACATTTGCCAAAAGTATGTTGAGAAAAAAGAACAAAACCGGAGGCATCACACTCTCATATCTCAAATTGTATTATAGGGCCATTGTCATCAAAACTGCTTGGTACTGGAACATGAATAGACATACTGACCAGTGGAATAGAACTGAGTGCCCAGACGTAAGCCACCACACCTATGGACATCTTATCTTTGACAAAGGTGCCCAGACTATTAAATAGGGAAAGCGAGCCTCTTCAACAAATGGTGTTGAAAAAAATGGGTTGAAACATGCAAGAATGAAACTGAACCATTATATTTCACCAAATACAAAAGTAAATTCCAAGTGGATCAAGGACTTGGATGTTAGACCACAAACTATCAGATACTTAGAGGAAAATGTTGGCAGAACTCTTTTCTGCATAAATTTTAAAGACATCTTCAATGAAATGAATCCAATTACAAAGAAGACTAAGGCAAGCATAAACCTATGGGACTACATCAAATTAAAAAGCTTATGCACAGCAAAAGAAACCCAAATCAAGAGACCCCTCACAGAATGGGAGAAGATCTTTACATACCATACATTAAGACAAGAGACTAATAACCAGAATATATAAAGAACTTGCAAATCTCAACAATAAGAAAAAAAAATAACTCCATCCAAAAATGGGGAGAGGACATGGATAGAACATTCACCACAGAAGAGATCCAAAAGGCTGAGAAACACATAATGCTCCAAGTCTCTGATTGTCAGAGAAATGCAAATAAAGACAACAACAAGATACCACTTCACTCCTGTGAGAATGTCATACATCAGAAAAGGTAACAGCAGCAAATGCTGAAGAGGTTGTGGGGTCAAAGGAACCCTCCTACACTGCTGGTGGGAATGTCAATTGGTCCAACCACTGTGGAGAACAGTCTGGAGAACTCTCAGAAGGCTAGAAATGGACCTACCCTATAATCCTGCAATTCCTCTCCTGGGGCTATATCCTAAGGAACCCAACACACTCATCCAAAAAATCTGTGTACACATATGTTCTTGGCAGCACAATTTGTAATAGCCAAAACCTGGAAGCAACCCAGATGTCCAACAACAACAAATGAGTGGCTGAGCAAGTTGTGGTATATATATATAATGAAATATTACTCAGCTATAAAAAATGGTGGCTTTACTGTTTTCAGCTGGTCTTGAATGGACCTTGAAAAATTCATGTTAAGTGAAATAAGTCAGAAACAGAAGGATGAATATGTGATGATCTAACTCTCAGGTAAAAGTTGAAAACCAAGATCAGAAGAGAAAACACAAGTAGAACCTGAATTGGAATTGGTGTATTGCACCAAAGTAAAAGACTCTGGGGTGGATGGGGAGAATATAGATCCAAGAAAGATGACAGAGGACCTAGTGGGGGTTGTCTTGTTATATGGAAAACTGAGAAATTTTATGCATGTACAAAATATTGTATTTACTGTTGAATGTAAAACACTGAGTCCCCAATAAATAAATTAAAAAATAAAAAGAATATTGTTAACCAATTACAACAGGAGCCAGAGAAAGAAGAGGAAAAAAGGAAACATGGGAGTAGTAATAGATATAGCTGTGATTTAAAATGGAAAAGAAGGCGGGATCATAGAAAAATAAGGAAATATATATATGTATATATACATATATATATATATATATATATATATATATATATATATGTAGAGAGAGAGAGAGAGAGAAATAATCATCAATCCATTATTGTGACCTTGGGAGAATCACTGTGGTTTACAGTGGAGACAATGGGAACACAGAACTCTGGTGGTTGGAATGATGTGGATTTGTGTCCCTGTTATTTTGTAAATAACTAAGAAAAAAAAGAATTTTGAAATAAAATTTTCCCCACAATGAAAAGGAAGTGAATCTTTTTTTATACTCCTAGTGAAAGGGAAGTGAATCTGGAAAGCACTAGTGGAAGCAGTTCCACTAGTCTGAGAGAAGAGGAAATCTGAGAGAAGAGGAAATGAGGAAAAACACCCAGAAGTAGTAAAAGGTGTAGGGGTGAGTTAGAAAGGAACTGAAGGCAGGACCATTGAAAAAATGATATCTATGTCTATATAGATATAGAATCAGCTTGTATCAGTGACCTTGGGGAACTACTGCAGTTACCAAAGGAGGGGATGGGGGCACAGAAATTTGGTGGTGGGAACCATATGGATTATACACCTATAATCTTACCATTTTATAAACTAATAAAAAATTTAAAATTTTAAGTGAATAGATACTGTTATTCCATGTTCTAACTGCATGTGGTTGTTACTGGAGAGAAAGTCAGTCTGAAACCATCTCATGCACAGAGGGAAGTGTTGACAGAATACTGTATAAACTCTTATCCCAAAATGTCTTTGAAGACTTGAGACCATCAACAAGGAAAACAAAAGCAAAAATAAACTAAGGGACTACATCAAGCTGAAAAGGTTCTGCACAGCAGGGTCAGGCGGTGGCACATCAAGTTGAGTGCGCCAAGTGCACAGACCTGTGCAAGAATCCAGGTTCGAGCCCCCACTCCCCACCTGCAGGAGGGACACTTCATGAGTGGTGAAGGGGGTCAGCAAGTATCTCTCTGTCTCTCTCCCTCTTTATCTCCTCCTTCCCTCTCAATTTCTCTCTATCCTATCTATAATAGAAAAAATGGCCACCAAGAGCAGTATATTCATTGTGCTGGCACTGAGCCCAGTGATAACCCTGGAGGGGGGAAAAAAAAGTTTCTGTACAGCAAAAAGAACCACGACCAAAACAGAAGGGCACCCTACTATATGGAAGAAGATATTTACACATTATACATCAGATAAAGGGCTAATAACCAAGATATAAAGAACTCAAAAAACTCAACAACAACAAAAATAGCCAATCCCATTAAAAATGAGGAGAATATATGAACAGAACCTTCTTGTGCTTTGTATATTTGTTGGCATGAGACTCTCACTTTTCTTTAAAGTTTATTTTAAAATTTTTTATTATCTTCATTTACTGGCTAGAGACAGACAGAAATTGAGAGGAAAGGGGGGTGACAGAAAGGGAGACGGACACCTGCAATATTGCCTCACCACTCTCAAAGCTTTCCTCCTGTAGGTGGAAATGAGGGCTCGAATCCAAGTCCTTGTGCATTGTAACATGTGTGTTCAGCCAGGTGTACCATCACCTGGCTATCACTTCATATGCCTAACACACATGCCCCATTGTGAACCCCTCCCTTCTTTACCACCATCACTATCTTGTGCTATGCTTGGGAAGCTTATGAAAGGTGAACCTTAAAACCCCATAACTGAGAGCTAAAAGCATAGTAATTAGGATCTGACAGCCTGGAGATGATTTCTTACCTAAACCCTTCATTCAGCATATGATGTGAAACAAATTACCTGAGATAGCTATGCCCACTTTTGCCTGACTCTTCCTGGTGGAAATACAGCTTCTCTCTGTCTAGAGGGGCAGGTGGCCTTCAAGGGATAAAGCAGATTGTGTATGGAAAGAAGTTTGTGTCACTCAGTGCATGGCACATGGTAAACCCTCATTACATGAGTCAATTTCCATTTCTGCTGGGTCCAGATGTTTGCACTAATTTTATGTAAATTACTACTTTACTGCATATAGTCTCTACGTTTCCACTTATTGCTGAACAGGCTGAACGGCTTGCTCTTTAGTCAGGAAAATGGCACCCACACTTCATGGTGAGCATGCAATAATTGTTCAATACTCATCAAGTTGATTTACTAAGCTCCTACTACTTGTGGTGCATAAAATTGGGCACTGGACCATAGATACACTTATCCCTGAGGAATTTATGGTCTACTAAAGAATTTTTTGAGCTTGTCATTCTACTTCTTCCTGTTTCAAGTGTACTCACTGCTAGCAGGCAACAGTGGTTAGAAATGTAAGGACATCTTCTGTCTTCATATTTCCTCACATGATATGTACAAGTCTAATAAATGTGTCACATGTCCATGATGGTGTGGAAAAAAAGTCAAAGGAACCCATTATGAAAGTTATTTGCAGCCTGAGAGACAGCAGAAACTTTGATGCCTGAAGCTCCTATGTCCCAGTTTCAATCCCTAGCATCACCATAAACCAGAGATGAGTAGTGCTCTGGTGTCTCTCATTAAATGAGGAAAATACATTAAAAAATTTGAGTGCCAATGTGAAGCCTCCACCATCCTGCTTGTTTCCTGACCCTCTTATTATCAGCAAGGTCACAGAGAAGCTGGCATCTGGAAAGTCCTGGGTGTGCCATCTCTCTGAGCCTCCCAGTTCTCTCATCTGCATAACAGGACAATAATGCCATCCAATTGAGGATTGTGGGGAAGATGTCTAGTCCCTGACCCCACTAGGCACACTGTGGGCACACAGTTAAAGCTGCTGGGTCTTGGCCTCAGGTAAGTCCTGGTGTTCTTTGTCCATTCAACTCTCCCTGGTACCATGGCTTAGCTTTCTCTCTTCCCTTTGGTAGGGCTAACCCTGCTTTTGTTTTTTCACTGAGGCATCCCTAGCACCTAATGACATATAACCCATGACTGGGTTAGACTCTGGTTCTAGCATGCCTAAGTGAGCAGTAGCATGGCTTCTCCCTATAGTAAATTTCTCCATGTAATATATGGACATTAAACAACTCAACATAGAAGAGCTTCTCTTAAAAACCAGTGATGTTTTATACACTTCACAATTTTCATTTACATATAATTTTTAAAAAATTTGAACAGAGAGGGGCCAGGTGGTGGCGCACCTGGTTGAGCGCACAGGTTACAATGCACAAGGACCCAGGTTCAAGCCCCTCGTCCCCACCTTCAGGGGGAAAGCTTCACAAGTGGTGAAGTAGGGCTGCAGGTGTCTCTCTGTCTCTCTCCCTCTCTATCTCCTTCTTTCCTCTCTATTTCTGGCTGTCTCTATCCAATAAGTAAATAAAGATAATAAAAAATTTTTTTAATTTGAATAGAGAATTATCATAGGTTCCTGCAGTTTCACTTCTGAGTATATTTCCAGAAGAACTGAAATCTGACCCCAACAAAATAGTTTTAAAAAATAACCGAAAGCTAGATATTGAGAAGATATTTGTATACCCATGTTCACAGCAACATTAGTCATAAGAGTCAAAAGGTAAAAAATCACTCCAATGTTGGATTTGAAGAAACAAACATATTATATACTTTGCTATGTATATGGCCCATGCTTGGAACCAGCCCCCACTTCAGTGCTGTGATCCTGGAGTCTCAGTTTCTCCCTCTCCCTCTCCTCCCTGTGCCCCTCCCACCTCCCCACACCACCAGAAATATCAATTCAGAAGAGTGAGGATTGGAGATGATGAACATACATGTGAATAAATAAAAATTCAGCCTTAAAAGGTAAAACCCACTGGCAGTAGCACAGTGGGTTAAGCGCAGGCAGCACAAAGTGCAAGGACCAGTGTAAGGATCCTGGTTCGAGCCCCCACCTCCCCACCTGCAGGGAGTCACTTTACAAGTGGTGAAGCAGGTCTGCAGCTGTCTATCTTTCTCTCCCACTCTGTCTTTCCCTCCTCTCTCTATTTCTCACTGACCTATCAAAAAAAAAAAAAAAGGTAAAAATTGGGGCTGGGAGAAAGCACACCTGGTTGAGTATGTACCTGACCAAGAATGAAGCCCTGGGCTTGTGCCCTGGCAGAGCTTCATGGCTGGTGGAGTGGAATGGTGTCTCCCTTCTTTTTCTATCTCTCCTCTTTGTCCCTTCTCTGAAAAAAAAAAAAAAAAAAAGAATGTGAACCCAGGAATGTAGCATCCTGAGTTCATTCTTTGGGAAGACAAATAAGCAAAAACTAAAAAATAAACAAATAAAACTCAAGTCTAATTTCTGGGAAATAGCTCAGCCAGAGTGCAGAGCTTACATGTATGAGGTCCCAGCTTTGATCCTGTGTGGCAGGTATGCCAGAGCTTAGCCTGACCAGTGCTCTGTTCTCCCTCTTTATCATTAAAAATGATTTAAGGGGGCTGGGCAGTAGTGCAGTAGGTGACATCAACAACATCAACAGTGACCACAGCAAGTCTACAACAACAAGAGCAACAAAAGGGGGAAAATGGCCTCCAGGAGCGGTGGATTCATGGTGCAGGCACTGAGCCCCAGCAATAAATAAATAAATAAATAAATAAATAAGAGAAGAGACGGGATTAAAACCTCTCAATTTTGGGGGGAGTGATTAGCCTTCTGAATTTAAGGCAAGGACACACATAAAACAGGGCATTTGTGACCACAAGACAGCCCAAAGAAACCACCCCCACCCCATCCCACCAGCCACACATCATATAAACAAGAGAAACCTAGAGATCACAATAGCACCACCTGCCAGCCATCAATAACCAGTACAAAAAATGCACAAGCAGAGAAACAGAACTAAATAGCCAGCTATGCCATATCAGCCAGACAGAAATGAAACAGAGAAAATACAAGGAATTACAGATTTAGGGAGACTCTCAGAGACAGACTACAGAAAAGCTCACTCACTATGAGGACTCTCCAAAAATTTAAGCAAGAATTAAAAGAGCATGTTACTGTGGAATTAAAACACACAAGAGAGGAACTTATAACAGAGGTCACTAAGAATCTTCAAATCTTGAAAGAAAAACTTCAGTCAGAACTCCAGGGAGTAAAAGACACTCTAACTGCAACCCATACCCAGGTAAAAGGCTTAGGAAGTAGATTCACATATTCCGAAAAAATAATCTCCAATCTAGAAGATATGGTCAGCCCACTCTTTCAATTCAAAGATATGGGAGAGGAATGGTTTAGAAAGACTGAAGCAACTCTGTGAAATTTCAGATTCCATCAAAATATTGAAGAGTGATAGGTATATCTGAAGAGGAGGACAAGACCAAAGGCCTAGAGTCCATTTTCAGAGCAATTTTAGCTGAGAACTTCCCTCACTTAGGAAACCCTCAGAACATTCTCATCCAAGAAGCAGAAATGATTACCCAGATTTATAAATACAAAAAGACCAATGCCAAGGCACATTACTGTAAAACTATCAAAAGTCAATAACAAGGAAAAAAAATTACTAGCTGTTAGAAAAAGGAAAGAAGTTACAAACAAAGGCAGAGCTATAAGATTTCATCAGATTTCTCTTTACTATTTCTAGAGGCAAGGAGAGAGTGGAATGACATATTCAAAGTACTAAAGGAGAGGAACTCCAGCCACGAATATTGTATCCTGCAAAGTTATCCTTCAAATATGAAGGAGAAATAAAGGTTTTCTCAAATATTCAAGAAGTAAAGGAATTTGCCACAATCAACCCCACCTTACAACTACTGAACCAAGTCCTACCAGAGAAAGGAGGCAGCAAAAGAAAACAAGTTCCAAACACCAAGTTGCAGATGCTACCATGATGCCAACCTGACTCCCCCAGACAGACAATCTCATCAATGTACCCTGGAACCCCACCTCTCCAGAGCCCTGCCCCAGCAGGGAAAAGATGGGGACAGGCTGGGAGTATGGATCAACCTGCCAATGTCCATGTTCATCAGAGAAGCAATTACAGAAACCAGACATCCCACCGTATGCACCCACTTCATGCTCCCAGAGAGATACAGAATAGGAAAACTTCCTATGGAGGGGGAGGGATACAGAACTCTGGTGGTGGGAAATGTGTGGAATTTCATCCTTCTTATTCTATTATTTTGTTGATATTTTCTATTTTTTATTTTATAAATAAATTAAATTAAAAATATATTTAAAAAACTATAACAAGGGCAATAACAAGGGCAACAAAATGGGAAAAATGTCCTCCAGGAGCAGTGGATTCATTGTGCAGGCACCGAGAGCCCTAGCGATAACACTGGAGGCAAAAAAAAAAAAAAAAAGATTTAAAAGAATAAAGAAATATATTTTTTTAATTTTTTATTTAAGAAAGGATTAATGAACAAAACCATAAGGTAGGAGGGGTACAACTCCACACAATTCCCACCACCCAATCTCCTTAACCCACCCCCTCCCATGATAGCTTTCCCATTCTCTAGCCCTCTGGGAGCATGGACCCAGGGTCATTGAGGGTTGCAGAAGGTAGAAGGTCTGGCTTCTGTAATTGCTTCCCCGCTGAACATGGGCGTTGACTGGTCGGTTCATACTCCCAGTCTGCCTCTCTCTTTCCCTAGTAAGGTGTGTCTCTGGGGAAGCTGAGCTCCAGGACACATTGGTGGGGTCTTCAATCCAGGGAAGCCTGGCCAGCATCCTGGTGGCATCTGGAACCTGGTGATTGAAAAGAGAGTTAACATACAAAGCCAAATAAATTGTTGAGCAATCATGGATCCCAAGCTTGGAATAGTGGAGAGGAAGTGTTAGGGAGGTACTCACTGCAAACTCTAGTGTACTTCTGCTTTCAGGTATATATTTTGCAGTAGTTTATGGATACGTGTGAACATAAGCTCTCTTTCACAGAAACTGGTGTATATCTAGGTTATGGGACTTTGTTAGAAGGTGAACCACCTGAGATGAAATTAGAGTGTACTATAAAAGGAAAGGTCTCACCTGAGTAATGAAGCTGAAGGGTTGTCATTCCACACGTGAAGTCTCTGGACACAGTCTGAGGTGAAGCATGTTGAGGTGGCAATCGTTGCGTTGGTTAGGTTGTGATCGGTGGATGCAATATTATTTGGTATGGATTGGGAGACGCATATGGGAAAGTGGGCCCTATCCAAGGGTTCCAGGACTGGGGGAAGTAGGGGCTCTATAGTGGAGATGTGAGTTCCTGCTGTCTTAGGGTTCAAAAAGACAGTCGATAGTTAATGTTATCATCACATTATTTGGTAATTGGGTTAACTTTGAAAAGTCCTTTTGTTAGGGTTTTCTGTACAGTACCCAGTATCTTGTATATAGCTGTGCTATTGGATGCTTCTAATCTACTTGGTCTAGGCTTTTGAGAGAGTCCGCATATCAAATACACAGCCTATATATTAAAAAGATTCAGTTTGTGTTTTGAGAAACTTTGAGACAAACAACTGATTTTCCCCCTCTCATATTAATTAACTACTGATTTATATGTCTACATTTTGCTAGGAGAAATATTTTTAAAAGAAAAGAATCTGATACATCTTACAAAATGGCTGAACTAAACATTGTGCTAAGTGAGATCATTGAGACCATTCAGGTAAAGCATCAAAATTAAACATATATACACACACATACATACATATATATATATAGAGAGAGACACTTTCTACTTGCTTATTGGAATCCTTTAATAAAACTACTAGACTGGAGTCGGGTGGTAGTGTAGCTGTTAAGCACACCTGGCGCAAAGCGCAAGGACTGGAGTAAGGATCCCAGTTCGAGCCCCGGGCTCCCCACCTACAGGGAAGTCGCTTCACAGGTGGTGAAGCAGGGCTGCAGGTATCTGTCTTTCTCTCCTCCTCTCTGTCTTCCCCTCCTCTCTCCATTTCTCTCTGTCCTATCCAACAACGACAACATCAATAACAACAGCAACAATAAAAAAACAAGGGCAACAAAAGGGAAAATAAATATTAGAAAAAAGTAAAAATAAAAAAACTGAGAAGACTTCTATATATAAAAAATTCATGAAGATAGGAAAATGGTGGGATAGGTAGAATGATGGCTATTGAATAATGTAAACAGCTTCTGTCTGGGTTGATGAAAAACTTGGGGAGGTGGAGGGTGGTGATGGTTACTCAACAGTGTGAATATTTTCATGCTGCTATGCTTCAAATGTTATATTTTATGCCACATATACTTTACAGTTAAAAGGAGGAGGAGGAGAAAGTGAAGGAGGAGAAGGAAGAGGTAGGAGGAAGATGTGATGGTGATGTTGATGAGGACTCATTCAAGACAGTTCAAACCAGCAGCATTGGCTCAGTCTGAGAAGGAGCAGGGAGAGGGGTTCCCCATGGAGGTGGCAAACCCAGGCAGCCCTCCCCACTGCTGCCTGGCATTTTAATTACCATATGTGTCAGCCTGTTCCTCACAGACTCAACTGGGGATAGCATCAGTTGCCCCCTGTTAGATCCTGATTGTCCTGCAGAAGCTGCCTTCTTGGGCTGTACTTGTCCTAGATTACTTCAGTGCAAGGACAGTAATCATTTGCTTGTACCTGATTATGTCCTCAGTATGACACTAGCTGCTAAGCAGAACAGAGTGTGGGTGGAATTCAGCTGACTTCAAGTTTGGTTTCCCCAGTGGGCTCTCTCCCTACCCCATTACCCCAACCCTCCCTTCTCAACTCCTCTGGTTTCACTGTGGCTTTCACTTTTCTGTCAAAATGGACCAACTGTCAGAATAGAGATGGCACAGTGCTCATCTAAATTTCCTACTGATGGCATCCACATCAGAAGAAACCTGCCTAGACTGTAGATCAAAATTATTTCTCCTCTCCTCTGCTGCCAGAATAATTCTTATCGCTGAGAATCAAATCTGTTCCATGAGCTCATATATCATCATTACCTACAATACAGATTTTGAAATCAAAGCAGACCTGGCAATTTTATTGATGCTCAGAGCGGAACAGAGCCCGGGTCACCCTGAATCAGTTGCGGTGGCTTTGCCTTGCTGACAATAACAAACATGTCACTGACAGAATTACCAGAAAAGATGACTCGGTAAGTTTGGTGCACAAGGTAACTTGTCAGTGACAAGGGTGGGATATTTTTATCCTTATACTCAATGCTAATGAAATCAGTAGAGATAACACCTGATTGAAGACGTGTCCCTTGAGTGAGCAGAGGAAAGTAGAAAGTGCTGGAGTCTGCTTGTTTTCAAAGTCATTTTCAACAGAGCCATGAATTAATAAGGTGATCTTAAGAAGGACCGAGGAGGAGTTGGGGGCTTGAAGCAAAAACCCAATAAGGTCAGTATTATAATGCATTAGCTGGGTCCTGAATCGGCTCTTGAAGGCACAAGCATCCTTCACACCTAGTCTCAGTTTCCTCATTGGTTCAGTGGGAAAAATCACACCTTGCTACTTGGTGGATTGGATGCTGTCTGCTGAGTTACTGGAGATCTAAGAATAGAAATAATTGAAGTACAGAAGTGACTTATAGATTGTGTATATACTTAATAAGATTTAACAACAGCAATAAAAAAAAAACATTGTCAGGGGCCGGGTGGTGGTGCACCTGGTTGACTGCACGTGTTATAATGTGCAAGGACCTGGGTTCAACCCTCAGTCCCCACCTGCAGGGGGAGAGCTTCACAAGTGGTGAAGTAGTGCTATGGGTGTCTGTCTTCTCCCTTTCTAACTCCTACTTCCTCTCAATTTCTGGCTGTCTTTATCCAATAAATAAATAAAGATAACAAAAAAAAAAAAGGTAAAACATTGTCTGCCTCTCCAAGGGAGCAAAAAGAGGTGGGGCAGGGAAAAGGAGGAAAATTAGTGAGGGGAGAAGATATCTTAAGGGTTAGTCAGAACTCCCTGTACTGAAGCCTGTAGACCATGGACTGCCAACAAGTCACTGTCAACATACACTTCACCCATCACTGCTACTGTCCTTCAAAGGTCTTTTCAAAAGTCTTTATTTCTAGACCAATTCATCAAATTTCCTTCAGAACTCAAGGTTAGGATAATATCTACTTTCTCGTGATTCTATCATAGTTTGTTCCTTTTTTTTTTTTTTTTTTTTGGCTGTCATGATGTTTAGGGTTATTAGTAGCCTAGGAAGTAAAGTAAAGGCCATCGAAAGTAAAGCAATGTGCTCTCCAACCATGAGGTCCTGAGTTCTATCCCTGACATCATATCTGCCAGAATGGTGCTTAGTGCTTGGGTTCTCTAATACATAAAAGGTTCTTTCTTTCCTTCTTTCATTCTTCCTTCCTTCTTTCCTCCCTCCTTCCCTTTATTTCTCTTTTCTTCCTTTCTTTCTCTTTCTTTCCTTCTCTTTTTCTCCTTTCCTTCCTTCCTCCCTCCCTTTTCTTCCTTCCTTCCTTCATTTCTTTCTTTCCTTCTTTTTCTTTCCCTTACTCTTCTTCCTTTCCTTTTCTTTCTTTCTCTCTTTCTTTCTTCCTTTCCTTTTCTGTCTTCCTTTATCTCTTCCTTCCTTTCTTTCTCTCTTTCTTTCTTTCTTTCTTTCTTTCTTTCTTTCTCTTTCTCTCTTTCTTTCTTTCTTTTCTTTCTTTCTTCCTTTCTATCTTTTTCTATGCTCCTAGAAGTGATGTTTCTCAGTCTGTTACCTGACATCACTGTGGGCTTCTCTCACCCTCTTCAATGTGATAGAGTAGACAGAATAGCCAAAGTGTAAGTCTTGCTCCTTCAACATGCTGACTGTGTCCTTATAGGCAAGCCATTTCACTCCTTTAAACATGTGCCTCCACTGGTAAAATGATTTCAAAGTTGTCAGGATTAGAAGTAAGGATATAAAAGGTCTGGTGCTAAGTAGGTGCTTTAAAAACCATTAATTATTGAGCCAGTGAAATAGCTCACTTGGATAGTGTGCTGCTTTGCCATGTGTGCCACCCAGGTTTGAGTCCAGCCTTCTTTCAGTGCTTTGTCATCTATTTCTGGCTCTCTGTCTCTATCTTTAAAAAAGGGTATGTACTATATTTCCCATAGTAATGTAATGATTATTTTACTCTTTTTCCTGTAAGCTTTTTCCTCCTTTTAATTATATAAGCCTTCTTAAACCTGCTGGTTGTTAGTAGGCTACAAATACATGAATAACTTGTGAGCCTCCAGGTCTGGCACATTATGTGGCAGTATTTGATTACAGGGAGGACAATGCCTGGTCAGGGCTGGGTGGTATCACACCTGGTAGAGCATTCAGGTTACCATGAGCAAGGAACAGGGTAACAGGTCCCAGACCCTATCTGCAGGGGCTTAAGCTTCAGGAGCAGTGAACAGTGCTGTAGGTGGCTCTCTCTCACCATCCCTTTCAATTTCTATTTCAATCAAATTAACTAATAAAAAATAGCTGCATGGTGATCTCAGCTGCTGTCCTTGATGTGTCTGTACTGAGACCACCTGCCTCTGGGCTGCTCCCCAGTGAGTGCAGTGGGAACAGGAATGAAGGTGCACTCCTGGGAAACATAGAAGTTCAGTTCTAACCCATGGTCTTCCTGAACTTTTCTTAGAACTGCCCTGTGGCCTAAGAAGCATCCACAAGACCCTTCTTCCTCCATATGTGTGCCCCCCCAAAAGTCAGACCTGCACTGTGGTCTTCTGAAGGCTTGCCCAACTTCTACTGGGTCCCTCACCACTGTCTCCTATAGATGTCTTCCCTAAGTTCATCGTATGTTTAATCTTATCTTGCCTTCAGCAATAACCCTGGAAAAAAGAAGAAAAAAAAAAGGCAGAAGACCAAGCACTGAGAAATAAGGCAGGAACAGAAAAGCTAGAATCCAGTGTCCAAATGATGGAAATACAATCCCAGGTGAGAGGGAGAGGGAGGGGGAGGGGGAGGGGAGGGAGGGGATGGCAAGGCAGGCATCCCCAAGGAGGAATTCCTGAAGTTCCAGCAACCAGGCAGAGGCTCAGTTATTGACCTGCAGAGTCCAGGCTGGGGGGTGGGTAGGGGAGCTGAATATCATATAGGCCTTACAGGTGAGGTTGGGGAGAGAAGGAAAGTTGACCTTTCTTGAGGTTACCAAAGGGGCAGGGAGTTAGATGCGGGGAAGAGATACAGTACAATACAGTGGATGGAGGGTGGCACTTAGATAGAGGGCAAGGTGTGCTAACACATATTTTGGGGAGATATGACAGTGTGCTCAGTCTTGTAAAGCAACATATCCTCAGGACTGGGCAATGGCACACCCAGTAGAGTACATACATTATTATGTACACAAGGTTACAGTTTCTTGTCCCCAACTGTGGTGGTAAAGGGGGGAGGGCAAGAGCTTCACAAATGGTGAAAGCTACCTGTTGTACCTGTTGCAGGAATCACCCTCTCCTTCTTTATCTCCTTTCCCTCTCAATTTCTCTGTTTCTATAAAAAACACTAAACAAAAATGAAGAAGAAAGAAGGAGAGAAAGAAAGGAAGGAAGGGAAAGAAAATAAGAAAGAGAGAAAGAAAGAAAGAGGAAGAAAATGAAAAAATAGTCACTGGCAGCAGTGGATTCATCATAGAGGCACTTCTTCTTCTAGTGTTTGCCATAGAGGCACTGAGCCCCAATAATAATAACCCCAGTGACAAAACAAACAACACTGCATACACCCAATTAAAAAAAATTTTTTTTTCTCAACGAGGTTGGGATGCAAGCAGTCATACAACAACAACAAAAAAAAGGGAACAGAAGATTGCAATCTAGGAGGACGAAAGGAATCCCTGCCACCTATATGGTCCCACTAACACTTTACTGTTGTAAGCACCACCCAGAGGCTCTGGGTTTCTCTCCACTTGTGCTGTAGCACAAGTGCAGGCCTGAGTGCTTGCATAAGGGTCATGCAGCCTGTGTGGACTCTCTGTGGCTCACTTAGCTCTGGAAGCCCAGGTGATGGGTCAGCCCTGTGCTCAGCTAGACTGGGCTTGCCGCCTCCGCTGCTGCCTCCCCACTGCCAGCAGGGGGTGCCGCAGCCAGACTTCATTGGAAAGAGCCCTGGCCACAGAGGAGTGTCACTTTCACTTCTTCTTCTAGCGTTTGTTCCCTTCTTCCGTAGCCAGTCAACAGCATCAGATTGAGCCTGATGTAAAGTTTCGAGACCTCCTTTGAATCTGGAGAGGTGGCAGTCGCTGACGATGTGGGTCATTGTCTGTAGCCGCAGGGGCAGTTCGGGTCGTCTCTGGCTCCCCAGCGATGGAACATAGCGGCGCACCGGCCATGGCCTGTTCCATAGCGATTGAGGAGGGCCCAATCATAACGTGCTAGGTCAAAGCCAGGTTGACGCTTGCAGGGGTCTGTGATGAGGTGTTTGTTCTTTACCTCAGCTGACTGCCAACTCTGTTTCCAAGAGACTGGAACAGAGAAGTTCAGTGTAGGCATAGGGGACCAGATTGGGTGATGAGACGTCAAGCGTTGAACAGGGTGGGCAAAGATATCCGCGTATATTGGCAGGTCCGGTCGAGCGTAGACATGGGAAATGAACTTAGATGATGCTGCATCCCGACGAATATCTGGTGGGGCGATGTTGCTAAGAACTGGCAGCCATGGAACCAGGGTGGAACGGATGGTTCCAGAAATTATCCTCATGGAGGAATATAATTTGGAATCGACCAAGTGGACATGGGGGCTACGGAACCATACTGGGGCACAGTATTCTGCAGTGGAATAGCATAATGCCAGAGATGATGATCGTAGTGAGGAAGCACTCGCGCCCCATGAGGAGCTGGCCAGTCTTGCAATGATGTTATTCCTCGCGCCCACCTTTGCTGCAGTTTTTATGAGATGTTTGTGAAATGATAGAGTGCGATCGAGCGTAACGCCAAGATAGACTGGCTGGGCTTCATACCGGATTCTCGTATCGCCAAGCTGCACATTAAGCTCATGCGAGGCCGAGGCATGGTGTAGATGGAAAACAGATGATACCGTTTTTGCAGTGCTAGGGATTAGTCGCCATTTTTTACAGTAATCAGATATCAGAGACATGTCTTTCGTGTTTCCTCGAGGATGTCGAACTCTGATCGACCTTCCCGTGGTGCATCTCGTGAGTACCCATTCATTGGGGAAACTGACGATCCTTCCTAGCCGACTGAATCCACATGGATCCCAGTCACTTTCAAAGCCAGCAACAAGCAGCTCCTGCCAGCTTTCAAGCTGTTGGTCCTACTCTTCGAGTCCTCCAACTTAATGTTGAGGGGCTGTCCTTTGCCAAACACGTTCTTATTGGTCACTTTCACTGTGTCCCTGATACACCACAGTGGCTTCTTTTTCTTTCAGAGTGTGTACAAGATGATCAGGGCATACTTCTTTCTCCCTGATAAACAAAGCAGGGGTATCATCTCTTTGTGATCAGCAGTTCTGCAAACTATATGCCACCACAAAGCTGCAGGTTCTCCTGGGTCCTACCTTCTAGCATTCCAGCATTTCTGCCTTAGCCAGGAAGGCAACTCCAGGTGTTCAGCCTCTTCTTCTGTAAATGACACCCTGTTGTCATCTCTTTGCTAACTTTTCTTTCTTTCTGGGAACTTCAATTTTAGCTGCTCATTTGCTTAATTACCTCTATTGCTGATACCCACAAAAAGACTGAAGATGTAACAGATGGTGCCTTGGGATAGACGGAGGTTATGGATGCAGAGCTGTCAACACACCTATCTCAATTCCATTTTAACTTTCACATTATGTCCCCCCGTGGACTGCTGGCGATGAGCTGTGCTGCTGGCGTGGGATTCACACAGAGTTTAGTAATTCTGTTTCCCTCCTGTGCTTCCTCCCCCAACCTGCCCCCCTCACTACATTTGGCTTCCCAGTGCTTTCGTAATGATCTCTGCAGCATCTTTAAAAACTATTCCACCTCATTTAAAGTGTGGCATAAATGATGGGGTTATGACAAATTAAGTCATAATAAGAAAACATTTTCAATATTTTCTATTTTTTCCATTAAGCTCCTAAAAAATAGTGATTATAGGAGCTCCACTCTCTCTCCATAGTTAACGATGTGTTAGCCCTGGCTTCATTAAAAACCTCATTATTCAAAGATTATCACTCAGCCCAAGAAATATCTTCCAAAGTTGGAAAATGGAACCAGTCTTAGCTTAGAAACTTACTTTAAAGGCATCTGCATGGCTACTGTATTCAGTGGGGGCACTGGTTAACAAATAAAGGTTCCAGAGTGTTGAGAATAACAGAGTGAAATCAGCAGAATGAAACTTAACACAGGTGATGGCTGACTGCTCTATGAAGGTTGAAAGCTTAGACACTAGAAACAACAGGTATTTAAGAGATAAGCGGGGGGGGGGGGGTAGGCAGTAGTGCAGCGAGTTAGCTGCACATGGCATGAAGTGCAAGGACCAACTCAAGGATCCTGGCTTGAGATTCCCATAGTAGGTCACTTCACAGGCGGTGAAGCAGGTCTGTAGGTGTCTTATCTTTCTCCCCCTCTCTCTGTCTTCCCTTCCTCTCTCAATTTCTCTCTGTCCTGTCTAACAACAGTAACAACAAGGCAACAAAAATGGGGGAGGGGGGTCTAAGTCTGTTGGAAAAAAAAAAGAGTTAGATAAGTCTTTGGTCTTGGCTCTGTTTCCAAATTCACTAGGACCCTTGACTAAAATTATCTCATCTATCTAATGGAGATGGTCAGTTATTTCTGAAAAACATTTAGACTCTTAAAATGTCAACTGATGACAAAGCACTGATTTCATTTGCTGAAAGGAAGAGACAAGGGGTCTTTGGAGAAGTGACTGATTCTAGGTCTGGCACAACACAAAAGGATTTAGAACACCTCACTCTGCCAGACAATAAGGACATTCTCAAAAGAATACTGGCAGCATGACAAAGTAAAGGCAAGAGTCACCCTAAAGTGGTTCTGCCTAGCCAAATCTGAGGAAATTGGATATCAGTTTATTTTGAATATGGTAATAAATGACAAGAGAGAAATAACAAAGGGCTAAAACAAATGGAACAAAAAGTTTTTAGCAGCAAAGCTGTATCCTTATGCATTTTGTACGTTTATGATGATAAACTTGAAACTACTCTCCCCCTAGAGTTTTTTTTAATATGAAAACCTAGAGCTACATGACTTTAAATTTCAGGTGGGAAAAAAATAAAACCTGGATGATAAAATGTGCACTATGAGCTAAAATTGCACAAGGAGTTAAAATATTCTACTCAAACATTCGAGCACATCTGGAGTGCTGGGGCTAGTGCCTGCTGAGTTTTTCTCATTAAATGGGATTGTGAGAAACATAGGTGTGTTTGCAGAAGGGAATGAGGAAGGGTTAGAAATAAGCTATAAAAAGGAAATTGAAGGCTCTGCGCAAGAGAAAACTGAGGTGGGCCTGGGGATTGTGGGAGTGGGGAGATGAGCATTCTTATCAGTTGTCTGAAGGACAGACATGCTCCAGAGAATAGAGTTCATTCATTTTAACTCTAAGGGGCAGAACCATAGGTTGATTTGTTCCACATAAGGGAGTAATCTCTTTCTCTATAGTTTTTCATGAATAAAATAACTACCCTACCAAGTAGTGAATTATCTTGACTGTAAGTATAGCCTCCACTGTAATTGATCAAGAATGCTGTCCAAAGAATTGCCATTCTTAAAGGACCAGGGTGGGGGGGTGTCCAAATTGATGGTTCTCAATACACTGTATAGATAACTTTGGAAATCCCTGAAATTATGTGTAAATTCATGTCTACCACCAATATCTTTGGATCCAATTATATATCTTCTACTTGTTTTCATTATGGGTTTTCCAAATGCAGTAGATTCTACTTAATAAATAATCTCAACTCGAACCCTTTGGAAATTCATAGTGTCTTTATTTTTTTAGTATTATTTATTTTTGGATAGACAGAAATAAATAGAGAGGGGAAATAGAAAGCTAGAAAGAAAGAAACCTGCAGTACTGCTTCACCACTCATAAAAACAGGGACCTACAGGTAGAGATAGGGGGCTTGAAGCCAGGTCCCTGCACATTGTAACATGTATGCTTTACTGAGCATGCCACCACCTTGCCCCATAGTGCCTTTATAGATTACATTTTTAGTTCAGTATCTATCTTAAAATAGCAATTATATGGGCCCAGGCAATGATGCACCCACTTTGATGCACACAATACCATGTGCAAGGACCTGGCTTCAAGCCCATAGTCCCCACTTGCAAGGAGGGAAGCCATACAAGCAATGAAGCAGTGCTGTAGGTGTTTCTCTTTTTCTTTACCTCTCTATCTGCCCCCACTCTCAATTTCTCTGTTCAAACAACAAAAAAAAATGAAGTTAAAAAGTAAAGGAATGGCCAACAGCAGTGGTGGATTTGTGAAGCAAATTTTATAAAGAACAATTATAATCATGTGAAAAAATATGTTCTTCCTTTCTTAGTCTTCTATAGAAGGCTAACTATAATAGAAGGGCAAACCTACTGAAAGATCCACAGACATATGAAAAAATGTTCCAATTCATTGACTGTCAGAGAAATTCAAATAAACAATGAGATACCATTTCACCCCTGTGAGAATGTCATGCATCAGAAATGATGGCAACAACAAAGAAAGGTTGTAGGGGAAAATGAACCTTCCTGCACTGCTGGAGGGAATGTAAATTGGTCCAACACCTGTGTAGAGTAGACTAGAGAACTGTCACAAGGCTAGAAATGGAACTTCCTTATGACTTGGCAATTCTTCTCCTGGGAATATATCCTAAGGAATCAAAGATACCCATCCAAAAGGATATGAACAATTTATAATAGCTAAAACCTGGAAGCTACCTAGGTGTCCAAAAACAAATGAGTGGCTAAGAAAAGTGTGGTATATGTACACAATGTGATATACTCAGTTATTAAGAGTAATCAACAGACCTTCTTGACCTCATCTTGGATGAAGCTTGAAGGAATCATGTTAAGTAAGACAATCCAGAAAGATCAATATGGGATGATCCCACTCTTGAGGAGCAAGATGAGAAATAAGAACAGAAAAGGACACACAAAGCAGAATTTGGAGTTTGGAGTATTACACCAAAGTAAAGAGTTGGGGTGTGTGTGGGGGAGTAGTTTTTCAGGTCCACTGTAGGGGGGTTGGTAGTAGGGACACAGACCTTGGAAGTGGGAGAGGTGTAAGACTATACTTCTATTAACTCATAAATCTTATAATCCACTGTGAATTCAACATGGCAGTAAAAAAAATAGATTGAATATCTCAAGTCCTTGAACTGCCAAGTTTTCAGTTCTAAGTATATATTCTTTTACTCTAAACAGTTAATATTTCAAATCTGTAAACTGACTTAATTCTGACATTGGGCTAAAATTGTTTAAACATTTTTAAAAATAACTTTTTTCCCCAAACACTAAGTTAACATACAACCTTAGACCAGTTAGAAAAGATTCAACTGTCAGTATCTAAGATACAATTATTTGTAGATAGTATAAATAACATAAATCATAAAATTATTTAATGACATAAAACCATGGGTTTTCAAAGTAAACAGAGCTCCCAAATAACTTGGTTATAATAATAATTATCTATTCCTTCACCAAACTCAGCAACAGGAAAACAAATAACCCCATCCAAAAATGGAGAGAGGACATGAACAGAATATTCACCACAGAAAAGATCCAAAAGGCCAAGAAACATGAAAAAATGCTCCAAGTCTCTGATTGTCAGAGAACAATAAGATACAACTTCACTCCTGTGAGAATGTCATACATCAGAAAGGATAATAACAACAAATTCAGGAGAGGTTGTGGGGGCAAAGGAACCCTTCTGCACTGCTGGTGGGAATGTCAATTGGTCCAACCCCTGTAGAGAACAGTCTGGAGAACTCTCAGAAGACTAGAAATGGACCTATGCCATGACCCTGCAATTCCTCTCCTGGGGATATATCCTAAGGAACCCAACACACCCATCCAAAAAGATTTGTGTATACCTATGTTCATAGCAGCACAATTTGTAATAGCCAAAACCTGGAAGCAACCCAGGTGTCCAACGACAGATGGCTGGCTGAGTAAGTTGTAGTCTATATACACAATGGAATACTACTCAGTCAATAAAAATGTGATTTCACTGTTTTCATCCCATCTTGGATGGAGCTTGAAGTAATCATGCTAAGTGAGATAAGTCAAAACAAAAGGATGAATATGGAATGATATCACTAATGGAAGTTGAGAAACAAGATCAGAAGGGAAAACACTAAGCAGAACTTGGACTGGAGTTGTTGTATTGCATCAAAGTAAAAAACTCTGGGGTAGGGGGTAGGGTTCAGGTTCTGAAACATTATGGCAGATGAGGATCTAGTGGGGGTTGTATTATTATGTGGAAATGTTATACATGTACAAACTATTGTATTTTATTGTCAACTGTAACCCATTAATCCCCCAATAAAAAATAAGAAAAAAATTTGCAAAAAAAGATAATAATAATGACTATTATTATTATATATTGCTTTCTTAAACTCTAATAAGACTACAAGAAACCTTACCCATTCTCTTTAAAATAAGTATCTCTCCTAGTCCCGGAACCTCTGGAACTTTGTTTGTATTTCTTGATGTCTCTCATCTTGATTCCTTACCCTGTGATACTGCCTCTGATGACCTCAACTAAATCAATACAACAAGTGCCACCATGCCACATTATGTTGCTATTGCCTTTTTGCTTCAGATTGTATCCAGAGATGCCAAGCCTGAGATGTCAACCTTCCAACTCCAATAATTTCATGAGATCTTTCCTGACACATGGGACTACTTAGTTCCATTTCAAATGGTGCACTCCCCAACAAAGTTACAGACCTTAGATACAGGATAGAGTGTAGGGAACTGGGTTAATGTATACACACACCCATAAGTTAGGAGCAATGATATAATTCAAAGTAGAAGTACTTAATAGTCTGCTGTTATTAGACTTAGACCTGATAAGCTCTGCAAGCTAGCAGAAAGACCTAAAGAAGGCATCATAAATTTTCTAATCCAATATTTACTATATAGGCCTAGAAACCCTCCTCTCATACCCCATACTTTACTTCCCTCAATCACTCTGTCTACTCAACTATGTAAAATAAAGTAATATATATATATCTCCTAGTATTTTAAGGCAGCATTACCATTACCCCTTGATAATCTTTAGAAGAAACACTGTAGACAATTGGCCAAGAGATATACTGGATGAATACATATACATACACATACACATACACATATACATATTCTGTGCCTCCAGGGTTATCTCTGGGGCTCCGTGACTGCACTACAAACCCACTGCTCCTGGAGCCCATCTTTTTTCCACTGTTGTTGTTGCTGCTGCTGTTGTTGGATAGGACAGAAAGAAACAGAGAGGAGGAGGAGACAGAGAGGGGGAGAGAAAGGCAGATACCTGCAGACCTGCTTCACTGCTTTTGACGTGACCCCACTGCAGGTGAGTAGGCTGGGACTCGAACCCGAATCTTTGTGCTAGTCCTTGGCATTGCACTACATGTGCTTAACCTGCTGTGCTACTGCCCAGATATATATATATATATGAAAAAGGACAATTATTGTCCCTTATGACAACCTTTATTAGAATCATCACAGAAGTAAATGCAGTAAAATTTGAGGTTAACTTAGACCCACTTAAACCCTAGGTCTATTTCCTCCTTAACTTGAGGTCAGATCCCATAAACCCAATACTTGTTTACATACAACAAAGGACATTTAACGCTTTAACAACTGTAAGGAAATCTAAGATCAACAGATAAAGAAAGGACTACAAAAGCTGGATATGGGCAAGAGATTGGCTCACATAATGATGGCCTTTTTGATAAATACCAGGCCATCCTGTCATCTAGGGCCCTAGTCAGGGAATCCTTGAATTCCCACCAAACAGTATGGGCCTAGACTTTTAATAGATCCTTCTCTCTACCATCACTGATCACTTCCATCAGGAATGTAGTCATAAGCCTTCTTATTGGTCTCTCAAGGACCTTGCCCACACTATAAAGTAGCAATGGTAGGGACTTCTCCACTCTCCAAAGGCTGGTTCATACTACCCTGCCACTTGAAGAAAACTAGTCCTAAAATGCGTGCAGCCTAGAATGTTCCCAGTTATGACCATGGACTAACAGGACTCAGAGGCTACAAGGTTCCTGTGCTAAAAATTAATATATATGAGCCCTAGTTCAGATTGATACAATTAATTATATTTATATTCTTTCTTCAAGTTTGGGCAGTACTCTTTGCCTTAATCCACCTTTCTAGCCCAATTACCATCTCAGACACTATCTCCCCAGATAATATTTTTAGTCTGCCTGCATATTAACTATCCAGCTCAGGCAAAAATTATTAAAGTCATGAGACCCTTGGATTATACCTAAAATAATTTCTTACCTTCTTTCAACCATAAGAACCCTAATTTAATCTGCTCTATTCCAACATTTTGGCTCCTGTTTATTATATATTTTGTCCTGCTTTATATATTGTTACCTTTCAGCCACCAAGTTGCAGATGCTACTATGATTCCATCTTGAACTCCTAGGAAGCTGATCTTACCAATGTGTCCTGGAACCTCACCTCTCCAGAGCCCTACCCTGCTAAGGGAAGAAAGAGGCTGGGGATATGGATCAATATGCCAATACCCATGTCCAACAAAGAAGCAATTACAGAAGCCAGAACTTCCACCTTTTGTACCCCATAAAAAATGTTGGTCCATATTCCCAGAGGGAGAGAAATATTAGGGGAAAAATGACCAGAGGGTTCTTAAACTCAAATTCCATCAGGACCCAGAGAGAGGAGGAAAAAGAAAAACATTCAGAAATAAGGGTAGGTATGACTTACAAAGGAAGAGAAATGTATTTACTGTTGAATGTAAAACATTGATTCCCCAATAAAGAAATTTATAAAAATAAAAGAAAGGAAGAGAAGGCAGGACTACAGAAAAATGGGAAAATATATATTTATAGAAATAACAGTCAATCTATATCTGTGACCTTGGGAGAACTACTGCAGTTTCCAATGGAGGGAATATGCTCACAAAACTCTAATGGTGGGATTGGTGTGGAGTTATACCCCTGCTATCTCATCATTTTCTAAGTCAATATTAAATTACTAATAAAATATAATTAAAAAGACCTAACAAAATAAAAGTGTTAGTTACTCCCCCAACAAATTGATACATCTTGAGAAATTCTTATTAAAATCTCAACCATTTTTTGTAGTGGGAAGAGGGAGGAGGGAAGAGGCAAAGAAACTGTTTCTCAAAATCATTTGCAAGAAACAATATTCAAGAATGCCTTACTTCCCCCAACCCATGCCAAATTATAACAAAAAATTCAGGTACTACTAACTAGAAAACTCAAAATTTCTATAATAGAGCTAAATTAAATTTTGGCTAACTTTAATATCAAATCAGCCTTGCTTATATAAGAATTCAGTATGTTGTTAAGATACAACAGCCATGTTTTGTAGAGAAAATAAAAAGACACTTAAGGTGCTTTAAACACAAAAGGTTTTAATGCAGGAATGTATTTATGAAGTCCTTGAAAAGGCTAAAGGAGAGATTTCAAGAAGAATCTCTGGAATTACCCAGAATACTACAGCCTGCCAGCCAGGAACCCTATCTCAACCCTTATCAAGTGAAGGGATCATAAGGATTACAAACTTTAAGAATAGACTACAAAAGCTTTGATTCAAGGAGCAGGAAGCTGCTAGCTATGCTGCTTCAATTTCTAACTTAATAAAGAACATTGGACAATGTTACTTATAGAACGGACTCATGTTTACCAGATCCTCAAAATCCTGTATGATTGATATTTCTGGAGGCACTGCCATGGAGTAGCAGCTGCTGCATGTTGCTCACCTGATCAATTAGTTAAAACAACAAAAAATCGGGGCAGGGTTGTGATGCACCTGGTTGAGTGCACATATTACTAAGCACAAGGACCAGGGTTCAAGCCATTGGTTCCCATCTGTAGGAGGGATGCTTCACCGGTGGTGAAGTAGTGTTACAGCTCTCTCTCTCTCTCTCTCCTTTACCTCTTCCTTCTCTCAGTTTCTCTAGATCTTACTCTGGTAGGAACTTAGATAAAGAATAAAACATTTATGAAAAAAGCAATAAAAATTATCTGAAAATTCAACAAAATACAGCCAGTTATTTTTTTACTAAAAACCCAACAGTTCACAGGTGAGTATAGATATATATGGCCAGTGGATGGAAAAAAGGTAAGGGAGAGATTCACACGACTCATGAAGCCATTCTTAATGACAGCTGGCACCGGTTTGAGAGTTCAGCAGCAGAGCATATTGCTAGTAGCTGGAAACTGGGTCTGGGTGCTTACCGTATGAATTCTGGGGCAACAGAATACAAACCTGCCCAGAAGGATTCACCAGTGTTTGGAGGGTAGGGGGAGACCTCAGCAAAAATAAAAGCCCTGTGGTTGGCTCAAGCTCCCACAGCCAGCTAGAAAAATAAAACTGGGCCAACTTCCAGAGGCATGGTAAGGGATTAGCAGCTGCAACACTCTACCCCCTGGATCAACTAGTTAAAATAACAATAACTATTTTTTAAAAATCACCTGAAAACTCACCAATTTACAACTGTGATTTCTTTCTTTCTTTCTTTTTGCCTCATGGGTTATTACTGGGGCTCGGTGCCTGCATTATGAATCTACTGCTCTTGGTGGCCTTTTTTTCCTTCCATTTTGTTGTTGTTTTCATTGGATAGGACAGAGAGAAATTGAGAGGAGGGGGGACATAGTGAGGGAGAAAGATAGACACCTGCAAACCTGCTTCACTGCTTGTGAAGCCTCCTCCCTACAGGTGGGGGGCCAGGGGCTCAAACCCAGATCCTTGTGCTTAATACTATGTGCTCCACTCCCCCCTTTTCTTTTTAAGTAACTCAATTAGCCACAAGTGTATACAGACAAATATAGTCAATAGGTGGGGTGGGAGGTAAAAGGAGTCAGGAAGAGACTCAAGATTTAAGAAGCCATGCTTAGCTGGCACTATTCTGGTAGTTATAAATCATAACTCGTGGTTGGAGGAAGGAAGGCAGGGAATCTCTAGGTTCTTTACCTGTGAACTTGGGAGCATCAGATATTGAATTACCCACAAGGATTACCAGAAATTCAGTGGAAAACCTGACTGAAAACTAAGCCTGTATGGGTCACTCAGGCCCTGGCACTCAGTTAGGGAAATAAATACTGCTTGTTCTTTGTCAAGAGAAAGCAATTCCCCCATGACGTTAACCCTTAGATGCTGGCACTCATGTGGGTGCCTCACAACAGAGGTAAGCCAGACTGACATCTTATGTTAACTCTAGTGGCTAACAACAGGAAGAGATCAGGGGACCATTTAGTTGCAAACAATCCCTATATTGTGTAGAAGGCAGGGTTTAAATAGCAGAAGGGAACAAAGGACATTTTTCACGTGTGACAATAATGATGTGGTCAGAACCCTCATGGTGAAGGATCCAAGGAATTCTTCTTCTAGCGTTTGCCCTTCTTCCATAGCCAGTCAACAGCGTCAGGTTGAGCCGGATGTCTGGTTGTTGCTGGCTTTGAAAGTGATTGGGATTCATGTGGATTCAGTCGGCTAGGAAGGATCGTCAGTTTCCCCAATAAATGGGTACTCACGGGATGCACCACGAGAAGGTCGATCCAATGCATCCCAATCCAAGGAATGAAGAGAATTGATAGAGGTAGAGGAAAGTTCAAGAATCATTAGTGGCTATTGGGTAAGAGAGTCAATTAACTGAAGGTATTTAGAAAAACATGTTAATTATACCAGCAAGGGAGAGGAGTATATGTGATCAAGGAATGAGGAAATGGAGAGTGGGCCTTACTATTTTTCTACTGACAGGGTAGGATGATAGAGTATAGTCTGTATGTGATCAAAGATGGTAAACTTATAGTGAACTTTAAGCAGGCAGACCATTTGGTTTGTAACAAGGGAATGAGTTAAGTGTTAGGGTATGTAGGTTTTTGTGATGCTTGGGAGATTGACAAGAGGAAACTGAGTCAGGAAAGCTTTTCCCTCCATGCTTGACCCCTGAAAGGGAGAGGCTGACAGGTGGGGTATTTTTCAGACCTCCATCTTTATGATGGGAGTTCTCCTATGCTCTTACCATGCTTTCATAATCACCCCACACTTAAAAACTGGAAATAGAGCAGGGAGACCCTATAATAACATCATAGACACCAAACTACCCAGTGATATGAAAGAATTGCCCCTTCACCTACCATGATATATAAACAGTGAAATCCAATACAGTAGCCACAGCACCATATGCTGGCACAACAACAAAAACCATGATAAATGCAGAAATTGAAATATACAATTCAGTGAAACCAGACAATACAAATGACCAGAAAGACACAAATATGAAAAAAAGAAGAAGAAATAGAATTCAGAAAACTCATTATGAAATCGATTTCTATATTAGTTATTGGGCTGTTTAAGCTATCTACTTCCTCATAGGTTATTTAGGTTTGGTAGGTGGTATTATTCTAGGAATGCATCCACTTCATCTGAATTGTCCAATTCATTTGCATGCAGGTGTTCCTAGTATTATGACTATATGTCTCACCATCTTCAGTTGTATTTTCATCTCTCTTGTTCCTGGTTCTTTTCATCCTATCTTTCTCTCTTCTTATTGTGAGTTTAGTCAGTGGCTTATCTATTAGAGTTATTCTTTCGAAGACTTAGCTCTTGATTTCATTAATCTTCTGGACTGTCTTTCTGTCTGTCTTCTGTTTCATTAATTTCTGCTCAGACTTTGACTCTTTGCTTCCTCCTGCTGACTTTTCAGTCTTTTTGCTGTTCCTTTTCTAGTTGACTCAGTTGTGATGTAATATAGCTTACTTGAGATCTTTGCTGTTTGTTATTATGGGCCTGTATCAACAAATCAGAAAAGGACAAGTGTTGGTGATGTTGTGGAAGAAACGGATGCTGCTACATTGCTGGTAGGAATGTAAACTTGTGCAGCTCCTTTGGAAGACTGTACGGAGCATCCTTAGACAAATAAAAATGGAGTTACCTTATGATCCAGCAATACTTCTCTTAGGTATTTATCCTAAGGACAAGTACTAATTCAAAGGAACATAAGCACCCCTACATTTGTAACTGTGTTGTTCACAATAGCCAAAGAGTGGAAGCAGCCTAAATGCCCTTAATCAAATAACTGGAAAGAAGTTATGGGATATACATTCCATGGACTACTTAGTCAAAAAAGATGCTATTGGGTCCTTTGGGAAAAGTGGATGGAATTGGAGGTGATGATGCTTAGCAAAATAAGTAAAGAGATGAAAGACAACTAGCAGATAATTTTACCCATGTGTGGGATCTAGAAATCTAATACACATGAACCTAAAAAAAAAAAAGGAAGCAAACTGTTTCTAAGACTTGTGAGAACTACAGTGGTTATCTTTGGGAGATGGGAGGGTGGGAATACAGAACTTTGGTGGCAAATGTGTTGTGGAACTATATACCCTGTAATCTTACAATCTTGTAATCTATCATTAATCACAATTTTTTTTTAAAAGAGACAACTACTGTAAGGTTTCACTCATTTGTGGAATCCAGAGATTGATATAGACTTTCAAAAAGAAGTAAGCAATCTGTTTCAAAGACTTCTGGGAACGACGGTGGCTCTCTTTGGGAAATGGGGGTGGCACAGAACTTTAGTGGTGGGTGTGGTGAACTATATACATTGTAATCTTTTTTAAAATTTTATTTATTTATTCCTTTTTATTGTCTTTTTATTGTAATTACTATTGTTGTCATCGTTGTTGGATAGGACAGAGAGAAATGGAGAGAGGAGGAGAAGACAGAGAGGGGTAGAGAAAGATAGACACCTGCAGACCTGCTTCACCACCTGTGAAGTGACTCCACTGCAGGTGGGGAGCCGAGGGCTCGAACTGGGATTCTTATGTTGGTCCTTGCTCTTTGCGCTACGTGCGCTTTACCCACTGCACTACTGCCTGACTCCCACGTTTTAATCTTAAGACATTGTAGCTCACCATTAATCACAAATAAAAAATGAAAAAAAAAGCCTCTATGATGATTACATACACGTAGTTTGCACTAACTTACTAGTTGCAAAATCACAGCTTTGTTAGGAAAAAAGAAGACTGATGGTGGATACCAGAGTGTCTGGAAAAGCAATAGTTATTGCTATTTCAATGTTTTAAAATGGGGTAAGGCACTACTTGGCTAATAAGAATAATGAATTCTGAGGCCGGGCAGCAGTGTAAATAGCACACATAGCGCAAATCACAAGGACCAGGGAGCGTACTGATCCCAGGTTTGAGACTCCGGCTTCCCACATGCAAGAGGTTCACTTTACAAGGTGTGAAGCAGGTCTGCAGGTGTCTATCTTTCTCTCCCCTTCTCTTCCTGTCCTCTGTTGATTTCTCTGTCCTATCCAACAACCATGACAACAACAATAATAACAATAACAACGATAAACAACAAGGGCAACAAAAGGGAAAAAACAGCCTGCAGGAGCAGTGGATACATAGTACAGGCACCAATCCCCAGCAATAACCCTGGAGGCAAAATAATAATTATAATAATGATGATGATGAATTCACCTTCACCTCATCTTGGATAGAATTTGAAGAATTATGTTAAGTGAGATAAACCAGAAAGAGGAAGATGAATATGGACTCATGGACAAAAGTTGAGAAGTAAGAACAGAAAGGGTGGAGACAAAGTAGAACTTGGACTGGGTTTGTTGAATTGCACCAAAATAAAGAACAGGGTCGGGGGGTAGCTTTCAGGTCCTGGTGCATGATACTGGAGAAGGACCTGGCTGAGATTTAGAGTGTTTTGCAGAAATTTGAGGGTCTTTTTAGATTTATTTTTAGTATTATATTTATTTATTGGATAGAGACAGCCAGAAATCGAGAGGGAAGGGGGAGATAGGGAGAGAGACACCTGCAGCCCTACTTCACCACTTGTGAAGTTTTCCCCCTGCAGGTGGGGACCAGGGACTTGAACCTGGGTCCTTGCACACTGTAATGTGTGCACTTAACCAGGTGCGCCACCACTTGGCCTCCAAAATTTGAGATATTTTACACATGTATAAAAAACTATATTTACTGTAAACCATTAATCCCCCCAAAAAAAGGAAAACAGTAAAGGAGTTTGAAATTCACTTAACATACAATAAAAGAAATTTTCAAAATTAAAAAAAATGTTAAAAACTGGTAGGGTTTGCTCATACTTAGGTCACAACACAACATGTCTTTCAAAGTCCCTATATTACTTCAAACTTAATAAAATCTTGACATCATCATAAGTAAACCAAGCTCCTAAATAACTTGATTATGATTAATTATCTATTTCCTTCTTAAATTCTAAGATAAGGAACCTTCCTCATTCTCTTTAAAATCCATATTTCTCCAAGTCCTGGAACCTCTGGAACTTTGATTGTATTTCTTGAAGCTTCTCCTGCTGACCCCCTACCCTATGATCTGTTTCTGTTGATCTCAACTAAAACAATATGACCAGTGCCACCAGGCCACATTTCACTCTAGCCTATATAAGCCAGAGTTGAGAAGTACTTTAGTTAAAAGTAAAACAATAGGGGCCAGGTGGTGGTGCACTTGGTTGAGTACACGTTACAGTGCACAAGGACCCAGGTTTGATACCCCTGGTCCCCACCAGCAGAGAGAAAGCTTCACAAGTGGTGAAGCAGTGCTGCAGGTGTCTCTCTGTCTCTCTCCCTTTCTATCTCCCCCTCTCCTCTCAATTTCTGACTGTCTCTATTCAACAAATAAAGATAAAATATTTTTAAAAATCTGTTTAAAAACAAAAGAAAAATTTAAAAAGTAAAATAAATAATAAAAATAAAAATAAAGGAACATCATCATAAGCCCTCTTGTGGGGACTGCTCTACTCTCTAAAGGGAGGCTGGGTCAACCTATTTAGAAGCTGTCTTGTTACTCAAGACAGCTTCTAAAATGAGTATGGCCTAGAATATTCCTGGCTGTGATCATGGACTGCGAACTCAGAGGTTACACATGCTCCTGTGCTAAATAGAAATAGATATGCTCCCTAAGTCAGATTGATGAGGTAAACAGCTAGTGATATTTACATATATTTTTTTTCAAGTTTGGGAGCTACTCTCTGCCCTAATCTAGCTTTCTAGTTCTATCCTCAAATCTGACAACATCTTCTCAGACAATATTTTTAGTCCACCTGCATCAGGCTTAGGCAATAGATTATCTGTGTCCCAGTAAAACCTTATTTAAAAAAAAAAAAAAAAACAGGTGTTGGGTCATATTTGGCACACTAGTTTAAATTTATAAACCCTTGATCTAGAACAAACCATTACAGTTTCTTCTTATATTAATACTTCATAATACTGAAAATATGCTGATGATAGTAATGGCTTACCTTTGAAATTGTTTGTTTATATTCATTTGAAAAATAGAAGATTCTGCTTTGTGTGTTCTTTTCAGAAAAAAAAATTATTGAAATGCCAAGCTTTTCAACTCTAAAGTGTCATTAAGCCTGAACAGTTCATGAATGCAGCCATTTTCACTGAAATGTGTGACAGATCAATGGACACCTTGCTTATGTCTTTGGCCTGAATGAGGGGGAGAGTAGCCTTGTATGTGTGATTAAAATATCACCTTTTATAAAACTGTCATATTCTATCAACATTTCCAAAGACTCTGAAAACAGACTTTGAGAAATATTCTCATTGTCTTCCATAATCATGGACATGCACATAACACACACACACACACACACACACACACATACACACACACACCACTAAGCCAGTCATTATGATTCTAAGTATCGTTTCTCTGAGACAGTCAACTTGATATAACTATCTCATATGAGTTCATAATCATACTATCCTCCCATAATGCTCAAGAATTCCTGTTTAGAAACTATATAGAAGTAGGGACTGCCCCACTCTCTGAGGGGAGGCTGGGTCAACATACTCTGCCACTCAAGGAAGACTGGTCCTAAATCAGTGCAGCCTAGAGTGTTCCTAGCTATGACAATGGAATGAGAGCTCAGACCTAGAAGGATGCTGAGGCTGCACAGGCTCCTGTGCTGAATATGGATCCCAGATCAAATTGACGGGGTTTACAGTTAATGGTATTCATATATTTTTTCCAAATTTGGGAGCTACTCTCTTCCCTGATTCAGCTTCCTAGTCCTATTTCCAACTTTGACATCATCTTCCCAGACAATATCTTTAGCCCACCTGCGTGCTAGCTGTTGGGCTCAAGCAAAAATTAGTACAGTCATGGCCCTTGGAATATACTTAAAATATATTCCTAGCTTTTTCCAAAATGGAGACCCCAAATCTCACCTATTTTCTTGCCTTTAGCTTCCTGATTATTAAACAGTTTGTTCTGCTTTATATCTTAATGCTTTTCAGTCACCAAGTTGCAGATGTTACCATGATGCCAATCTGAATTCCCTGCGCAGACAGCTTCACCAATGTGTCCTGGAACCCCATTTCTCCAGAGCCCTGTCCCACTAGGAAAAGACAAAAACAGACCTGATAATACCATGTACAGAAGAGAAGCAATTACAGAAGCCAGACCTTCCACTTTCTGCACTCCATAATGATCCTAGAGGGATAAAGAATAAGAAAGCTTCTAATGGAGGGGGTGGGATATAGAATTGTGATGGTAGGAACTCTAAGCTCCTTATCCTACAGTCTTGCCAATAATTATTAAATCAATAAAAAATTAAAAAATAATTCAAGAACTGAGGAACAAAAAATGATTAATGGAGTTTGAAGGAATCATGCTGAGATAAGCCAGCAAGAGAAGGATGAATATGGGATGATCTCACTCAGAGAAGTTGAAAAATAAGAACAGAAGGGAAAACACAAAGCATAACTTGGACTGGAGTTGGTGTACTGCACCAAAGTAAAGGATTCTGGGATGTGGGCGCAGTGTTCAGATCCTGGAACATGATGGCAGAGGAGATAAACTAGGTGGGGGGTTAGAGTGTTATGTGAAAAACAGAAATGTTACATATGTACCAACTATTACATTTTACTATTGACTATAAACCATTAATCTCCCAATAAAGAAAAAAAGAAAAAAGGAAAAAAAAAAAAAAAGAAGTGGTAGATGATAGCTGACCTTAGTTCAGCATTTATCTGACTGCAAATTTTACAACAATAAAAAAAAATGCTAAAGTTGGCTTTTGTTGTTGTTTGAAAAGACTATCAAGATTATCAGGGCCTACCCTTCCTTTCTATGTAAAATAAGAAACAGGTCTAGAGAGGTGAACAACACAGTTAATTGAACTCAAATCTTGAAATACTTTCCTTACACAACAAACTTCCAGAAATATTTTTTAAAAGAGGTCGGGTAGTGGCACACCTGATTGAATGCACATGTTACAATATGCAAGTACCTAGGTTCAAGTCTCCAGTTCCCAACCACAGAGGGAAAGCTTCACAAGTGATGAAGCATGGCTGCAGGAGGTCTCTCTCTATCTCTATCTCTATCTCTATCTCTCTGTCTGTCTTCCCATTTGCTCTCAGGTTCTCTTTCTCTCTGTTCAATACATAAATAAATAATGTAATAAAAGTCTTTAAAAAATTTTAAATATGAAGGATGGAGGAAATCTTTACCTATATTCATCAGGGAAACAAATACTATAAATTTATTTTGAATATAAGCCATTTTTCTTCTCATGTAAATGTCAAATCACCATTTTAATATCCATAAGTCAATGTAGATTTCTCATTAGACTTTTTTTTTGTAATAGTCTCCCCTTTTTAGGGTCTTGGCTTTATTCAAGTAAATGTTACTTATTTTCATTCAAATTAAAGCCTCAAAAACTCATACCTCGAATATGATGTCAAAGTACAAATAAGCCAAGAATATATATTTTTTCCAGAATATTATATACTGTACAGACAGAAATGTGCTTTCTTATAGAAAGGAAAACCATACTAAACTTTTACCTTCTGATTCTAAACCTCGGATGTAGGTACAACTTCAACCATACATGTCTATCAACATAATCATTGAAATTTCTCACGCTCTGAAAAGTAGGAAGGCTGATTTTGAACTCTGCTTTCTTCTCCTATGCAAGCTGGGCCAACTTCCTTGGTCTGCACATTTTAAAAAAGGATCTTGTCAGCACACTTGGGAACTAGTTATCTTGGTGAATAATGGGAACATCCTGTCTCAGTTGAGGAGATTAATGCTACCTCTGGAATAGCTTCTGATATCTTGAGAAAATTGAATGCAAGAGGCCAAAGTTTTAATAGTGCACTGGAAAAAAAATCATATTTCCCAAGTATGTGATTTAAGATAGAAAAATCAAAAGTTCTAGCTTCTCAGTTATATATATAACTGATATATATATAACTGATATATATATATATTATATATATATAAATATGTATATATTATTAGTTTAAAGTGAGACAAATTATAAATTATATTTGTGTGGTTTAATGTGTCTAACAAGTTTGAGGGTAATGTAGAAAACTTTCTAAAAAATATTTATTTATTTATTCCTTTTTGGTGCCCTTGTTTATTGTTGTAGTTATTATTGTTGTTATTAATGTCGTTGTTGTTGGATAGGACAGAAAGAAATGGAGAGAGGAGGGGAAGACAGAGGGGGAGAGAAAGATAAACACCTGCAGACCTGCTTCACTCCTTGTGAAGCAACTCCCCTGCAGGTGGGGAGCCAGGGGCTCGAACTGGGATCCTTGAGCCGGTCCTTGCATTTTGTGCCACCTGCACTTTACCTGCTGCACTACCGCTCAACTCCCTTGAAAACTTTTTTAAGTGAAGATTATTAAGAAGTGAATACTAAATATATACACTATGGAATAGCTGGGTAAGTTAAGAATATATATATAGGCTAGGACAGAGAGACTGAGAGTGGAAAGGAAGATGGAGATGGAGAAAGACACTTGCAGACCTGCCTCATTGCTTGTGAAGTGAACCCCCCTGAGGTGAGGGAGAACATATTTCTCAAATTCCTGAACAAACATGGCGTTTGGGGATATCTAACTCCCCAAGATTTAAAAAGTGAATAACCTAGTAGATTTCTTTTTAAGGAGAAAATTTTAATTGAATGTTTTGAAAGCAATTATATTAACATATGGCTTTTCAAAGTCCACTGGAACCTAAGAATTCATAAATAAGTTCAGTCCTACAAGAGCAACTAACTTCTCATTTACACTTATTAGGTTGATATTAAATTCTAAAAAGAAAAAAAGGGGAATGCAGGAATAAAATAGCAGACAGACCTACCTAACAAAATTAATTTTCAAAAGAACTAGAGAAAATGAGCTCTGATTAAAAAGAGGAGACCAAGCAAAGGTTTTGATTTGCCTCTCTGTTCTTCCTCAGGCCCTAATTATGCTAAATACAAGAAAAAGATTCTGAAGATAAAAAACATTGTTGAATTTGTGGAAAGTACAATGGAGAAGAAACTTCATATTACCTGCATGGCATGGCAACTGAAGAGAGTTCTACCACCACATTTACAGAAGATAAAAAAAAAAAAGATATTTTCCTACAAGTAAAGATTCCCTTTACGTACTATTTATTGAAAAACATCATTAGTTAAGAATACAGGCAAAAACCCAACCAAACAAACAAACAAGAAGGGAACCAAGAACTATGGGTGACTATGGATTAGAGCAACAGTGGATTAATAAGAAATGAACTAAAAAAAAAAAAAAGAAAGAAAGAAAGGGGAAAAAAATCTCAGTAAGAGGAGTTGGGGAAACAGCATAATGGTTATGCAAAAGACTTCATGCCTGAGGCTCTAAAGTCCCAAATTCAATCCTCAACACCACCATTAACCAAACCTGAGCAGAGCTCTACTAGTGTGTGTGTGTGTGTGTGTGTGCGCGCGCGCTATTAAGGGTGGGAGATGGGATACAGAGTTCTGGTGATGGGAATTGTGTGGAGTTGTACCCCTCTTATCCTATGGTTTTGTCAGTGTTTCCTTTTTATAAATAAAAAAATTTTAAAAAAGTAAAACCAAATACATTCCATGAACAAAAAAAATACATAAAATAATACAATATTTTAAGAAGAAACCTCAGTAAGAAATCTTCACAACAGTTATAAAAAGCAATGAGTTCAAGTAAGAAGGGTGAGGTAGAGGGTTCAGGTCCTGGAACATGATTGCAGAGGAAGACCTAGAGGGCGGTTGAATTGTTATGTGGAAAACTAAGAAATGTGAACAGGAGTAGATGGCATAATGGTTATGCAAAGAGACTCTTATTCCTGAGGTTCCAAAGTCTCAGGTTCATTAATTCACCTTCTTCACCACATCTTGGATACAGCTCAAAGATATCATGTTGAGATAAGTCAGAAACAAAAGAATGAAGATAGGATAATCTCACTCATAGGCAGAAGTTGAAAAACAAGATCAGAAGGGAAAACTCTAAGCAGAACTTGGACTGGAGTTGGTGTACTACACCAAAATAAAAGATTCTGGGGTATGGGGGAAGGTTCAGGTCCTAAAACATGATGGCAGAAGAGGACCTAGTAAGGGTTGTATACTTACTTGGAAATGTTATGTATGTACAAACTGTTGTATTTCACTGTTGACTGTAAACCATTAATTCCCTAATAAAGAAATTAAAACAAGACAGAAAGCTCACTGAATGCTTTTAAAGGGAAAACAGGATCTCTTACACTAAACACATGAAGAGTTTAAATAATCAAGTGAATGATTACTTATAAAAGGTCATGCCTCTTGTTAACAAGGGGAGAATAATTCTGAGTAAAGGATGGGGCAGGGAACTCTGGTAGTGGAACTCTGTGAAATTGTACCCTTGTTATCTTAAAATCTTGTTACTCATCATTAAATCACTAATTAAAAAAGCAAAAAAAAAAAGAGGAAGAAATCAAGCTCTATATAAGGACACTAAAATATACCATGATTTGGGGATGTTTAGAATGTTAGAAAGTTAACATTTTTTATTTTTAGCATGTGTATGGACCCAGGATCAAGCCGCTGCTCCCCACCTGCAGGGGACATCATTATGAGTGGTGCAAGTACTCTCTCTCTTCTTCTCCCTTCTAAATTTTTCTCTATCCTATCAAATAAAGAAAATAGAGGAATGGACACCAGGAGCAGTGGACCTATTGTGCAGATACAGAGTCCTAGTGACAACCTTGGTGACAATAAAGAGAGAAAAAAATGAAAGGAAGGAAGCAAGGAAGGAAGGGAGGGAGGGAGAAAGCAAGGGAGGAAGGAAGGAAAGGAAAAAGGAAGGAAGGGAGAAAGGAACGAAAGGAGGAAGGAAGGAAGGAAGGGAGGAAGAGTTAAAAATAGATGTTCCAAGATGGTTGCCAGAAGTCAACTTTAGGGAACTTCTACTCTGGAAATCTCTTCCGATCTTGATCTGTCCAGAAAGAAGATCACATAGAACACAAGGAGCTTCAGAGATCAGGAAGCAAAAAAGCCACAAAAGAAACTTAAACTTATCTGTACAGCAGGACTAAGAAAATTGAATGAAAACACAGGATATATGGGTATATTTTTTCTACCTCTCCCCTACCCCCAAAGCCTTCAAGACTGGGGACTCAAGTCAGTGGAGGCTATGTTCCTAAGGTAGTCCCCTATTGAGACATCCTATGATACCACATTCCAGAAGTAAACTGGATCTCAGGTTCCAGCACAAAAAGTTTCTATGAAATTGCTTAGACTTCTAGAGCCAGAAAAAGGAAGCTACAACTGTACTAGAAAGAGTAATGCCTCAGGATACAAACATAAGGGGACCTAACACCCCTTGTGTGGGCTTGCTTAAGTTGGCTGATAAAGAGTGAAGACCTGGAGTTGGGTGGTAGCACACCGAGTTAAGTGCACATGACCAAGGCACAAGGGCCAGCGTAATGGTCCCGGATCAAGTCCCCGGCTCCCCACCTGCAGGAGGTCGCTTTGCAAGTGGTGAAGCAGGTCTGCAGGTGCCTATCTTTCTCTCCTCCTCTCTGTCTTCCCCTCCTCTTTCCATTTCTTTCTGCCCTATCCAATAACGACAACACCTATGACAACAACAACTACTACTACAAGGGCAACAAAATGGGTAAAACAGCCTCTAGGAGCAGTGGATTGGTAGTGTAGGCACCAAGCCCCAGCAATACCCTGAAGGCAAAGAAAAAAAAAAAAAAAGAGTGAAGACTGACTATTCAGCAGTTTTTGGCCCCTAGACAATATATGGGGGAGTCTTAGCTAAGGCGAAGCCCAGTGAACTGCTTCCTCCAGATAATATAATCTCCTGCCCGGACTATCCTAGTCCCAGTGTTGTGCCTAGACTGAGTCTTCAGAGAAAACAAGACCAATCAGGCCTACTGATAACACTGAAGAGCTCCAGTAGCAGTGTGAAAGCTGTGAGCTACAAACCTGAGCAGGAATTTTCTGAAGGGGTAGCCTGACTTTAGGTCAGTTTCACTGCAGTCTGCAAACAGTGCAAGTGGGTATGTCCTCCCCATGATTTGTCCTGAAATGCAGATAGGCCAGAGGCAACCAAACAAAACAAAAAAGAATTTTTTTAAATTGGATAGAGACAAAAAGGAATTGAGAGGGGAAAAGAAGAGGGAGAGGGAGGGGGAGGGGGAGGGGGAGGGGGGGAGGGGGAGAGGGAGAGGGAGAGAGAGAGAGAAACCAAGAGACACCTGCATCCCTGCTCCACCACTCATGAAGCTTTCACCCTGCACATGGGGACCAGGGACTTGAACCTGCAAGCTTGCACACTGCAATATGTGCACTTAACCAAGTGCACCACCACCTGGCCCCACAAAAAGCAACACAAAGGACTGAAATAATTAAAAGTAGGACAGAAATAAGTAACACCAAAAATAAAAGCACCATACAAAAAGATCAATGAAGCTAAATGGTGGTTCTTTAAAAGCTTTGGTAAACAAAATTGATAAATCCTTGGCCAGACTCACTAAAAAAAAAGAGAGAAGATGCAAATAAATAGGATTGTAAATGAAAGAGGAGAGATTACAACTGACACTGAAGAAATACAAAGTGTTGTTTGAGGCTTCTATAAGCAACTATTTGCCACCATGCTAGAGAACCCGGAAGAAAAGAAGTTCCTAGAAGTTCCTAGAAACATACAAACTTCCAAAATTGAACCAAGAAGAACTAGAAAGCATGAGCAGGCCAATCACAGCCAAAGAATTTCTTGCCATAGCAATCAGTCAAGAACAAAGAATTAAGGGGATACAGACTGGAAGAGAAGCAGTAAAACTCCATTTGCCTATGAAATGAAAACATAAGGAATCCAGCAGAAAGCTCCTAGAAATTATCAGGCCATATAATAAAGTGTCAAGCTACAAAATAAGCACACAAAAGTCTGTGGCATTCCTATTTTTCTTTTTTCTTTTTTTTCCTTCTTCTTCTTCTTTTTTTTTTTTTTGACCTTCAGGGTTATCACTGGGGGTCAGTGCCTACACTATGAATCCACTGCTCATGGAGGCCATTTTTCCCATTTTTGTTTCCCTTGTTGTGGTTGTTATTGTTGTTGTTGGATAAAAGAGAGAAACTGAGAGGAGGGGAAGACAGAGAGGAGGAGAGAAAGATAGACACCTATAGACCTGCTTCACTGCTTATGAAGCAACCCCCCTGCAGGTGGGGAGCTGGAGACTCGAACCAGGATCCTTACACTGGTTCTTAAGTTTTGCGCGCTTAACCTGCTTCGCTACCACCCAGGCCCCTGTGGCATTCCTTTATACAAACACTAAATCAGAAGAAATCCGGAAATCAGTCCCAATCATTAGAGCAGCAAAAACAATAAGATATCTAGGAATAAACCTAGCAAAATAAGTGAATCACTATCTAAGGAAATAGAAAAGGAAACAAAGACGTGTACCATGTACCACTCAATTATTAAGAACAATGAATTCAGGGGCCAAGTGGTGGTTCACCTGGTTAAGTGCACACATTACAGTGCACAAGGACCCAGGTTCAAACCCCTGGTCTCCCACCTGTAGGGGGAAAGCTTCACTAGTGGTGTCTGCAGGTGTCTCTCAGTCTTTCCCTCTGTCTCCCCCTCCTCTTTCAATTTCTCTCTGTCTCTATCCAATAATAATAATAAAATATATTTTTAAAAATAATAATGAGGGGCCAGGTGGTGGCATGCCTGGTGGAGCGCACAAGTTACAATACGCAAGGTCCCAGGTTCGAGCCCCCAGTCCCCACCTACAGGGGAAAAACTTTGCAAGTAGTAAAGCAGTGCTACAGGTGTCTCTCTGTCTCTATCCTTCTCTATTATCCCCTTCCTTTTGATTAGTAAATATCTATCCAATAAATAAAGATAATAAGAAATTAAAATAATAATGAATTCAATTTCTTCACCTCATCTTGGATGGAGCCTAAAGGAATCATGCTAAGTGAGATAAGCCAGAAAGAGAAGGATGAATATGGAATGATCTTACTCATAGACAGAAGTTGAGAAATATGTACAGAAACAGGAAACACAATGTAGAACTTTTACCGGATTTGGTGCCTTACACCAAAGTAAAGGAATCGGGGAGAGGGAGTGCTTTCAGGTCCTGGTGCATGATGGTAGAGTAAAAGCTACATTGGGAGTGAGAGTGTTTTGTGGAAATATGAGAAATTTGGTATACATACCAAGAAATTTATTTACTGCAAATCATGAATCCCCCCCAAAGGAAAAAAAGCACATGCTCTAGAAGGTGGCATTTATAGTATCATATAAACCCATAGCTACTGATACAAGCACACTGATTTATTGTAGAAGACAGTATTGATGTCTTATAAAATAGCAGCTTCATGGTTCTATCCCAGAAAGTAATATATATATTCTTTTTTGCCTCCATTTATAGCTGGGGCTCAGTGCTTACACTACGAATCCACTGCTCCTGGAGGCCATCTTTTTAAAAAAAAATTTTATTTTATATTTATCTAGTTTCCCTTTTGTTGCCCTTGCTTTTTTTTTTTATTGTTGTTGTAGTTATTGTTGTTGTTACTGATGTCGTCATTGCTAAGTAGGACAGAGAGAAATGGAGAGAGGAGAGGAAGACAGAGAGGGGAGAGTCACCTGTGAAGCGACTCCCTTGCAGGTGGGGAGCTGGCTCCAACTGTCGTTGCGCTTGGCGCCATGTGCACTTAACCAGCTGCGGTTCTGCCCGACTCCCGAAGCCATCTTTTTTTCTGTTGCTGTTGCTGTTATTGCTGTTGTAGCTGTTGCTGCTGTTGTTGGATAAGGCAAAGAGAAATTGAGAGGGGAGAGGAAGATGGGGGGGGGAAGATACCTGCAGATCTTCTTCACCACTTGGGACGCTACCCTCTTCCTGCAGTGGGGACCCAGGGGCTCGAAATGGGATCCTTCCGCAGATCCTTGTGCTTGGTATTATGTGCGCTGACCCAGTGCACTACCGCCCAGCCCCCCAGAAAGCTTTTAAAAGTCCGTGGGGCGCAGGGTCGCTACCATGCTAGGTTAAGCGAATATAGCACTAAGCTCAAGGACCTGGACAAGGATCCTGGTTTGAGCTCCTGGCTACCCACCTGCAGAGGTGGGGGGCGGGGGAGATTACTTCACAGATGGTGAAGCAGGGCTTTGTATATTGTTTATTTTACTTTTAAAAAATATTGTATTTATTTTAGTGAGAAAGATACAGAGGGAAACATACTTACAAATAAAAAGAGACAAGAGCACTGCTCAGCTTTGATTTATGGTTGTGCTAGCGATTGAACCTGGAGTCTTAAGGCCTCAGGCATGAAAGTCCTTTTGCATAATCATTATACTATCTCCCCAGACCTGTATAATGTTTATAAGGATAAGCTATATGGTGCTCTTATGCTTATATTTTAGTATTCAGGAAGAAGCTGAGAAAAAAAAAAAATCACACCCAAGGCTTAAACATTATTTACATACAAAATTAACTGACAAAGAGTTCTTACTATGTGAGGCAATAAATGCTTAAATATTAAAGAGTTTTTTATGCTCTATTACATGTAGTTAAAGGCAATCTAATGGAAGCATTGATAGTAAGATATTACAAATTCTATTTGTTGCTTTCAGTAGTACTTAGAATAAAGATATAAAAAGGGCATGGGTACTTAATAGTTAGATAATACAATATAGCTCTCATAAACCTTGGCAATGCTTTCCCAGAGTTGGTGGATCAAGAAATAGAAACATGAGTGCAATCAGTTTTAAGCCTAAGCTTCAAGATTATTTGTGAGTTTCCATGTGTCTTTCATATTTCTGTGTTTACCCTAACAAGAAGCTGGGGCTAGCCTCCTAAAGGATTAGAGACACATGGAGCAGAGATCTCAATCTGTTCTCAAACAGATTAGACCAGCCAACACACGTTTCCTTCCCTCTTATACATAGGAGATGGTATGGCCAAGAGCAATAGTCATCTAACATGGGCAGTAAACACTAGTGTTGTAGCACACTGGCTTATCCCAGTTGTTTATTATGTAGCATTACAATGGCAACAAACAATGCTGTTGTCTGTTCCCAGTACAGACTGTTCCCATTGTTCTATTTATTTTCCTTCTTTCAGGCACATGGCAATAATCTTTTCCTAGATGTGTTCAGAGTAAGCTTGGCCATGAAAATATACAGAGAGGGTTGTGACAGACAAGGTGGGAATACTGATGGAAGAAGATCCCAAGTAGGTTTCTGGAGCATTAGCCAGGGTGTGAGGAGGGTGGGGTGTAGTAAGAAGGTAAGTCAAGTGGATATGAGAAAGGAGAGAGGTGGTAAGGTAAGCATATATATGCTGCTTGGAATTAAAGTTCACTTTGTATCAAGAGAAAAAAAAATATCATGAATGTCCAAGAGACTCATGGATATACTTGGGCCTTTATTTGTCTTGAATATTTATTTATTTTCATAACACAGAGTGGGAAGGGGGAGAAGGAAGGAGGGAGGGAGGGACCAAGAGACCAGAGCACTAGCCAGCTCTAACATATGGCAGTGCTCAATTTTAAATCTGGGGTCTCAGTCTACAAGTCCTGTGTCCCAGTGCTAAATTATCTCCCGTGGCTGTAGAGTTTAGAGTTTTTATTTAACTAAGTGACACAAAGATCTCTCAAAAGTAAGTGAAAGAAAAGATCACACAGACTATTGCAGACCTATAGTCATCTCTGGTTTCATACTGGTTTAGTTAAGATAGTGGCAAACAGAACAGAAGGGTACATATATTTGCTAAATTGACTACACTTAGCCAGACAGAAATAAACACAGCTAATGCACTGATAAAAATCTACATGCTTTGACCTTATCAGAGGAGTGATTTTTTTTTTTTACCTTTTCAAAGTAGTACATGATAAAACTATAACTCTTTGGAGATTTTAAGACGCTTAAGTATATATTTATACTTATTATTTATATTTTATTCTAGATATGTATTCTAAACTAGGGCTTTCATGCAAAGAAGGACAGTAGTGATAATAAAATAATATTCAAATGAATATAGAGATAAAGCTAATCCTTCTCCTAAGAAACATAAAAATTCATAACCCATAAATGGTATTCTGTCCTGTTGCTTGGAGAAAGAACACTCTGAATTAGAAAAAAGAAGAAAAAACTTGTCTTATTTCTAAGTGTGAGAACTGATCAATTCATTCCCAAAGTAAAACCCAAATTTCATACGTAGTCTCAAAACCCTTTTTTTTGGGGGGGGGGGCAGGGTCAGGCGGTAGTGCAGTGGGTTAAGCACACATGGTGCAAAGCACAAGGACAGGTGTAAGGATCCGGGTTCAAGCTCCGACTCCCCACCTGCAGAGGGGTCGCTTCACGTGAGCAGTGAAACAGGTCTGTAGGTGTCTATCTTTCTCTTCCCCTCTGCCTTCCCATTCTCTCTTGATTTCTCTCTGTCCTATCCAACAACAGTGACAGCAATAACAACAAGGGCAACAAAAGGGAAAAAGTAGCCTCCAGGAGCAGTGGATTAGTAGTCCAAGCACCTAACCCCAGCAGTAATCCTGGAGGCAAAAAAAAAAAAAAAAAAAAAAACCTTTGTTTTTGTTTCTGCCACCTCTCCAGTGTCATCTCACTATATTTCCTCCTGACTCAAGACTTCAGTCATACAGCTCTCCTCTTAATTTCCACCATGCCAAGTTCTTAATCACATTAGAACTTTCACACTGTTTCCTCTTCCTGCACTGCACCTTCCACCATTTTCACATTACCTTCTTCTATCAGGTTCTGAGCAAAAACAAAATGTACATCAGATAGTACCTGTTCACAGACTTCAGAGGTAAAGAGCTAGGATTAGGGACAACACAAAAGGTAAGGGACCAAGAGACCAGTCTGTAAGTTACTGTCACAGGTAGGACTGAAACAGCAAGAGGAAGAAGCATTACTATTAGCAGAACTTCATGTAAGCCAGACCTGTGAGGAGGAAGCCTATTGTGGGAGTTGCCACAGTGGAAAGATGCAGCTCTTTTCATGGGGGTGGGGGGCTCCACTCTTATCTAAGGAGGCAGAGGGGGCATGGGGTACACTCCACACATTTATCTAAGCTATACATTCCAAACTCTATCTTGGGCACCAACCTAAGTTCAAGCAAGAAGGTATTACAGAAGCCAATAGGGCTGGTTAATTTAAAACTTTCAAACTTAAACATGAACACACATTTTGCAGCCTCATCCTTGCTAGCCCAGCTAGGAGTTATCTAAATAGCTCAGAGAGGGAGAAGGGGGAGGAGGGGAAACATGAATTATTTCTTGGATTAATATATTTGAGTACTAGTGAAATTATTCACTTGGATAGTGTGCTACTTTGCCATGTACAAGACAGGTTTGAGCTTGGCCACCACCACAATGAAGGAAGTTTTGGTGCTGTGGTCTCTTTCATTCTCTTTCTCTGCCTCAACCTGTCTCTAGATAAATAAAAATAAGTAAATGAATGATAAATAAATTTGACAAGAACAAGTGTGACTTCTAACTTGTATGTATTGGTTTTAATGTTTAGGGATTTGGATAACTAATCTCTATTCACATTGGTCTTATTTTTGAATGCTATTCCCTTGTCTTATTTTTGAATGCTATTCCCTTGAATTTTGCATTTCTAAGAGTCTAATGTGTTAATCACTCCTCAGAGAATTATGTATGACTATCCTAATCAAATTAGGTATTATCTCTGAACTCTCTGACTCTGTCCAGTTTTTCTTAAAATCAGAGGACTAGAATTATATTATCTCAATTCCCATCAATTCTCTAAGAAACACATACTTCGTACCAGCAATGTTCAGGCACAGTTTGTGAAAACAATAGTGAACAATTAAAAAAAAAAAGACAAGCTGGGGCTGGGCAGTGGTACATCTGATTGAGTGTACATATTATAGTGCATAAGGACCTGGGTTCAAGCTCTCTATCCCCACCTGTAGAGGGAAGCTTCACTGCAGTGAAGCAGTGCTGCAGGTGTCTCTATTTCTCTACCTCCCCTCCACCCTCTATCTCTCTCTATCCTGTTTTAAATAACAATTAAAAACAAAAAGACAAGATCATGGGACCAGGCAGTGGCACACCTAGTTAACCACTCACATTACAGTACACAAGGACCCAGGTTCAAGCCCTTGGTCCCCACCTATAGGTGGAAAACTATAGGAGTAGTGAAGTAGGGCTGCAGGTGTCTCTCTCCCTCTCTATCTCCTCCTTACCTCTCAATTTCTCTATGTCTCTACCCAATAATATATATTAAATAAAAGATTTCTGGCCTCATGAAATTATCATCTAGTTGAAGTCCTTATTGGTCAGCTAGGAATGTCACAGCCCTACTCCACCATGATCAGCCCAGTCTGTTTCTACCCTTATGTGGCCTATTTAAGTAAGCTGAGATGATGTGATGTAGTCTTGTTTTCTTTTCCAAATGGAAAATATTTCTATAGTTAACTTTTCAAACTGGAAATGTTTTCTTCTGAACAGAAATATGAATGCTATAATGCCTTCTGGTTAATTTATATTAAAGCTCTACCTACTTTGATCAGTTCATCTTTATCTACTATAGCAGAACTTATATATAAGCTCTGATGTCCCAGAAATATCCTTTGAAATGAATTGATGATGAGTCTATGGTGCAGTCATTTAGACAATAGTGTATAGTATACCCATTGGAAGTTCTTTCTTTTTCTTTTCTTTTTTTTTTTGTCACTTTTTATTCACTGTTGCAGGCTGACTTTTATTTTCTTCTAAGTAGAAAGACAGATATATAGAGAAAGATACTACAGTATAGAAACTTCCTTCAGAATGGTGGGGGCTGGGGTCAAACTTGGACCCTGGCCATGACAAAGTAAGTGAGCTATCTTGTCAATCCACCATTAGAAAGTCTTAGTTCACATTAAGAATTTACCAGTTCTAGAAGATTCTGTAGTAAAGATGTTTGACTAATTCAAAAATTTTCCCAATTTGATTTATTTTTGTTGAATACTGATGAAATTATTTAAAGCCACACCTCCTGTGGGACACAAATGAGAACGCTGGTGTAGGGTTTTCAGATCAAAAGTGCTCCTGTATAGAATCTTAACTAAAATGTTAGAACATTTCCAAGCAATTCAGAAACAAGAGGTGGAAATAGCTGAATAAAAACCAGGAATAGTTTTTACATCACTGTCATTCAATAACTACTCTGCATAGTGAAAGAAGTGCTGATGTGGCATTGTATTTATAAGAACATGAATTCAGAAGGCTTATAAAAGTGTGTATGTGTGTGTGTGTGTGTGTGTGTGTGTGTGTGTGTGTGTGTGTGTGCGCGCGCGCAAGTGCCACATGCACATGGGCATCTTTCTGGTTGCATAAGCTCCTGATGATCGCATATAACATTCTAGAGAAAATATGTTTTGTGGTTTGAAACATAGAAGATCTATTAGACTAAGCATAAGCCTAGAAACTTACACCCTTTTCATATAATCCAGTACTTGAAGAACTTAAATATTGAGTACAGCAATTTGGATGCCATAGAAAACAAGACATTGACATCTTTCAATGTTATTTTCCTTTGATGCATGAGAACTGTGCTACCTTGAATCCTGCATCCCTTACATGGGGTCTTATTTGTTGGACACACTTTCACTAGATGTACCTGACAGAATTTCTCTTTGTGGAGTTAGGTAGTGGCACACCGAGTTAAGTGCATACACTACAGTGCACAAGGACCCCAGTTCAAGTCCCTGGTCTCTACCTGCAGGGGGAAAGCTTTGTGAGTGGTGAAGCAGGGATGCAGGTGTCTCTCCTCTCTCTCTCTCTCTCTCTCTCTCCCTCCCTCTGCTTCTTCCTCTCCCTCTTTCCCACTTTCCTCTCAATTTATCTCTGTCTCTATCCAATAATAACTAAATAAAATTTGGGAGTCGGCAATAGTGCAGCAGGTTAAGCATATATGGCGCAAAGCACAAGGATGGGTGTAAGGATCCCGGTTCAAGCCCCTGGCTCCCCACCTGCAGAGGGGGATTGCTTCACAGGCAGTGAAGCAGGTCTGCAGGTGTCTATCTTTCTTTTCCCCATCTCCCCTGCTCTCTCGACTTTTCTCTGTCCTATCCAACAACAACAGCAGCAATGAAAAAAACAATAATAATAATAATGACAACAACAACGGCCACAAAATGGGAAAAATGGCCTCCAGGAGCAGTGGATTGGTAGTGCTGGCACCAAGCCCCAGCAATAACCCTGGGGGCAAAAATAAATAAATAAATAAAATAACTTCGGGCTGGTGCAGTGGTGCACCTGGTTGAGCGCACATTTACAATGTACAAGGACCCAGGTTCAAGACCCTGGTCCCAAACTGCATGGGGAAAGCTTTGCAAGTGGTGAAGCAGTGTTGCAGGTGTCACTACATCTTGCTCCCTCTCTATGTCTCCCCTACCCTCTCAATTTCTGTCTCTATCCAATAAATATATAAATAGATGATAAAAAATTTTGAAAACAAAGGAATTTCTCTTTGTGAAACATGTAATTTTTATGGTTTCTGTGTTACTTAGCAACCAAAGCCCTTGTCTTCCTGTTACAGTCTATTAGTAGCCAAAATCTTGCTATGTTGTAGATTTTTCCCCATACTATCTTTCAAGAGCCCTGCTAATGGAATTTTAGCAATCCAATTGTGTTTTATGGCTTTAAATGATTTTTTAAAATCACTTTCATTGTTTTCATAGCCAAAAGCTGTTTAGAATGAAACTATTTTACCTAAGCCCAAAGTCTACCAAGTATGCATGCGTATCTATTATGTGGGAATTTTAGCAGGGAGAATCACGTTTCCATTATATCTAAACTTATTTGAATGATCTAGAGATAATGAAGACTGAAGATTCCTGTGGTAATTTTAAGTTGTTCTTGCTTTACTAGGTGATGTGTACCTTATAAATTTGAATAATTTGCCTAAGAAACCAACTGGTCCTCATAAGTCAACCAGTTAAATCCTGATTTAGCTTGATATTTGCATTCTGTCATCTAGTATGGAGAAATGAAGTATAAGTTAAGTAGAAAGTTAAGTATAAGTTAAGTATAAGTTAAAGTTTCCTTAGATCAAAGTGACTGGATAAATAGAAGATCTGACAAATAATTTTCAAGGAAGAGAATTTTTCTTTGATTGGGATCCTAACAAAGTGTGTATCTTAATACTAACATGAATCAAGGTTCTGAGATAATCAGCTCCTGAGCCTGGCTGTCTTGCTACTGTCTTATTTTCTGCTTGTAGTTGTTCTTGATTAATAAATAAATCTCTCTCCTGTTTTCTATTTGACATTGACTTCTGGGTTCATGTCATCACCTTTAAAATATGTATAAATGTTTGATATGTGGAAAGAAATTTTTATTAAAGAATTGTTCTTGTCTATATGCACTATGTTCATAGCTGCATTATTCACAATAACCAAAGAGCAGAAACAACCTAAATGCCCATTGATAGATGACTGGGGCTGAAGAAGTTATGGGGCAGTGGGGGGGTACACAGTTTAATGGTCATGTAAAAAGACTCTCATGACATGTTCAATCCCCTATACCACCATAAGCCAGAGCTAAGCAGTGGTTTAATAAAATAAAATAAAATAAAATAAAATAAAATAAAATAAAATAAAATGAAAAGAAGAAGTTATGGGTTATATACTATATAAACTCTATGGAATATTAATTTACTATAAAACTTAAAAAAAATGCTAATGTGTCCTTTGGGACAAAATGGGTAGAACTGTGGGACTGAAGGTAATTATGTTTAATGAAATAAGAGAAGACAATTAACAGATGTTTTCACTTATATGTAGAATCTCTAACACACACACAGTAAGAGAGAGAGAATCAATTAAACTCTTAAGATTTTTTAAGATCTGTGGTGGTTATCTTTTTTTTATTTTTTAAAAATCTTTTTTTAAATATATATTTTAATTGATTTTATTATTGGATAGAGACAGCCAGAAATTGAGAGGGGAAGAGGAGATAGGGAGAAAGACAGAGAGACACCTGCAGCCCTGCTTCACCACTAGTGAAGTCCCCTGTAGGTGGGGACTAGGGGCTTGAACCTGGGTCCTTGTGCACTGTAATGTGTGCACTTAACCAGGTGTGCCACTGCCTGGTCCCTGTGGTGGTTATCTTTGGGAGGGTGGGGACACAGAACTTTGGAGGTGGGTGCTGTGTGGAACTATACCCTGTAATCTTACAATTTTGTACTCCCCTATCAATCACAAATAAAAAGTGGTTTGAGGGGAGTCGGGCTGTACCGCAGCGGGTTAAGCACACCCGGCTCCCCACCTGCAGGGGAGTCGCTTCACAGGCGGTGAAGCAGGTCTGCAGGTGTCTATCTTTCTCTCCCTCTCTCTGTCTTCCCCTCCTCTCTCCGTTTCTCTCTGTCCTATCCAACAACGACGGCAATAATAACTACAACAATAAAACAAGGGAAACAAAAGGGAATAAATAAATAAAATTAAAAATATTAAAAAAAATTTTTAAAAAATGGTTTGAAAAAAAATGTTCTTGCCTGATGCCATAGTTATTACATGGCTGTTTTCTAATTCTCAATTTAGTGTTTTTCCAATTCTCCTGTCCTTCCTTTTGATAGCAATGAAGCCCAGGAAAGTAAGGAATAAAAGTGAGGTGACGGACTCCAGCAGTAGCGCAGGGGGTTAAAGCACATGTGGCACAAAGCTCAAGGAAAGGCATAAGGATCCTGGTCGAGTCCCCAGCTGTCCACCTGCAGGAGAGTCGCTTCACAAGAGGTGAAGCAGGTCTGCAGGTGTCTTTCTCTTCCCCTGTCTCCCCCTCCTCTCTTTATTTCTCTCTGTCCTATCCAACAACAGTGACATCAATAACAACAGTAACTACAACAATAAAACAACAAGGGCAACAAAAGGGAATAAATAAATATTTTTTAAAAATATTTTTTAAAAAATGGGGTGGGGGGGAGTCCGGCGGTAGTGCAGCGGGTTAAGTACACACGGTACAAAAAGCAACCACCAGCTTAAGGATCCTGGTTCAAGCTGCTGGCTCCCACCTGCAGGGGGGTCACTTCACAGGCAGTGAAACAGGTCTACAGGTGTCTATCTTTCTCTCCCCCCTGTCTCCCCTCCTCTCTCGATTTCTCTTTGTCCTATCCAACAACAGCAGCAGCAATGGCAACAATAATAATAATGACAACAACAAGGGTATAAGGGCAACAAAATGGGAAAAATGGCCTCCAGGAGTAGTGGATTCATAGTGCAGGCACTGAGCCCCAGCATAACCCTGGAGGTGAAAAATAAAATAAAATAAAATAAAGTGGGGTGAGGAAATATTTGTATAACAGAAGGCTAGATAAGTAACCTGGAAAACACGATGAGACTGAAGGTCTCTGACACTATACACAGCCTTCAGACTACACAAACAGCACATTAAGAAGACTGCAGAGCAGTGAGTTACCTACATTAACTGGATGTTCAGATTAAGTACAATGGTCCAAATTTCTTCACCCAGAAAACTGTAGTTGGAAAAACACTGAAAAAATGAAGATTCTTTTGGTTTTCAGTAAATTCCTGTGAAAGCATTTGATTAAAACTCATATTAAAAAGGCTAGCTATAGTCATAATTGTCCCTTTCTGTAAATATTTATACTTTACTTTAGCAGCATTAACATGTTTGGTTTTGTTTGAAGTGCTGACTCAGATCTCTTTCTTCCATCTTTCTCCCTTTCTTTCCTTCTTTATTTCCTCATCTCTCTCTCTCTCTCTCTCTCTCTCTCTCTCTCTCTCTTTCATCTAATAGCAACCAGAGCCACAGCTGGGACTCCATGCCTGCAGGAAGAATCTGCATTTTCGGGAGGCAATTTTTTCCCTCTATTTGATAAAATAAATTCATATACATAAATTCATAGGGAAGGGGAAGCCAGAGAGTGAGAGATATAAAGAGATACCTGTAGAACTTGCTTCATGCCTTGTGAAGCAAACAGCCTGCAGGTGGGGTTCGGGGACTTAAATCTGGGTCTTTGCACATTATAACATATGTGATCAACCAGATGCAATACCTTCTGACCCTGCTGTATACTTTTCTAAAATTTGAAAAACTCTAATTTTAAAATTCATCTGGTTTCAAAGATTAAGTACTAAAGGTCTATTGTAAGTTAATTATTTTCTTAAAACTATATATGATCATTATACTCAGTCAAGCAATATTTTTTAATTTTAATTTTTAATTTTAATTTTAATTTTTTAATTTTAATTTGTAATTTTTAAATTTTTTTAGTGGAGACATGAGCAGGAACCTCACGTCTCCACTATAGAGCCCCTACTTCCCCCAGTCCTGGAACCCTTGGATAGGGCCCACTTTCCGTATGCGTCTCCTAATCCATACCAAATAATATTGCATCTGCCGATCACAACCTAACCAACGCAACAATTGCCACCTCAACATGATTCACCTCACACTTTGTCCAGAGACTTCACGTGTGGAGTGACAACCCTTCAGCTTCATTACTCGGGTGAGACCTTTCCTTTTATAGTACACTCTAATTTCATCTCAGGTGGTTCACCTTCTAACAAAGTCCCATAACCTAGATATACACCAGTTTCTGTGAGAGAGAGCTTATGTTCACATGTATCCATAAACTACTGCAAAATATATACCTGAAAGCAGAAGTACACTAGAGTTTGCAGTGAGTACCTCCCTAACACTTCCTCTCCACTATTCCAAGCTTTGGGTCCATGATTGCTCAACATTTTTTTGGCTTTGTATGTTAACTCTCTTTTCAATCACCAGGTTCCAGATGCCACCAGGATGCTGGCCAGGCTTCCCTGGATTGAAGACCCCACCAATGTGTCCTGAAGCTCAACTTCCCCAGAGACACACCCTACTAGGGAAAGAGAGAGGCAGACTGGGAGTATGGACCGACGAGTCAACGCCCATATTCAGCGGGGAAGCAATTACAGAAGCCAGACCTTCTACCTTCTGCAACCCTCAATGACCCTGGGTCCATGCTCCCAGAGGGATAGAGAATGGGAAAGCTATCGGGGGTGGGGGGTGGGGTGGGTTATGGAGACTGGGTGGTGGGAATTGTGTGGAGTTGTACCCCTCCTACCTTATGGTTTTGTTAATTTATCCTTTCTTAAATAAAAAAAAAATTAAAAAAAATCTCTTTCAAATTCTGCCACCCAGAAATAATCATTGTCTATACCTACTAAATATTAGATACACTACTTTTCCTTTTTAGTAATTTTTTATTTATATGCAAAAGAGATTGAGAGAAAACCCAAGAATCACTCTGGCTTATGCAATGACATATTAGAACTCATGACCTTCTGTATGCAAAATTTTTGCTCTGCTCACTATGAAACCTGGCTCTCTGTGCATTATTTCTCTTTGCACTTACACTGATACTAAGACTATTATGTTATAATGTACATAGTACAAGACTACTATGTTATCATCATGAGTTACTAATTTCTAAGTTAACTTTCCAAGTTTAAAAAGAGAAATCATAATAAAATCATGATAATAGAATAATGATGAGTATGTCTGTATTTCAGTTTAAGGCCTTATCAACTGACACTGTACTATAAATATGAGGAAAATCAATTTTCTCATACCAATCTTATATACATTCTTTTTAATGTCCAAAGGTTTGCAAATAACACTTCTTTCCTTGAAATTCCCTCAGTTTTATAAACTTTGATAAATGAACTCTGTGTTCATCTGAGATATTTTATTACAGCTTCTACAGATCTTTTTTTTTTTTTAGATTTTGATCTGTTCTTGTTGAAAAGATATTGTATACTATACTTTTTTTTAAATTTTTTATTTAAGAAAGGAATAATGAACAAAAACATAAGGTAGGAGGGGTACAACTCCACACAATTCCCACCACCCAATCTCCATAACCCACCCCCTCCCATGATAGCTTTCCCATTCTCTAGCCCTCTGGGAGCATGGACCCAGGGTCATTGAGGGTTGCAGAAGGTAGAAGGTCTGGCTTCTGTAATTGCTTCCCCGCTGAATATGGGCGTTGACTCGTCGGTCCATACTCCCAGTCTGCCTCTCTCTTTCCATAGTAAGGTGTGTCTCTGGGGAAGCTGAGCTTCAGGACACATTGGTGGGGTCTTCAACCCAGGGAATCCTGGCCAGCATCCTGGTGGCATCTGGAACCTGGTGATTGAAAAGAGAGTTAACATCTGAAGCCAAACAATTTGTTGAGCAATCATGGATCCCAAGCTTGGAATAGTGGAGAGGAAGTGTTAGGGAGGTACTCACTGCAAACTCTGTACTATTTTTTTTAAAGTGAGGCTCAAGATGTAAGATTTCTCTCACTTGAGTATATCTGTCTGATGTATTTATTCTTAGTATAAAAGGTAAGTTGGTTGGGCATAGAATTTTTAAGTATCACAAAATTATTTATATCGTTATTTTGTATATATTTTTGGTTATTAAGAATTGCAGAGATATTTAAAGAAATGTGATTTTAAAAAATTCTATTACGGAAGATGGCGGCCTGAGAAATCGCTAACAGCGAGTGCTCTGATAGCATCGTCGGCAACGGTAGGATTTTCTGCCTTTAGCAGGCCAGTCAATAAGGGGGGGGCACCAAAGAAGTGATTACAGTTTAATTTGGGTTAACAATTAGAGCAAAGGTGACACGGACTAGCGGGGCGCCAGAATTCCCAGGCGGCGCCAGGCAAGGCGAGTGCGCCGGGCATTGTCCTCCGCCCGCCCAGGAAGGCGGCTCCTCCGCCGGTTGCAGAGCGTGGCGGGCAGAGGACCCGGAGAGAGCACTTTAGCTCGGGGGCTGCCTCTTGGGAGTCGCCAGGGTCCACCGCGACCCTGAGGGTGGATCCAAAGACTTCTTGAGTATAGCTCTCATTGGATCAAAGGACTTGGAGCTAGTTTTCATTTTTGAGAAATCCTTTAAAAAAGTTTGGAGGGTGGGGTTTCCTGGAAGATGGCGGATTGAGAAGCGGCTAGCCTTTGAGCTCTGGACACATCTCGTGTAAACAATAGGATTTTCTGCCTTTAGCAGGCCAGCCAATAAGGGGCCATAACGGTCATACCAAGGATGTGTCTATAACTTAATTTGGGTTAAGAATTAGAGTAGGGGAAAAAATTCTTTTTTCTTCCTTTTAATTTTCAAGCATACATCCTTCCCGCCGCCCCCCCCCCCCCCCCCGTAAGCAGTGCCTGGGACCAGCTACTAGCAGGATACCCCATACCACCAAACAGGGTTTTTTTTTTTGTTTTTTTTTTTTTAATTCACTGATACACATTTGGGAAGTTCCTCGCACTGCTCTTTAATTACAACTCTTCTTCTTATCTTCTCCCTTTTCTCTCTCTTATCTCTCTCTATCTCTCTCTCTTTCTTTTTTTAATCTTGTCATACACTTCTTTCTTCTTTGCCTTTCTGAATTTGTGAATTACTTTGGGGAAGAAATCTGACCCAGAGTGGACTCTCTATGTGTCTATCTCTGCTCTAGTTCCCTTTACACTCTTGTTACCCTTAGAATATACACTGGATAGTAGATTTGCATAACTGTCTATTCTTGCTATCCTCTCTTCCTTTTCTCTTTCTTCACTGGGATTTGGTTACTATTTTTTCACGGACTGGAGAAATTGTTTGGCTAACTGGTAACGATTAAACTCCTTCAATACTTACTTCAGTTGCTACTGTTATTCCGGAGGTTGGTGAGTGCAATTGTCATAAAGGTATTTAGTACAGTGTTACTTGTGCTCAAAACACAACAACTGAGGAACAACAGAGCATTAAAAAAAAAAAAGAGAGAGAAACACATAAATCAAAAAAAAAATGGGTAGATTAAAAACAAATAAAACTGCTACCCCAATGAATGAAGACAAGAGCCCAGAAGAAACCACAAATCAGTCAGAAGTAACCATAGATAAGAAAAGTATGCAAGCAATAATAAACTTATTAATCACAGAAATGAAAACAACATTGGAGGAAAGAAATGGCAGTATTAGGGAAACAACAGTTGAGACCCCCAAGGAAAATACTGATTATCTTGAGACAATTAGAGAACTGAAAGCTGAAATAGCTGTAATGAAGAAAGAAGCTGAGGCAAGGGAAAGCAGACTAACAGAAGCAGAAAACAGAATTAGTCAGACAGAGGATGAGTTAGAGAAAACTAAGAAAGAGGTGAAAGAGCTTAAAAAGAGATTGAGAGACACTGAAAACAACAACAGAGACATATGGGATGATCTCAAAAGAAGTAACATTCGTATAATTGGCCTGCCAGAGGAAGAAAGAGAGGAAGGGGAAGCAAACATTCTAGAGGAAATAATACAAGAAAATTTCCCAGACCTGAATAACAGAAAGGATATCAAGGTGCAAGAGGCCCAGAGAGTACCAAACAGAATCAACCCAGACCTGAAAACACCAAGACACATCATAGTCACAATGAGAAGAAGTAAGGATAAAGAAAGGATCCTAAAGGCTGCAAGAGAGAAACAAAAAGTCACATAGAGGGGAAAACCCATAAGACTTTCTGCAGATTTCTCAACTCAAACTCTAAAAGCCAGAAGGGAGTGGCAAGATATCTATCGAGCCCTGAATAAAAACGGTTTCAACCAAGGATTATATATCCTGCTAGACTTTCATTCAAGCTAGATGGAGGGATCAAAACCTTCTTAGACAAACAACAGTTAAAGGAGGCAACTATCACCAAGCCGGCCCTGAAAGAGGTACTAAAAGACCTCTTATAAACAAGAACATCACTATAATACTTGTAATATATCAGAGTAAACAAATTGTTTTTTAGAACAATGGCACTACAATACATTAAATCCATAATATCAATAAATGTCAATGGCTTAAACTCACCCATCAAAAGGCACAGGGTGGGGGGATGGATCAGAAAACATAACCCAACCATATGCTGCTTGCAAGAATCCCATCTGTCACAACAAGATAAACACAGACTTAAAGTGAAAGGATGGAAAACTATCATACAGGCTAACGGTCCACAAAAAAGGGCAGGAACAGCCATTCTCATCTCAGACACGATAGATTTTAAATTAAATAAAGTAATAAAAGATAGGCAAGGACATTACATAATGATTATAGGATCAATCAGCCAAGAAGACTTAACAATTATTAACATCTATGCACCCAACGAGGGACCATCTAAATACATTAAACACCTATTGAAAGAATTTCAAAAATACATCAATAGTAATACAATAATAGTGGGAGACTTCAATACCCCACTCTCACACTTAGACAGATCAACATAGCAGAGAACCAATAAAGATACAAGAGAATTGAATGAAGAGATTGACAGACTAGACCTCTTGGACATTTTCAGACTCCTTCACCCCAAAAAACTGGAATACACCTTCTTTTCAAATCCACACAACACATACTCAAGGATAGACCACATGTTAGGCCACAAAGACAGCATCAATAAATTCAAGAGCATTGAAATCATCCCAAGTATCTTCTCAGACCACAGTGGAGTAAAACTAACTTTTAACAACAAACGGAAAATTATTAAAAGACATAGAATTTGGAAACTAAACAACATGCTCCTTAAGAACCACTGGGTCAGACACTCACTCAAACAGGAAATTCAAATGTTCCTAGAAACTAATGAAAATGAAGACACAACCTATCAAAATATTTGGGACACAGCTAAAGCAGTACTGAGAGGGAAACTTATAGCTATACAATCACATATTAAACACCAAGAAGAAGCCCAAATGAACGAACTTACTACATACCTCAAGGACTTAGAGGAAGAGGAACAAAGGAACCCTAAAGCAGCCAGAAGGACAGAAATCACTAAAGTTAGAGCAGAAATAAACAACATCGAAAATAAAAGAACCATACAAAAGATCAATGAAGCCAAATGTTGGTTCTTTGAAAGATTAAACAAAATTGACAAACCCCTAGCCAGACTCACCAAACAAAAAAGAGAGAAGACTCAAATTAATAGAATTGTAAACGATACAGGAGATATCACAACTGACACCACAGAAATCCAGAGAATTCTGCGAAACTTCTATAAAGAACTATATGCCACCAAGCTAGAGAATCTGGAAGAAATGGAACAATTCCTAGAAACCTATGCACTTCCAAAACTGAACCAAGAAGAACTACAAAATCTAAATGCACCAATCACAGACAAAGGAATTGAAACCGTTATTAAGAATCTCCCCAACAACAAAAGTCCTGGACCAGATGGCTTCACAAACGAATTCTACAAAACTTTCAGGAAACAGTTAATACCCATACTTCTTAAGCTATTCCATAAGATTGAAGAAACAGGAATACTCCCTTCCACCTTTTATGAAGCTAACATCACCCTGATACCAAAAGCTGATAGGGACAGAACAAAAAAGGAAAACTACAGACCAATATCTCTGATGAACATAGATACCAAAATATTAAACAAGATCTTGGCCAACCGGATACAGCAACACATCAAAAAGATTGTTCATCACGACCAAGTGGTATTCATCCCAGGCATGCAAGGCTGGTTCAACATCTGTAAATCAATCAATGTCATTCATCACATCAATAAAAGCAAAGCCAAAAACCACATGATTATCTCAATAGATGCAGAGAAAGCCTTTGACAAAATCCAACACCCATTCATGCTCAAAACTCTACAAAAAATGGGAATAGATGGGAAATTCCTCAAGATAGTGGAGTCTATATATAGCAAACCTACAGCCAACATCATACTCAATGGAGAGAAGCTGAAAGCATTCCCCCTCAGATCAGGGACTAGACAGGGCTGCCCACTGTCATCGTTACTCTTCAACATAGTATTGGAAGTTCTTGCCATAGCAATCAGGCAAGAGAAAGAAATCAAAGGGATACAGATTGGAAGGGAAGAAGTCAAGCTCTCACTATTTGCAGATGATATGATAGTATACATAGAAAGACCTAAAGAATCCAGTAGAAAATTACTGGAAGTTGTTAGGCAATATAGCAAGGTATCAGGCTACAAAATCAATGTACAAAAATCAGTGGCATTTCTTTATGCAAACACTAAATCTGAAGAAGAAGACATCCAGAAATCACTCCCATTTACTGTTTCAGCAAAATCAATCAAATACCTAGGAATAAAGTTGACCAAAGAAGTGAAAGACTTGTATGCTGAAAACTATGAGTCGCTACTCAAGGAGATAGAAACTGATACCAAGAAATGGAAAGATATCCCATGCTCATGGATTGGAAGAATAAATATCATCAAAATGAACATTCTCCCCAGAGCCATATACAAATTTAATGCAATACCCATCAAAGTTCCACCAAGCTTCTTTAAGAGAATAGAACAAACACTACAATCATTTATCTGGAACCTGAAAACACCTAGAATTGCCAAAACCATCCTAAGGAAAAGAAACAGAAATGGAGGCATCACACTCCCAGACCTTAAACTATATTATAAAGCCATCATCATCAAAACAGCATGGTACTGGAACAAAAATAGGCACACAGACCAGTGGAACAGAATTGAAAGCCCAGAAGTAAATCCCAACACCTATGGGCATCTAATCTTTGATAAGGGGGCCCAAAGGATTAAATGGAAGAAGGAGGCTCTCTTCAATAAATGGTGCTGGGAAAACTGGGTTGAAACATGCAGAAGAATGAAATTGAACCACTTTATCTCACCAGAAACAAAAATCAACTCCAAATGGATCAAAGACCTAGATGTCAGACCAGAAACAATCAAATACTTAGAGGAAAACATTGGTAAAACACTTTCCCATCTACACCTCAAGGACATCTTTGATGAATCAAACCCAATTGCAAGGAAGACCAAAGCAGAAACAAACCAATGGGACTACATCAAATTGAAAAGCTTCTGCACATCCAAAGAAACTATTAAACAAACAGAGAGACCCCTCACAGAATGGGAGAAGATCTTCACATGCCAGACATCAGACAAGAAACTAATCACCAAAATATATAAAGAGCTCAGCAAACTTAGCCGCAAAAAAGCAAATGACCCCATCCAAAAATGGGCAGAGGATATGAACAAAACATTCACCACAGAGGAGATCCAAAAGGCTAACAAACATATGAAAAACTGCTCTAGGTCACTGATTGTCAGAGAAATGCAAATTAAGACAACACTAAGATACCACCTCACTCCTGTAAGAATGGCATACATCAAAAAGGACAGCAGCAACAAATGCTGGAGAGGATGTGGGGACAGAGGAACCCTTTTACATTGCTGGTGGGAATGTAAATTGGTACAGCCTCTGTGGAGAGCAGTCTGGAAAACTCTCAGAAGGCTAGACATGGACCTTCCATATGACCCAATAATTCCCCTCCTGGGGTTATACCCCAAGGACTCCATAACACCCAACCAAAAAGAGGTGTGTACTCCTATGTTCATAGCAGCACAATTCATAATAGCTAAAACCTGGAAGCAACCCAGGTGCCCAACAACAGATGAATGGCTGAGAAAGCTGTGGTATATATACACAATGGAATACTATGCAGCTATCAAGAACAATGAACCCACCTTCTCTGACCCATCTTGGACAGAGCTAGAAGGAATTATGTTAAGTGAACTAAGTCAGAAAGTTAAAGATGAGTATGGGATGATCCCACTCATCAACAGAAGCTGACTTAGAAGATCTGAAAGGGAAACTAAAAGCAGGACCTGATCAAATTGTAAGTAGGGCACCAAAGTAAAAACCCAGTGGTGAGGGGTAGACATGTAGCTTCCTGGGCCAGTGGGGGGTGGGAGTGGGCGGGAGGGATGGGTCACGGTCCTTTGGTGATGGGAATGGTGTTTATGTACACTCCTAGCAAAATGTAGACATATAAATCAGTAGTTAATTAATATGAGAGGGGGAAATCAATTGTATGTCTCAAAGGTTCTCAAAAGACAAACTGAATCTTTTTAATAGATAGGCTACGTATTTGATATGCGGACTCTCTCAAAAGCCTAGACCAAGTAGATTAGAAGCTTCCAATAGCACAGCTATATACAAGATACTGGGTACTGTACAGCAAACCATAACAAAGGGACTTTTCAAAGTTAACCCAATTAACAAATAATATGATGATAATATTAACTATTGATTGTCTTTTTGAACCCTAAGACAGCAGGAACCTCACATCTTCACTATAGAGCCCCTACTTCCCCCAGTCCTGGCACCCTTGGATAGGGCTCACTTTCCCGTATGCATCTCCCAATCCATACCAAATAATATTGCATCTGCCGATCACAACCTAACCAAAGCAACGATTGCCATCTCAACATGCTTCACCTCAGAGTGTATCCAGAGACTTCACGTGTGGAATGACAACCCTTCAGCTTCATTACTTGGGTGAGACCTTTCCTTTTATAGTACACTCTAATTTCATCTCAGGTAGTTCACTTTCTAACAAAGTCCCATAACCTAGACATACACCAGTTTCTGTGAGAGAGAGCGTATGTGCACACGTATCCATAAACTACTGCAAAATATATACCTGAAAGCAGGATTACACTAGAGTTTGCAGTGAGTACCTCCCTAACACTTCCTCTCCACTATTCCAAGCTTGGGATCCATGATTGCTCAACAAATTGTTTGGCTTTGTATGTGAACTCTCTTTTCAATCACAAGGTTCCAGATGCCACCAGGATGCTGGCTAGGCTTCCCTGGATTGAAGACCCCACCAATGTGTCCTGGAGCTCAGCTTCCCCAGAGACACACCTTACTAGGGAAAGAGAGAGGCAGACTGGGAGTATGGACCGACGAGTCAACGCCCATGTTCAGCGGGGAAGCAATTACAGAAGCCAGACCCTCTACCTTCTGCAACCCTCAACGACCCTGGGTCCATGCTCCCAGAGGGCTAGGGAATGGGAAGGCTATCATGGGAGAGGGTGGGTTATTGGGATTGGGTGGTGGGAATTGTGTGGAGTTGTACCCCTCCTACCTTATGCTTTTGTTCACTAATCCTTTCTTAAATAAAAAATTAAAAAAAAAAAATTCTATTACTTGAATTTTTCCCTATTTCCATGGGATACTTTCTAAATCCTTGAAATTCACTACTTTTTCAAAGGTTCATGGCTTTATGTAAGAATGTTTTGCAATAATAATGAAAGCCTAAATGTCTTTCATTCTGTCATTTAGAGACTAATTGTATATTTCTTTAACTTCCTTAATTCCCATTTTTATTATCAATGATCTTATTTTTAATCTTTTAGCTTTCGTATTACTTTGTGATTTTATTTTTCTTTTCAACCATAATGCTGTTTTTAGTACTTTTACTCTAATAATTGTTTCCTGTGTGTGTGTGTGTGTGTGTGTGTTTTAACAACTATCTTCTACTGTTTCCCAAGTTCTGCTAGCTTGTTCTTGTCATCTCTTCCTTGATTCTTCCAAATATTTCTTGAGTTGCCTTCTAAGAATGACCAAGTATCTTTAATTACTTTTAAACAAATAATTTGTCTCAAATTTATGCTTTTTCTTTTGTAGAGCCAGGGTCTTGCACATGTACAATTTCACTGATCCATAGCTTACTTTTCATTCAGAGAGACAGATAAGAAAGAGAAATACCGGGAGTCGGGCTGTAGCACAGCGGGTTAAGCACAGGTGGCGCTAAGCTCAAGGACCGGCGTCAGGATCCCGGTTCGAGCCCCCGGCTCCCCACCTGCAGGCAGGTCCCTTCACAGGCGGTGAAGCAGGTCTGCAGTTGTCTGTCTTTCTCTCCCTCTCTGTCTTCCCCTCCTCTCTCCATTTCTCTCTGTCCTATCCAACAACAACGACATCAATAATAACTACAACAATAAAACAACAAGGACAACAAAAGGGAATAAATAAATTAAATTAAATTGAATAAATAAATAAATAAATAAATAAATAAATAAAGAGAAATACCATACAGATTTTTCCCTTGTGTTACTGCATCTCCCATGTGGTATCTGGATTAAAACCTGGGCTGTGCATGGTAGAGTACATGCTCTATCTGATAAGTTATCTACTACCCAACCTTATGCATTCTTTTTAAAAAGCATTTATTAGGGAGTCTGGCGGTAGCACAGTGGGTTAAGCGCAGGTGGTGCCAAGTGCAAGGACAGGCCTAATGATCCTGGTTCGAGCCCTCCCCACCTGCATGGGGGGGGTCTTCACAGGTGGTGAAGCAGGTCTGTAGGTATCTATTTTTCTCTCCCCCCTCCATCTTTCCCTTCTCTCTCCATCGAACAACAACAAAAGAACTACAACAATAAAACAACAAGGACAACAAAAAGGAATAAATAAATATTTAAAAAATATTTTTAAAAATTATTTATTTTTATAAGACAGAGAGAAGTTGAGAGGGGGGAAAATAAAGAGAAAGAAAGACAAAAGGGCACCTGAGACACTGCTTCAATCAATGCTTGTGAAGCTTCCCCCCCAATAGGTGGAGGCCAGGAGATTGAACCCAGGTCCTTGAACATGGTAACACATGCATTTAACCAGGTGGGCCACTATCTGGCCCCCTTCTGTATTTTTAAAAGGTTCCTTTTTTTTTTTAAACCAGAGCACTGCTCAGCTCTGATTTATGGCGGGATGGGGGAATTGAGCCTGGGACTTGAAAGCCTCAGGCACAGAGTCTTTTGTGTAACCATTATGCTATCTCCCATGCCCTACTTTATACTTCCAAGCTGTTCTCAGGGCAGCTGTAATTATTATTAGTGATTTAATAGTGGTTCACAAAGTTATAAGATTTCAGAGACATAGTCTAACACATGTGTATGTGAATCACCACACCTGCCACCAAAATCTCATTACCTTGCTCTCCTCCCCTGCACCCTAAATCCATTCCCCAACCACCACAGCTCTCAGTTCTGAGAAAGTTAAAGAGATGACTTGGTTACTGATATTTTCTGTTTTCTTTCTTTTTTGAAAGACAGTTTTCTTTGGCTATTTATCTTCCAAGTACGAATGAAACTACCTAGTATTTGGTTTTTTTACTTCTTATGTAACTTAGCATAATCATCTACAATTATATCTATGTGGTCCTGAACATTATAACATCACCTTTTTTAAATTGTAGAGTAGTATTTCATTAAATATTTCATAACTTTTTATCCAGTCCCCTCACAGTGCACAATTAAGATGCTTCTGTTTTGACTATTGAGAATAGTGTAGCTATGAAGTACAAATGTCTTTCTGCATTAGTCTATTCATGTCCCTGAATCAAATACATTTTAAAAAGTAGTGGGTCCCCATCAGCTGGGGCCCTAGTCGTGGAGTCCTGAGAATCTGAAACAGACATGATGGGCCTAGACCTCGAATAAATCCCTCTCTCCATTGTTAACAGTCATCTCTATCAGGAACAACACAATAGACCCCTTTGTGGTCTCCCATAGGATCTTGCCCTCAGCTTGGATCAGCAATGGCAGAGAATGTTCCATTTTCCAAAGGAAGGCTGGACAAGATACTCTATGCTACACCTGAGGGAGATGGATTCTCATATTGGGGCAGCTTGGAATGTTCCTACTCATGACCACAGAATGTAAGCTCAGATCTACAGGGATGCAGAGGTCACATAGGCTCCTAAGCTGAATACGGGCCCCAGATCACATCAAATCGATGGAGTTTAGTCAACAATATTTAGACCCCTTTCCCATATTTGGGAGCTACTCTCTTCCCTGATCCAGCTTTCTGGTCCTTTTTCCAGCCATGACATCATCTGCCCAAATAATAACTTGGATCCACCTGCATATCAGATATCAGGCTCAGAAAAAAAAAAAAAAAAACTAGTACAGTCATGGCTCTTTGCAATATAAATAAAATAGGCCTACTAACTATCTACAAAATGGAGTCTCCCCGTACCCCAACTCATCATCTGAACCATTCCAGCCTTTAGCTTCATGATCAGTCAACAAATTGTTTGGCTTTATATGTTAACCCTCTTTTCAGCCACCAGGTTCCAGATGCTAGCATGATGCCAACCAGACTTCCATGGGCAGAAGACCCCACCAATGTGTAGTGGAGCCCCACTTCCCCAGAGCCCTGTCCCACTAGAGAAAGAGAGAGACAGGATGGGAGTATGGATTGCCCTGTCAACGCCCATGTTCAGTGGGAGAAGCAATTACAGAAGCCAGACCTTCAACCTTCTGCACCCTATAATGACCCTGGGTCCATACTCTGAGAGGGATAAAGAATAGGAAAGCTATTGGGGGAGGGAATGGGATATGGAGTTCTGGTGGTGGGAATTGTATGGATTTGTACCTCTCTTTTTTTAGATATATTTTTTGAATATTTATTTATTCCCTTTTTGTTGCCCTTGTTTATTTTTTATTGTTGTTGTTATTGATGTCATTGTTGTTGGATATGACAGATAGAAATGGAGAAAGGAGGGGAAGACAGAGAGCAGGAGAGAAAGATAGACACCTGCAGACCTACTTCACCACTTGTGAAGCAACACCCCTGCAGGTGGGGAGCTGGGGGGCCTCGAACCAGGATCCTCTACGCCACCTGCGCTTCACCTGCTGCACTACCACCTGGCTCCCCTAAACCCCTCTTAGCCTATGTTTTTGTCAGTGCTTCCGTTTTATAAATAAAAATTTAAAAATAAAAAGTAGTGGGTCCATACTTCCAGGGGGATGAAGAATATCTTCATCTTCCAGAGGGATGGAAAGCTATCAGAGGAGGAGATTGGATACAGAATTCTGGTGGTGGGTTGTGTGGGATTGTACCCCTCTTATCCTATGGTCTTGCCAATATTTCCATTTTATAAATAAATTTTTTTTAAAAAGTAGTGATTCCTTTTCACAGATAACTTGGAGTTGTCCTCCTTAAATAAGTATACTCACTACTAGAATACAATTCATCATCTTCAGGTATCAAGAAAACATGTGATACCAGTAGATACAGTTTGACATTCCTTGGTGAGTGAAGAGAATGAAGTTACCAATAGTTACATGTCATTACTTGAGGATATCTCAAGGACAACGGCAGGGTGAAGGAGGAGAAAACAATATCAATTAGATAAGCAGAGGGTGAATTAGCCATTTAATCAAGTACCTAAGCCATGAAACACATGATTTGTATTAAGAGATACCATTAGCCTTAATGGAGTTCTTCAGAACATCTCCAATTTTTCTAATGAAGACAGAAAGCTTCATCTTTGGTAGTGCACTTCTCTCTGCTTGTTTGACCACAGATTGTCTATTCCATCCAGTCCCCAAGAGAGCTAATGTGCTCCCACTTTGTTCCTCATACAACTATATAAAGAAGTGATCTGTTCAAATTATTTAATCAAATTATTCTTTCTCTGGCCAATATAAGTGCTTAATATACACACTGAATACTTCTCCCTCTAATGATATTCACTTATCTAAAATTACCCTTTAATTGATAAGACAGATGAACAGAAGTATGATTAGGCAAAATGTTAAATGAACTCAAATTGTTTAGACTGCTTTCATGCCAACCTCTGAATATATTTAATATCCTGTGAGCAGTCTAAAATGAGGGCTTCATCTGTACTATGACTAGCCTGAATCAGCAAAAAAAAAAAAAAAAAAAAAGTAGAATAGGAAGTTGCAAGCAAAAAGAGAAAAAGGGTTTTGGTCTTTAATGTCCTTATAACACAGAATTCCATGGTTTTTATTTGGTTTCTGCATTTCTCAGTTTTGACAAAAAGAAACATCCCAAAACATTAGAAAAATATAGGTGCTAAATTCTCATATGAATTGACTAAAACAGTGTTGAAGACATTAATTAATTAGAACAACAATTCATTTAAATCCAGGTTTAATGAGATATAATTTACATACAATGAACTTTATTGTGTAATGTTTTATGATTTCTGGCATATGCAAATTGCCATGTAAATCACTACCACAGGAAAGGTACTTTACATTTTTCTATCACCCTCTAAAAATCACTAAGCTGCCAAGGAGTAATAACAACTGAAATATCATGCCCAGGAAAAATCAGACATAACAGTTAAAAAAAAGAAGACGAAGAAGAACAGCCAGAACCTCACAGCACAACCTACAAGGTTTGAGGATCAGATATGTGTAAAACGGGTATGTGGAAAGTGGCAGGAGAGACCATTGTGGGGCAGAGGCAGCTCAAATCCTGAGCTATATCAGCAGTTGGGGAAAAGCAGCCAGAACCACTTTGAAGCATGGTCATCGAATGGCAGGCAGCAGCATGGGGACGCTGGAGACCATGGAAGCCAGAGTACGGTCTGAAAAAAGCAGACACAGCTAGGTCCCAAGCCATGGGCAACCACATCCAATTGGACTGGGAACTGGAAAATCAACACTGGAAACACAGAGAGCCATATTGAAATATCCACAGCCCACTGCAGGCTTATCCTAAGCAGACCTAAATAACAAGGAAGACCCTCCCCATCCTGTCTACACCATCACCTATAAACAAGATAAGTACAATGCCACCTGCTGATTGATAAGCAGAAACCACACCCAATTGAAACATGGGGAAAAAATAAACTTCAACACCACAGGATCTGGAAAATATATCTGAGTTTAAATTCAGAAAGCTAACTATGAAGTTAATTCAAAACTCCAACGATAATATATAAATGGGGTTAAGTGCATATTTCACCAAGCCAAATACCTAGGTTTGAACCCTCACTCCCCACCTGCAAGGGGGAAACGTAAAATGTCTCTGTCCCTCTTTACCTCCCCCACCCCTCTCAATTTCTCTCTATACTAATAAAAAATTAGAAAAGAAAAAAAAAAGCTGCCAGAATCTGCAGCACCAAGCTCCAACGATAACCCTAGTAGCAGAATACATACATACATACATACATACATACATACATACATACATACATACATACATACATAATCCAGAGATCTCTTCATCAAAGAGCTAAGAATTTTACAGAGAGAACTCTGAAAGAAAACCCTGGAACTGAAGGAAATCCTTGGCAGCACGAAAGCCTAAAAAAGGCTTTTCTAGCAGGACTAGAAAAGAGACAGATATAGTCTTTATGCTGTCTATATTTCTTCTACATTAAATGTTATCAAGCTGTTTCTCTTGATGTTAAACCTGTGATTCTCAAATCTGAAAAATGTCTTGTGTAATGAAAAGAATGGCTCCACTTTTGGTGTCTGACTGCTAACAGTTTCCAGGGTCCCCTGCCCCTTTCTATCCACTCTTTGAAAATAGGTAAGCCCAGGTGTTCCTTCCTTTGACACTGTGACAAGTCAGACCATGCAAGTTACAATTCATAGTTGTGGGGACCTTAACTTCAGCTTACCTCTAACACCATAAACCCCAAACTCTTCTCCATTCCATGCTCATGAGAGTTTTGGATCTTTTTATTGAGGGATATTCTTGATATCTGCCCCTATGGAGCCTAGTGAAGTGAATAATGTATCACTTGGTACTTATGTAGCATTGTCAATCTTGCCATCTTGAACAAATTCTGAGTGGAAGATCCATATACCTCTAGTAAATAATAACAATAATAATAACAACAACACATATATAAATGGTACCTGGAATACATAAAAATTGCTCATTATCAATTATAAGAAAACATTAACCCAATGAAAATTACACACAAGATCTTTATCAGTTTTGCAAATCTGACTCTTAAAATAGAGGATATTTCAGAAACTTTCTTTGAAAAGACTGTCAAATGGGTGGTCAGGCGGTAGCACAGCGGGTTAAGCGCACTAAGTAAGTAAAGTGCAAGGACTGGCATAAGGATCCAGGTTGGAGCACTGGCTCCCCACCTGCAGGGGAGTCACTTCACAGGGGGTGAAGCAGGTCTGCAGGTGTCTGTCTTTCTCCCCTCCCCCTTTGTCTTCCCCTCCTCTCTCCATTTCTCTTTGTCCTATGCAATAACGACGACATGAACAGCAGCAACAACAACAACAACAATAAAACAACAAGGGCAACAAAAGGGAAAATAAATTTTAAAAAAATTTAAATTAAAAAAACTGTCAAATTGTTATGTGTTATACATTGTATAAGTGTTACGTTCATTTTAAATGGACCCAATCATGCCTCATTAAAAAGCAACTGTAACATGGTCCAGGAGAGGGCGTAGTAGATGAAACCATTGGACTCTTCAAGCATGAGGTCCCAAGTTCAGTCCCCAGCAGCACATGTAATAGTGAAGTCTGGTTCTTTCTCTCTCTCTGTCTTCCTATCTTCTTCATGAATAAGTAAATAAAATCTCAAAAAATAAAAACATTGTGCTGTAACTACAGGCAGTAAAACAGGGATTGTTATATAAGTATTGGGAGAACTCTTCTCAGTGTAAGTACAGGATCTATGAGGCTAAGTATTTACTCAAATCATTAACACTACCCAGTTTTTTGTTAGCATGTCCTGGATGAGTAGTTCTGTCCCAAATTTTTCTATTTACTGAAGATTTGAGGTCTGA